>NW_008239544.1:1415349-1425830 GCF_000691975.1 Corvus brachyrhynchos
TGGAAGTGGACCCCCGGGGTGGCACCGCCCCCCAAGAGATGGAGCAGCTGCACCTGAGCTGGTCACAACTTGTGCTGTGATTTCAGCTCCCATCCTTCCCGTCTGCTTGTCCCCTCCTTTTCTGGAGGCCACAGCTGTCCTGGGAGCACCTTCCTCATCTGCCTCTGTGCAAGACTTGGAGCCAGGCATGAGGCACTGGTCAGGGTCCCCACCATGGTGCAGGACCTGGGGCTGGTGTGGGATCTCCTGGGATCTGCAGGGGTGGATGAAACAAGCTGGCATCCACGGTGGCGAGCAGATGTCCGGCCGTGAGCGGCCAGGGCCATTCCTCGGCACATAGAGTGACCGCCTGTGAACAAAGCAAGGTGGTGTCACCTGGGTGACTCCTCCATGGGTCTCTGCCACCAGCAGGTGTGTGCCAAGACTGGGGGCAGGTCTGAGCAGGCAGCATGAAGCTCCAGGCACTGCCCTGAGCAGAGGCATGGAACTGTATCCTGGCCCTTCCCAGGGGACACCAGTGGCTGTGCTGGGAGGAAGCAGTGGAAGACCAGGGCAAAAAGACAGGAGTGGGGTTTTCCATGTGATGTCTGCCACCTCCCACATTCCCTTCCCTTGCAGGACGCACCGACATGTGGCCGGAGCAGCCCGGGGAAACGCGGGGAGTGGAGAGCAAAGTCCCAGTGCCAGGAGCCGGCACCGGCAGCAGGCCAAGAGCTCACAGCACACCAGCACAGCCACCAGCATGGCCAATGGCACGGCCACCAGCATGGCCAATGGCATAGCCACCGGCGCGGCCACCAGCACAGCCAATGGCACGGCCACCGGCATGGCCAATGGCGTGGCCAACGGCACAGGTGACTCTGCGCTCGTGGGAGGTGGGGGCAGAGCTCGGGGCTATTACTCATTTAGAAAATGAATTGCTGCTGAGATAATGCATCTTGTAGTGCCTGGGAATTTTGTCCCCGCGGAGTGATTGATTTTTATTGATTTTACTTCTGATAAGCCAGGCAGCTCTGCAGAGCGCACTGGGAGGATCTGTGCTGCCTGTCAGGAATCATTTCTGTGACTCCACTCTGGAGTCACCAGCTCCAGGTGTTTAAAGGATACTGGGGCAGCAATATCACCGATATCACAGTGAGGAGGACAGTTGTCACCGCTGAGTGGACTTTTTCAGGGTTCAGCTGAATTTCCCATCAGTCTTCAGTGAAAATGTTCTGAGCTCTGAAGTGGGGAGGAGCAGCTGCCTGTCAAGCATGAGACAAGGCACAAACCCACCTCTCATAGAGGGCTGGTTCTTACACCATGGGGTATTTTTGGAAAGATTTCTCTTGTCATTTCTTGGATTTGTCCACAAAGCCATAAATCCCTTGTGGAGCAGGACTGAGACCTGCTGAGTGCCTGACTGTGAAGTCGCACGTGGCTGATCTGTTTTTCTTCTCTGGCTCTCATGGAGCATCTTCTGCTCCTCTGCACTGCATTTGCTTTTGTGGGAGATGAAGGAGAGGCAGAGCGCTTTGTTTTGGGTAGAAGGAAACATACTGTTCAGCCCAGAAGGAGTTTGGTGTTTTCTGACGTTTCGTTGGGAAAACCTGGAGCAATGCAATTTCAATTTTTCCAAAGCCCATTTTTGTCAAAGCCCAGCCCCTCCCAGGCTCCTTGCTCTGTGGACACTCCCTCAGGCTGGGGACGGGGATTTTGATCTCAAGTACAACTTGGCTCCTTGGCTTTGGTGTATTTAAAGCACTTTTTACTGGCCCAGCCACAGCCTCCCCAGTGGCTTTATGACTGTGCCGTCCTTGTTGCTGTTTTACCACCCTCCATGCCTCCCGCAGGTCCTGTCAGCAATGGCTTGGGATGGGGAGAAGAGTGTTTTGTGTGGCTGGGATTAGTGCTGGACACCCTGGAATGCCTAGAAACCAACCTCTTCTCCCTCACTGTGGCACATTTTGGTGACACTGCCATGTTTTTCAAGCAGGCTGTTGCAAGAACTCCCCATTACATTTGTCACTCACATCTGTAATTTCAGCTGACAATAAAAGAGATTATTCCCAGGTGTGTTTTCCCCACAGCCACATTGTTCAGCCCTTGCTATGTTCCCCCTGGAGCCCTTCTTTATCAGGTGGACTTTGGATCAGCTTTTCCCTGCTTTGTCCAGGACTGAGATCAAACTGACCATGGTGCATTCACCTGGGTCCTGCTGCAGGTTCCCTTTGAAGCTTCTCACAATGTGACTGAAGCTTCTAAAATGGCCTTTTCCCAGGCTTGCTGGAGATGAAGGGCAGTCAGAGACCTCCTCAGCTGGGTCCTGCTGGACTCTGATGGAACATCAGTTGTTGCTAACCTGGAAATCTTCCTTGCCTGCAGCTTTTGCCTGGGGGCACCTGCAGCTGCTGCTGTGTCCCAGGATCCCTCTGGTGCTGGAGGATTTGTCCTGCCACCCTCCAGCTGCCAAGCAGAGTGTCCTGAGCACTCTGTCTCTTCCGCAGAGCATCTGTAGCTCTTCAGTCTCCCTTCCATGAGGGTTTATACTGCTTTTTCCTACAATGCTTCTAAATATTTGGGCTTCCCTTACAGTTTTTATGTTTCTCAGCTCTAACTCATGGAAATCTGTCTGCATCCTTCACTCCCTTGTTTGTGGGTTGTTTATAAAGCTTTTGCTTTGCCGCTTCAGCCAGGATGCCTTGTAGCAAAGGTTCTCCTCAGCTGGGCTGCCAGGTCTCAGCGTTTTGGCTATCTAATAAATATTCCTCAAACAAATTCCCTTTCAACTTTCTTTCTCTGCAAAAAACTTACCAGTTTTCTTTGTATACAGTTTTCCTTTGCTCAGTCTCTTCCCCTTCCCAAAAGTTCTGTGGAATCCAGCAACGTTTAGCTCTTTCCAGTGCTGTTGACTTGCAGAGCCTGGGTTTCACTCTGCCTCAGGGGAGATGCTGTACCCACTGTTTCGGAGCTCCCTCTCATTCCCCGAGTTCCCATCCGGGGTGCAGCTTGTTTCCAGTGGCAGAGGAGACACTGAGCACAAATGCAAAGAACCTTCTGCTATTGCCTCAGGATGGAGGCGATGGCAGTGGTGCCCAGAGGGGTCTGGGTGAAGCAGGTGCTGCCTTTGCTGCAGGCTGGGAGCACTGAGAGCGCCGTGCTTGGGTTGTGACCCACCACGTGCTCTCCTTCCCGGGAAGATCAGCCGGCCTTGGCCCCCTCCCTGGTTCTGACCTCCTGCCCTCTGCCTTTCCAGTGAACGGGGATGCCGTGGGTGCCGTGGACATGGATGAGGACAGGCCGGCAGCTGGTGCCAGCGTTCCGACCCCGGCGGCGTCCGGCACGGCCGACGGCTCCGCTGCTCCTGCCCTTCCTGCCCTGAGCAGCTCCGGAGAGGCCGAGGAGGCGGCCTCAGGCCCCAGTGCCCCCCCAGCCCGGGCAGCCGTGCTCACCCTGGATGCTCTGCCCCCCGGGTAAGCTCTGCCTGTGGCCCTCGGGGAGTGGGGATGGGAACCAACTGGGGCACTGCTGTGTGCTGGGATGAGAGGCTGTTCAAGGGAGGGGAAGTGCTGCCCCAGGAACTGGTGGAGATGCTGGTGCTGAGTGGAACAAGGAGGGCCTGGGGCAGGTGCTGGGGATCCTGTGCTCCTTGTCCTGCCTGCCTGCCCAGGATGCTCTGGGCTGAGGTCTGGCCTGTGCCTGCTGAGTGTTTGGGGCAGTAAACAGTGGGTGGCATCTCTGTGCCAAGCAGCATCTGTGCCTGGGGAGCAGCAGAGCCCTCCACTCTCACCGGGCTGCTCAAGGGATCAGTCAGAGGAAAACACCCAGGAGAATGAGCGTGGATTTTCAGGGAGCTCCACTGAGCAGGAGGGCACAGGCGTGCTCCGGGGACACCACAGAGACATTGGCCACGGCTGGGGCCAGGGGGGCAGGGCCCTCGAGTAGTGGTGCTCATTCTCCCTGGTGTGGATACTGTTCATCCTCCTCCTTCTCCACAGGACATTGGGAACGGGCTGCAGAGGAGTGGGGGCTGCTGGCTCGGGCTGTGGGGGTGGCAGTCGGGGTCTGGGCTCAGCCCCCAGTGTGCTGCAGCTGCGCCGTTCTCCCCTCGTGTCAGACCCCTAGAATTCTGGGCGGGGGGTGAAATGGCCTGTGTTTGGGATGAAGGGAGCTGTTTATTTTGCTTTGGCTGAGGCGATGCCTGGAAGGTCAGGGCCCCGCTCGCGTGTCAGTCACAGGTAATTAGGGTTAACGGCTCACTGTGCCTTTATGCGGGTGTGTGAGGGTTTCTGTTCTCCTGGCCTGGGCGCTTCCTGTTTCCAGGCAGCTGGAAAAGTCCAGTGCTCTCAAAAAGGCCTTTATTCCAGCCAGAGCTTATGCCTCTTTCTGCTCCTACCAGGTAGACTGAAGGTCTCCTTTTCCCCACCTGGGGCTGGAAACAGGCTGTTGTTTCTGTGCTGGGGCAGGGAAGCCTGCAGATACCTCAGGATTCTGGAGGTTCAGGAGGCTGCAGGCGCCGCTTTCTAAGACACCAGGCTGGATTTACCTGGCCCAGCCAGGTGGAAAAGTGGCCGTGTCCTCTGTGCCCATCTCCCTGTGGAGCTCACACACCAGAGAATCGGGTGTGTCAGAGCAGGGAGGAGGATAAAGGCGTTTGCTTTGGGAGATGGATGGAGAGGAACACTGAAGGGGTAGTGAGGCATTCTCCAGGCTGAGCTGGAACTTAGATCTCTGGAGACACCTTTGGTTAGCACCTTCTGTGCTGGCCGTGGGATCTGTAGGGGGAAAGAGGGCAGCACGAGCTGCATTTGTGCTGTGCTGTGCTGGCCTGAGCAGGGGGAGACCAGAGATCAGGGGCTTCCCAGGTGAAGGAGAGCGGAGAGTTGAATCCATTGAGGTCTCCACGGTGTGAACCCTGCCAGGGAGCTGCCAGAGCAGGTCCTGGGCTAATGGGGATTTGCTGAACTGGATTGCACAGTGCTGTGTCCCTGGGGTGGTGTAAATGAGCTTCTGGAGTTCTCTTGAGCCCTGATCCAGGGAGGCTGGTTTTTGGCGGGCTCACCTCACCACGGAATTTTCTGACTGGTGGTTTGGGGCCCATCTTGGGAGATGGGGATGCAGGATAGCCCCTTGCTGGGACGGCTGTGAGAGCACTGTAGGGCCCGTGGGGATGGCTCCTGCTCTGCCACTCCAGGAGCAGCGTCCCCCTGCAGAGCTGCCAGGCACGTCCCTCCTGAGCCCTGCGCCGTTCTCCGAGCGTCTCCTTCCTTCCCTGGAAGCGTGGGGAGCACTCCCTTCAGCCTCTGGAGGGTGGTCCCAGCCTCCCTGCTCATTCTGGGCTGTAACAGACGGTTGGGTTCATGTGGGGATCCCAAGTGATTTGCTGTGCTCAGATCTCCGTGTCTCAACATCGGCACCAGGTGTGGTGGCTCAAAGGCATCCCTCACACAACTGGGAGTCTGTCCTAGGGGCTAGAGAGGGCTGGAAGGAGTTCTGAGTAATTCCAGCCCCGACAGTGCCCAAAACCTCCTTCACATCCTCTGGGCAGAGTGTTCCCCTGTGGAGCTGGGAGCGTGTGTGGCGCCGGAGCCGCGGCCACAGCGCCCAAGGCCTTGGGGTCCCAGCTCTCCTGCTGGGGTTTCTGAGCGGATCGATAGTGAAGGGAGGGGAGGGGGACTGCTGGCTCCTGCATCTGGATCCTATCAGGGATGATCCCATGTGGGGACAGGCGGCTGGAGCAGGGGGCGTGCGTGCTGTCTTGCCCGCACAAAGAGGTGCTTTATGCTGCCTGGCAGAACCCATGGGGCTGTGGTTTCTTACGTAAGGAGGGCGTTTTGTTTGGACTGCAGGGTTGCCTCAGCTCTGCCACTTCTCAGTGCCTGTGGCTCCCTGTGTCCATGGCCATCATGAGCCTGTGGGCAGCTGGAGGAGAGCTGGCAGGGACCGGCATATTGGGTGCTTTGTGGTTGTAGTGTGGTGCATGTGGGGAGAGCTCCCACCATCCAGTGCTCCCAAAACCGTGGATCTCCCATGCTGGGGGCTGTGTGGAGCTGGGCAAGGTGGGCACTGGTTGTCCCCAGTGTCCCCATCTCTGTGTGTCAGCGGTAACCGCGGTTCATCACCACCGGCGGTGACTGGCAGGGAGAGCCAGCCCTCGGCAGATTCACTCCTCGCATCACCCAGGAGCTGCTGGGGAGGAGTTTGTGAGCTCATCAGTGTTTTTACAGGGGGTGAGGTGGGGGCAGGGGGACATCAAGCAGTAGCTGCCACCACCAGCAGCTCTCCGCAATCCTGCGTGTCTCTTTTCAGTCACGAGCACACCCAGAGGGATCCAGAAACCTGGAGGAATTCTCATCATGGGAATTCTGGTCTCTATAGCCACAGGAATGGTGCCTTCCAAGTCCTCAGAGCTGTATGGATCAGAGAACCTGATGTTAATGAGACTGGAGGACCTGTCCAGGTCAATTCCACTGCCCTGAAGGTGCCTGGGCACCTTCTGCCATCCATCTCATGGGGTGGACATCCTTGTGCCTTAGGACACCCCAGCTGTGCTGATTTTCTCTTTAGAGATTTCACTCTTGTTTTACCTGTCCTGGTGCTTTTATGCTCATGAAGCACCAAGTTCGTGGTTTGTGACCAGGAAACTGGGCGGTGTCAGGCTTGGCAGCCCCTCACCCTTATGGTGTAGGGGCACAGCAGATGCTGCCTTGGACTCTTCCTCAGGGATACCCACTGTTGTCCCTGACCTGGTCCAGGGAGGAGAAAGGTCCAGTGCTGCTGACTAGAAGCAACATGTGCAGGTGTTGCGTGGGCTCCACAGAGGCTGCGATGCAGCTGAGCTGTGTCACAGCAGGTGTGTGGCTGTGGTGAGGTCACCGATGGCTTTGCTGTCCTTGGAGCTGTGGGGCTGAGCTGGAACAAGCCCAGGCTGTGGGGCACTAGCACTTGGAGCAGCTCCATCCCCAGGGCTGCCTTCTCCCTGCCAGCCTGGGCTGGCTCCCTTGCTGTCACACAGAAGCTGGTGTATTAATTTCCTAGAGCTTTTTATGGTGATTAATTGAGACAGAAGATTGAATGGGGAGAGAGGCCTGTGGGAGCAGAAGTGTGGCAGGAGAACACTTTATCTGTCAGCAGCTGCTGCCTCGCCTCCTCTGCTGAAGGATAAAAGCTGACGAGAAAGCACAGGCTCCACAGAGCTTTTACCTTTGCCAGGGTGAATTCATGAATGAATTCACACAAAGAATGGTTCCAGTGTGGCCCTGTAAAGCCAGGCTCGCTGTCACCCAGGCTGTCCTCAGGGCCACCCCAGCCCGAGTGCCGTGGCCACATGTGTGTTTAAGCCGTAGCTGTCAGCAGCAAGCCCAGGGCTGCCAGGGAGAGAACCCAGCCCCAGCCCAAACTCAAACACTCCCCTTTGAAGATGTATTAGGACAAACCAACCAAAAACATCAGAAACACAGGGCATAAAACTGACCCTGTGTGAAATCTTACGCCGACCTTTCTGGGGGAAATTAGGAATTTATGTTCCAGGTTATGCCTGTTCAGGAAGCAGAGTGCTGCAGCCCCTCTCCCAGAGTCTCCATCTAGGAGGCCCAGCAGCTGCCGTGCAGACCTGTCCAGTAAAGGTTGGAATGCCAAGGATGTGAGGGGTTGGGCTCCCTGACCCACCAGGGGCAGCTCTCTGGATGTTCTTGGTGCCAGCAAGTATCACCTGCCTCATGATTTTATTTTTCTTGCAGGTGGGAACAGCGGGAGCTGCCGAATGGTAGAGTCTACTATGTAGACCACAACAACAAGACCACAACGTGGGAGAGACCCCTTCCTCCAGGGTAAGGGGCTCAGGGGCTCCAGGCCTTGCCTCAGTTGGAGGTCGGCTGTCCTGGAGGGATGCTCATGGCATCCTGGTGGGAGCTCTGCTGGTGTCCCAGAGTCCTGTCAGGCTTCGTGTGCCCTTGCAGGAGCTACTCGAAGAGTTACTCGTCCTCTGTATTTCGTTTTGGTGGGTTCTTGTCCAAAAGAGCCCCTTTAGGTGTGAAACCAGTGGTTATGCTGGAGCTGGGCACGGAGCCCTCGTGTCGGAGGGTGCCAGTCCGCAGGACCGGCCAAGCTGCGTGAGACACACGGTGACAACTTCCTTGGGTGCTTGCAGGTGGGAGAAGCGCGTGGATCCTCGAGGCAGGTATTACTACGTGGACCACAACACCCGGACCACCACGTGGCAGCGCCCCACGGCCGAGTACGTCAGGAACTACGAGCAGTGGCAGTCGCAGCGCAACCAGCTCCAAGGGGCCATGCAGCAGTTCAGCCAAAGGTTCTTGTACCAGGTGAGAGCCGGGCGTGGTGCTGGCGGGGGTCTCACCTGGCTGTCCCGCTGGTCTCGCCGGGGCCTGCCTGGGAGCCACGGAGCGTGGGAAGGCGCTTGCTGGGCTGTGTGGGGTCTGTGCGAGCTCAGAGCAGTGCCTGGATGGGAGCCCACAAACTCCTCAGCTGCCTGCAGAGGCTGTGGGGGAGTGACTTGCTTTTTATAAACCAGCTTGCACGGCCTTGAAGAGTGGTGGGAGGTGTCCTCAGCTGCCTGTGCCCAAGGTCTCTCCAGTGCCAGTGGCACACATTCTCCTGTGACTCCCATCAGACAAGCCTTGCTGCAGACCTATGGGGCTGCAGAACCTGCTGTTGGAGCTGAGGGAGCTGTGGGAGCCTGGTGTGTAGCAGGACAGGAGGCTCTGGGGCCTGAGCTCATCCCTCCCTGGGTCTCTGTTGGGCTGAGGACAGCGTGGTTGGGTCCCGGATGCAGCAGGAGCTGCAGGGCCAGGGTACAAGTGCAGAGGGTTGCAGGAGCCAGGGACCAGAGGGTGCAAGGAACAAGCTGGACTTGGCCAGCTCCCTCCTGCTTCCTCTGCTGCTTCCCCTCGTTCCTGGTTTGGGCTGAGTATTTGCGTTTCCTTGCTCAGGGAATGGTCTCAACCATTCTGTTTCTGGGCAAGGGACCACGCTTGTCCCAGCCATACCTTTGCTGTGGATCTGGACCCAGCTGTGGGAGTGAGCACCTCTGCTGGCCTGAGCAGTGCTGGTGGCCATGGGCTGCAGGGAGAGCAGTGCTTGGGAAAGGGCCAGGCTGGAGCAGTTCTGCCACCCGGAGCAGCGATCTGGCCCGTGCAGTGGTGAAACTGCACTCGTGCCAGAGGCAGGTGAACAGGTGTGGAGGGAAGGTGGGCAGCCTAGAGGAACCAGCTTCTCATTGACTTTTATCTCCTCAGAGAAAGCCAGGAGTCCCAGCTGAGACTGCAGTGAGCTCAGGGCTGCATCGAGGAGCTCGGCTGCTCTCTGGGCAGGGGAGTAGGCAGTGCAAAGTCCATTCTGTGTGGAACACAACCGGGGCCGCTCCTGGGGCTCAGCCCCTCTCCTCCCCCTGCCTGTCCCTCCCTGGATGTCTCTCCAACCCTTCCAAGCCTCACAGGGGAGCTGGACCCCCACGACCGTGCTGTCCCACGTGCCGTTCACCAGAGCCCGGTGGAAGGGCGCTGGGAGGGGCTCCCCTGGGAGGGGGCTCCCAGCGGGGCTCCGGGCCCGTCCCTCACTCCCAGCCAGCGCCAGCCTTGGAGCCGCTCCAGCGCCGTGCAACTCACCCTGGCTGCGCTCTGCCGAGGGAGGGACTCGAGCTCCAAATTTAGCCTGATGAAACGATTGTACTTTTTGTTTCAAACTCTGCTGCCAGCGGTGATGGCTGCTGCTCTGCCTCCTGCCCCACAGGGGCTTTCTGCTTGACTTGCCCCTGCCTCCAGCATCCCTCTGCCCTCCTTGCTGGAGGGGACGGTAGGGGGGGTGATGAGCAGTGGGGCAGAGCCTGGGAAAGGCAGAGCTTGGGGGGCTTGGGTGAAGCCAGGGATTGCTCTCCCAGCAGATGCCCTGGTGCTGCATCCCTTGCATGAAGGGTCTCTGGCACAGGGGCCAGGTTGTTCCCAGGGGCTGTGGGGAACTGCAGGAGCTGTCTGGAGCCCTGCCCTGGTAGCTTCAATTAGCTATGTTTAGGTGCCAGTGAGGTGGTACCTCTGGACAAGACTCGGCTGCGTGTCTGGGCATCCTGTCCTGGTGGGGAGGGAGCGGACGCTGCCCCAGGTCCGAGCTGTGCTGGCCATGCCAGTCCTGGCACGGGGGGCGGGTACAAGAGATGAAGCTCAGAGGGGCATGGGCTGTGCCTGGCCATCCCCGGGGTGCTGGGCTGCCATGAGCTGTACCCATCCAGGTTTCGGTGCCTCTCGGGGGTGGGGGTCCCTGGCGCCGCGAGGGTCGGGTCTGGCATGCCCTGGACCCAGGCTGACTCGGATCCGTCCTGGCGCGGGGAGCTGGGACACAGCCCCCTCCAGCAGCTGGGTTTTTTACCTTTTGGGTAACGATTCGTTTCTTATTTAACCATTAAAAGCGCTTCCAGGTCCCCTCCTGCCCTGGGCCCCGGGGACCCGCTATCCCCAGGGAGCGCAGCGGGGCTGGGGCGGGGGTTTGTG
>NW_008239544.1:1426132-1428676 GCF_000691975.1 Corvus brachyrhynchos
CAGCCCCTGCCCCTGCCCGCCGCCCCTTGGCTGCCCCAGCCCCTGCTTAGGCTGAGCTTCTGGGCTTTTTTTTTTTTTTTTTTTTTTCTTTTTTTTTTTTTTTTTTTTTTTTTTTTTGCGTTTCTTTTTTTAACCCCCCTTGAGTGTGCAAGTTTTTTTTAGTTCCCTGGGAGCTGTGGGCCAAGGAGAGGCGAGTGGAAGCGGGGCTGGCCGGCTCACCTCTATGTTCTGCTCTTCCCCGCCATCCCGGCTCTGGGGGTTATTCCGTGTTTTTGCTCTCTCTGTTGTCTCTAGTCCTCCGGAGCCCCGTCCGACAATGATCCTCTGGGGCCCCTTCCTCCTGGCTGGGGTAAGTACTGTGCTGCCTCACCTGCTCCTGCATGGCCCCCAGGGCACACTCCTGTCACCGGCAGCAGGACCCTGCCCATCCCGCGGGGAGCACCGTGCTGCCAGCGCCTTCCTCGCTCCCATCCCTGGCGATACTGGGAAGGGTGGCCGTGGAGCCAGCACTCCCTGTGCTTGGCTGCACGTGGGGCTGACTCTGCCTGTGACTAGCACGATCTCTGATGTGAAATTCAACTTTTTTTCCCCCCCTTTTTCCCTTTTTGCTGGAGGAGTTCGCAGCCTCTCTCAGCTGCTGAATGCAGAAGTGCCTGTGATTGCTCTTTGGATGGGGGAAGATGCTGGGGATCCAAGTCCTTGCTTGTCCCCAGACCCCTCCTCTGCCAAGCAGGGATCTGTCCTGCTGCCGTGCTGCCTCCAGGTTGCTCTGCCTGGGTCGGTAGCAGGGCTGGGAGCTGGCAGGAGCAGGGCTGGTGGTCCCCACATGGCCCAAGCATTGTGTGCCGGGACATTTTGAAAAGTCCCTGTGTCACCCGCAGGACAGAGAGATCCCCTCCATGGCCAAAGCATCCCTGGAGAGGGCAGGCTGGGACGCTCGTGGGTGCAGCTGGGCTGTGCTGTGCCAGGGAGAGCAGGAGAGGGGTTAAAATTGTGGAAGCTTGGAGCAGGACAGAGGGGCTCAGGCTGCTCAGGGAGTCCACAGGGGCAGTGTCTTGATGGGGGCAGTGGTGGAGCCCTTGCTGGGTGTCCCGCCTCCCATCAGCAAGGAGAAGGGACCCGTCCCCAGTGCCAGCTGGGCAGGCTGGGGAGGCGCAGCTCTGCGTGGGGCTGAGCACCCCCTGGGTTGGGGGTCCCCAGGGTGGATGGGATCCCTGGGGTGGATGCAGTCCTGGCCATCATTTGGGGGCTGCTGCCCACATTCCAGGAGTGAGATGGAGCGAGGGGCTGGCACTGGCCAGAAGGGTGACAGGGAGGTGACAAGGTGTCGCTGCCTGCGTGGTGCAGGGCTGAGCATGTGGGAGTGATGCAGCACACAGAGGACGAGGAGGAGGTGCGGGGCACACACGGTGCTGGGGAGGCAGGGGTGTGTGTAGGGGTGGCTGGTGTGTGTGGTGGGGCTGTTTTGTGCCTGTGTGCAGCACAAGGAGGACCCTGTGTGTTCACACACATGTGCACTGGAGCAAGGCCGTGCAGGGAGTTTGGAAAGCACCTGTGGCTCCATGTGGAGGGAGGGACGTTGCTGTGTGTCCCAGGAGGGGGTGTGTGTGCCACGAGGGTGTGTGGCTGTGCACAGCCCCCGTGCTGGCCTGGCAGCGCATTGGCAGCGCTGGCCTTGCCCTGGCACCTCCCGCATGCTGGCACTGCTGGGCTGAGGCAGCTCGGGCACGTGGAAAGAATGTGGGGTTTATCCTGCCTTTTCCAAAGGAGCCAGGGAGGTGGAATGGGGGAGCTGACAAACTTCTGTGAGCTGCTGTTCCCAGGACTCCAGCTGATGCTTCCTCTCCCTTTTCTCCTAGAGAAGAGACAGGACAATGGCCGAGTGTATTACGTGAACCACAACACCCGGACCACGCAGTGGGAAGACCCTCGCACGCAGGGGTAGGCGGCCGTGGGGGGAGCAGGGTTTGGGAAGGTGCTGTTCTCCAGGGACCTGCCCTGGCTGAGGACCTTTTGCTGGCCTGCACTGAGGCCATGCGTCCCACAGATGGAGAGTGAAGCTCTGACAGTGCCGTGGCTGTGGCCGGAGTGCTGCCCAGGCAGGGCTCCTCTCGCAGGGTGCGTGCAGTCGCTCGCCAGTCCCATGCCATGGATCCTTCCTTTTGCCTGGCACGGAGCTGTAGTTCAGGGGGGACCGCCCGAAGGGCCTGTCTGGTGAGCCGTTCCTTGCCAGCAGGATGATCCAGGAGCCGCCGCTGCCGCCGGGCTGGGAGATGAAGTACACGAACGAGAGCGTGCGGTACTTCGTGGACCACAACACCCGCACCACCACCTTCAAGGACCCGCGCCCAGGCTTCGAGTCTGGGTAAGCCCTGAGCAGCGGGTCTGGGGGCTCGCGTGGGCTCTGACAGAGGAGAGCTGCACCCAGTGACCCTCATCCCACCTGGCTGGCGACGGGGGCTGCTCGGGGCCGGGGGTGTGACCGAGGCCCTGCTGCTTTGGCAGGAGCAAGCACGGCGGCTCCCCAGGTGCGTATGACCGGAG
>NW_008239544.1:1428894-1432075 GCF_000691975.1 Corvus brachyrhynchos
CCCTGCTTGTCCCCAGATCATGAACATGAAGCCGTACGACCTGCGGCGCCGGCTGTACATCATCATGCGAGGGGAGGAGGGCCTGGACTACGGTGGCATTGCCAGGTGAGCGCGGCGCGCCGGGCCACTGAGCTGTGCCATGCCTGTGCCCTTTGTCCTGTGGGCAGTGCAGGCACGAGGCAGCTGCACTCAGGACTCCCAGTCCTTGAGCAGAGGAGTCCAGGGGTGTTTAAATGGGAAACTGGGTTTTAGGAGCGGTGGAATGCCCTGAAAGCACTTCCAGGCGTGTCCCTGGCAGCGACAGCACAGGGGACGCAGCTGGGGCTCCCCTGCTACCCCCAGTGTGGGGGTGATGGGCTGAGTGGCCTCATCTCCCTGCAGCTGACAGGCCCTGGTGTTCCCAGACAGTCAGCATATGCCAGGGCAGACAGGGTGTGATGTGGTTGCTGCGGCCCTGCTGCTGCCCCAGTATGGTGTTGCCACAGGGCATGGGCTGTGGCTTGGCTTGAGGGGGTCCTGTGTGCTTGTGAGCCCCCTCTGGCTCCCCTGGCACAGCTCCTTGGAGCTGGGGTTGGTGTGTCCCTGCCTGCTGCCACCCCACGCTCACCTGCTGCCCTTCGTGGGGCTGCTACCCTGGCTCCTGCTCCTGCTCCACCTCTCTCTGTGTCCTGCCAGTGGTTTTACCCTATGGTAGGTTACGTCATGCTGTTCTACCACAGGGTAGAACCACGGACGGGATGCCGGGGCTGCCTCCACGTCCGAGGATTCCTGTCTGCCTGCACGGCCGGGGGAGCAAAGCCAGGATGGTGCTGTCCCGAGCTTGGCGTGGGGCTCCTGGGGCAGCGTGTGCAGAGGGATTGGGTGCGCTGGGGTGTGTATGTGTGGGACAGCCCAGCTGGGACTGAGTGTGTGGCACCTGACGGGGTTCCTGATGCTCTGAGTGGGGCCTGCAGCAAACTGGCATCTCCAGAAACATCTCACAAACCCCACAAACCACAGGGCACCTCGGGGAGGGGGACACCCTCGCCCAGTCACACCAGTGCCCAACACCTGCCTGGCACCCTGAGGAGGTGGGCACCCGGTTGGTGCAGGGACACACACTGTCTCCTCCCTGAGCTGCTTGTCACCGTGTTCCCCTTGTCTCGTCCAGGGAGTGGTTCTTCCTCCTGTCCCACGAGGTGCTCAACCCCATGTACTGCCTCTTCGAGTACGCGGGCAAGAACAACTACTGCCTGCAGATCAACCCCGCCTCCTCCATCAACCCCGACCACCTCACCTACTTCCGCTTCATCGGCCGCTTCATCGCCATGGTGAGAGCCTGGGGGATGGCACGGGGTGGTCAGCAGGGCGAGGGGCAGCTCCATGTGCCACAGCTGTGCTGGGCTCGGCACTGCTGCCTTCCGTGAGCCCCTTCTTGCCCACATGTGGGTCCATGGGAGATGGCCCTGCAAGGGGGTGCTGTGGGGTGATGCATTTTAAATCCAGGGAATGGCTGTGGGGCCAGAGGAGACCTGGTTTCCCAGGAGTTGTGGCGGGGATGGATGGCTCCAGGTCTTTGGCTGTCACCCCAGGTGCTGTCGGATCTGCAGCTCCAGGGACTATTTTTAGTCCCAGCCGTGTGAGATTTTCCAGCTGCCCGAGCTCTGGAGCAGCTCCTCCTGTTTGTCTCGGATTCCTTAAGGCCAATGTGCCCCGGGCTGGCAGGGGGGCTGCCAGGGCTCCCCAGGCCCAGGGAAGGGTCCCTGGCCTGCAGCCCTGCGGGGTGTGCGCGGAGGCAGCTCCGGCCCCGCTGTCCTGCCCTGCCCTGCCCCGCCTCGCAGGATACCAATAAAACCCCAGACTATTACTCACCGCTGGGCTGTTCTAGACAAGCGTCTGCATTATTTTTGGCTGCCTTTGCCTCGGGGCTCCTGGAAGCCAGGGATTGAGGGAAGCCACAGCACAGCTCTGTTTAAACAAGTGCTCTTAATAGAGCTGTGAGGGGAGAGGGAGACGCAGTGGAATTTGTGGTGGGGAGGGAGAGGGGCTGCAGCCCACCCGCCCTGGGCGGTGCTGTTGGGGCAGCCCACCCTTTCCCACCGTGTGTGCCAGCCAGGAGCAAGTGCCACAGCTCAGGGACCTGGCAATGAGTTCCTTCTGCCCCATCAGTGCCCCAGGGTGGAGCGTTTTCTCGCCCCAGGGCTGCGTCCTGGGGTCCCCCATGACCTGGTGTCCCCTCCCCGCCACAGGCTCTGTACCACGGGAAGTTCATCGATACCGGCTTCACGCTGCCCTTCTACAAACGGATGCTGAACAAGCGCCCGACGCTGAAGGACCTGGAGTCCATCGACCCCGAGTTCTACAACTCCATCGTCTGGACCAAGTGAGTGCCCTGCGCTCCTCCTCCACCTGCTCCGGTCGCACTGCGGGCGGGCAGAGCTCTCCCCGCAGCCCCTCACTGCTGCTGGGTGCCTCCATCAGGAATCACATCCCAGTGTCCCCCACAGGGAGAACAGCCTGGAGGAGTGCGGCCTGGAGCTGTACTTCATCCAGGACATGGAGATCCTGGGCAAGGTGACCACCCACGAGCTGAAGGAGGGTGGTGAGAGCATCCGTGTGACGGAGGAGAACAAGGAGGAGTACATCATGTGAGTGGCTGTCCCAAGGGTCCTGTCAGGCACCCGCCCCCAGCGGCTGCAGGGGTGGGACCGTGGGGCTTGGGACGTGGCCTCTTCCCTGGGCTACGTGGCCTGTGACAAGCCCGGGCTGGCGTGGCTGGCCGAGCTCTGCTGCAGTCTGGATTGCTGCGGGCTGGGCAGTTGCCAGTACTTTCAGGAAAAAGGAGAGGGGAGAGAGGCTGAGGCTGCTCTCCCATCCCATGGCTGTTACCCCTGCCTGCCTGGGGGCTGCCAGGGCCAGCTCAGCTCCAGCCAGGGGACTTGCTTTGTACCCCTGGAGCTCCTAAGGCCGCTGTGCTATGCTTGGAGCTGAATGCAGCTCATGGGTTTGGGGGCAGAGACAGAAATCCACCAGTGGGAACTGAGGGGAGCCCTGGTGCTTTGAGGGAGCCCCTCTCCCCTTCCCCACACTCCCGGGGCCCTCCCTGCTTGTGGGAGGGATCCTGGGGCTTCCCCGTGCCGGGCCAGCGGTGCTGGCTCTGTGCCGACCCCGTCTGCCTCCCCAGGCTGCTGACGGACTGGAG
>NW_008239544.1:1432120-1432655 GCF_000691975.1 Corvus brachyrhynchos
CCTGGACGGCTTCAACGAGGTGGTGCCACTCGAGTGGCTGCGCTACTTCGACGAGAAGGAGCTGGAGGTGAGCTGGCACCTGGGGTGGGGACGTGGATGTGAAGTGGCACATGGTGACCCTGCTCATGCTCTGTGCCCATCGGCTCTGCTGACAAGGGTACGGCCCCGGGTGTTTGCTCTGCGGGTGGCTCACTGGGTCCATTGGCAAGAGAACATCTTGTTGGATGGGAGGAATTCATCCCAGATGCCTCAGTGCTGGTGCCTGGGCCAGCTGAAGGCTGGCACTGGAGGAGTTGGTGCTCGGAGTGCGGGTGCAGGGCCCCGTCTGTCTCCTGCTGAGTGTTCCCCTGTCCCCAGCTGATGCTGTGCGGGATGCAGGAGATCGACATGAACGACTGGCAGAAAAATACCATCTACAGGCACTACACCAAGAACAGCAAACAGATCCAGTGGTTCTGGCAGGTCAGTCTGAGCCCAGCTGAGGGCGTGGGGTGGCAGGAGCCATCCTGTGGGATGGGACCAGGATCCCATTCAC
>NW_008239544.1:1432682-1437053 GCF_000691975.1 Corvus brachyrhynchos
GGACAACGAGAAGAGGATCCGGCTGCTGCAGTTCGTGACGGGGACCTGCCGCCTGCCTGTCGGGGGCTTTGCTGAGCTCATCGGTGTGTCCTGGGGAGCCACTGGGGGTGGCACCTTCCTGTCCCTGTCCCCACACAGAGCACACGCAGCACGTGAGCAGGAAAGCAGCTGCGAGGTCTGAGCACAGGGGTCCCATCTGGTGTTGTGCCATTTCCAGACACGTTCTTTGGCCATGACCGCCCTGCCAGGGTTAACTTTGTCGGGCTGGTTTGTGATCTCAATCTGAATGAGATTGGATTTCTGATTGAATTTTGATTCTTGTGTGACAAAGCCTCTTTTTCAGAAAACCACAGTGTGGTTCCACTCATCCTTTAATTTGCTGCTTTTTGGGGCCTGCACCAGCCTTTCCCTGACTTTCCTGGTATTCGTGTCAAGCCAACCAGCTTGCTTAACCCCCTCAGTTGTTCTTGCTGGCATATTAGCTTTTTCCGCCCCCTGGAACCTCTCCAGCATTCCCAATCTGTTAAAAAGCCAGTGACTCAGACTTCCTGTGCCAGGTCCTTTAAAACTCTTGGATGGACTCGCACAATCCTGAGGGTTCACAGATCAATAAGTTTTAGCACTGGCTATGGAACCATCATGCTCAGAGATGGTGCTCTTGCCCCTTGGTGCTGTGAACCTGCATTTTGCTTTCTCCTTTGTTTTTTGAACATCCTCTCTGCAAACAGGCAGAGATTGTTTCCGTGGATTTACCCCGTGTCCCTGGGATTGTAAGCCCATGATGGTCGGTGGATCTCAGTGTGTGTGGGAGGGGTTTCTTTTTCAGCTCCTGGTCGTGTAATGAGCTTTGCTGTGCTCGTCATTAACAGGCAGCAACGGGCCCCAGAAATTCTGCATCGATAAAGTTGGCAAAGAGACGTGGCTGCCACGGAGCCACACGTGGTAAGTCACTGCCCCTCGGCCTGGCCGGAGTGCGTGAGGGCACAGGGAACGCTGCGGGGCTGCACGGGGCTCTCCATCCCGTGGGATGGGAGTGCTGTTCCTGGCCGTGTCTCAGCCTCCGCTCTCTCCCCAGCTTCAACCGCCTGGATCTCCCTCCCTACAAGAGCTACGAACAGCTGAAGGAGAAGCTGCTTTACGCCATCGAGGAGACGGAAGGGTTTGGACAGGAGTGATGGAGCTGTGGGGCATTCCCAGAGTGCTGCCGGCCGGTGCCCAGGGCCCTCTCTGGGATGTGCACAGGCCCCTATGGACACTGTGGCTCTTGCTCCCAGGCGAGGCCTGCACTGACACGGCCCTGGGGGAATGGGGCTTTGCTTCCCTCCCTAAGGAAATCTGAGGTGTGACGGAGAGGAGGACACAAGGGCTTGGCTCGCGAGGGCTGGCGCAGAGGGGCTGGGGGGCAGCACAGGGGGCACTGGGGCTTCTCGGCCCCCCTCACAGACACAGGTGTTTGGTAGAGGCTCTTCCCCCTCCTGTTTTCTGCCTTTTGATGGCATTTTGGTAGTGGCAGGTGAGGGGGAAAATGGCTCTGACTGATTTCTGGGCCCCATCCTGCACCCAGCATCCAGCAACAATGACAAGGACCCCCAAGATGATGCTTCTGAAGGGCTCTTGTGCACCGTCTGAGCGCCAGGACAGCCCCTTCCCCAGCGAGACCCGCAGCCGCTGGAGCCAGAGCCTGGCTGAGCGTGTCCTGATTTGCAGCCTGTGGCCCCTGGGCAGCTGTATTTAAGTGATGTGGTTTCTGCTCGGAGCTGGTGCTCCACAGCAGCCCCGGGGGCTCGGGGCACTGCCGGGGCCCTGCCGGCCTTCGCTCAGATCCTGGGTCCTGCCCACACTTCAGTGTTCCCTCTGCTGCCGGCCGGGCTGCGGAGAGGGCAACATCACCTGGATGTCGCTCCTGCCCTTCCCTGTGTGTGCGGGCAACAGGCCTGGCATGTCCGTGTGTCCGGGGGCCTGTGCAGACGGGACCCTGCAACGGCTCCGGGCTGGGAAGCGGCCGGGTCCGCACGGCCCTGCCTGCCCCGCGAGGCTTCCTGTGCAATAAACGACAAAGCAGCTGCCGAGGTGTGCCTGTGTCCTGGATCCTTGCGAGTCCCAGGTCTCTGCCTGTCCTGGCGCAGCATTTCCCCTGGGCCCGGGTATGGCTCCCAGGGTGGGGTCTGTGCAGTGCTCAGGCTCCAGGACCATGACAGCAGCCGGAGCTCAGCACTGGGATCACAAATCCTGTGGATTTTGTCCCTGCCCGCTCTGTGTCAGCGGTGATGGTCCCAGTGCTTCCCCGGGCTCACAGCCTCCTGCCGCCCTGAGAGCTGCTTGGCCCCGACCAGGGGTGACAGGGCCACCAGTGCTGTCCCCAGGGAGGGGCTGGGGCCTTGCTGGCACAGAGCTGTGACAGCAGTGACAACATCCCAGCTGTGCCACACCCCTAGGGGCTGGGGCACAGGGCCAGTTAAACACAGGGATGGCTGCGGTGCACGAAAGTGGCTGATGGCAATAGATTAGCCCTGGAAAATGGGAATACACGCACCAAGAGCAGAGTGTGTGTGAGCTGAGGCCTCAACACCCGCCAAGACACACTGGGGGAAGGAAAAGTGCTGTATTAAAGTAAAATCAAATCAAAAGCCTCTGCATGGCTCCCCCAACCCTGCCTGGGTGAGGAAGAGCAGTGCTGAGCACAACATACAAGACCCCAGCACCAGGGATTTAGTTTACAAGATTTTTAATTTACAAATAAAAAAACTACACCTTTTACTTTTTCTCCTTTTTCTCTTCTTTCTTGCCATCACTCTTCTCTTTGTCCTTCTCCTTCTCATCTTTCCTCTCCTTTTTACTTTCTTCTTTTTCCTGTCCTTCCTTCTTCTCTGCGTCCCTGTTGGCAATCTTGTTGTTGATGAGGTTGTGCAGGGCCACAACGGAGCGGATGAGCGAGGCCAGGTACACCACCACCATCTGGTCGTTGGTCTTCAGGTAAAAGGCCTTGACAAACTCCTGCAGGTTCACATCTGGGAGCAGGTTGAAGACGTCCTGGAGGTGGTAGATGATCTGGTGGTTGATGGGGAGTTTGCCCAGGGCTACTTTCTCTAGGTAGCTCCTGATGTCCAGAAGCTTGGAGTTCAGTCCCTTCAAGCCATGGACTTGGTTTGTGATCCGCTGGGACAGAGTGCCCACTGTGGTGTCCTTGATGTCCCTGAAATGCAGAGAGAACTGGGATCAGAACCTCACCCTGCTGGGCACCGTCCCTTGGGACCTTTCCAGCTTAGAGCCATGTGAGCACGGCCGAGGGATGATGGGATCCAGTGCTCCCGGGATTTATGCCATGTGCTCAACGCGCTCCTCGTGCAGTGGCACCGGGAACGGCACCGGGAATGCCGCTGGGAGCGTGGGCAGGGCCCGGGACAGCTCCCCCCTCACCTCAGCAGATGCTCCACACCCACTTCCTCGGCCTCCTCCGCGCCGATCTCGCTCGTCACGTGCTCAAAAGTCTTGGAGGTCGGGGTGCCATCCTGAAGGGACACACAAACGGGATTTTAGCCAGGGCATGAGGGATTGCACCGATGAAACCAGAAAAGCAGCCCTACACAGGCCACAAGGGATGTGAGAGGAACAGCTCTAGTTGGGATGTCCTTGATTTGATCACCGTATCACCGACTGCCCCAGCAATCTCTCCTGCTCTGGGTAACTTCCCATTTCTGCATTTTGCTGGTGTGTACCCAGCGGGGAGCAATGGAAATTCTCACTAAATATCACAATTATTTCTCTCTTCCCTGATCCAGCCTCATTGCATTTTGGGAGAGCAGCTCTTGCTCTGTAGTGAAGGCCTCAGAAAGGCAAAAAGATCCAATATTTCATACACATCCATAATTGAAGTGCAACAATTACAGTGACTCACTGCTGGGTGTTTGTCTGCATGGGGCTCAGTGAGGCGTGAGCTGCTCAGGGCAGGCCCACAATGACGGGGCACACCTGGGAGCACCTGCAGCCAGTGACAGCTTCTGAGTGCTCCCAGCCGTGACTGTGACACTTCACACGGTCAACACTCACATCATGGACCTCCTCCACTGAGATGTAGGCTTCTGTGGGCAGCCCCAGGTCCTTCGGCTTCACGTCAATGATCACCAGCACCTCGGGAAGAAAGAAAACATGCAGGAAACTGGATTTTGGTCAAAGAGTAGGAAGAAATACCCGAGCCAGCTCTTCCCTCCTCAGCACCAGCACGAGGCTGCTCAGAGGGGTAACCGCAGGCACTGAGACAATGATTCAGAGAACTCCTGATCCCAGTTCCTCAATCACTTTACAGCCACCATGCTGTGTCACCAACAAAAAAGGTGGGGGACAAGGCTGCCCACATGCCCCTTTCAGGGAAAG
>NW_008239544.1:1437064-1438508 GCF_000691975.1 Corvus brachyrhynchos
GGAAAGAGAGAGAAGAACAACCCCAAAGGCCAAACTTACAGAGTTGGGGCAGTATCTCTTCATCAGTTCATTGATGGCGATGTCATTCTTGTGCAGCTTCGGGCCCGTGTGGTACCACCCCACGATTCTTTCTCTGGCTGAGCAAAAGCAGAAAGGATCTGGAATCAGAACTGTGGGGAGGCCCCAGCAGAGAGACCAGAGCAGAGACTGGGTAGGCACATCAAGGGTGAGAGTCTGATCCATGTGGAGGAGAGGGAAATGGATTACAAGGCCATGGCTTGAGCAGTGACCACGCTCACTCGTCACCGTTACTGACCCACAACCTTCCTGCTGGTCCCTTCACTGCTTATTTAATGGCTTCTGTTAATTGTGTTGCTCTCAGGGTCTGACAGCCTGCACCTCTGACATCTCGAGATGCAAGTCCCATCCCTGAAGTGTTCAAAACCGCGTGGATGTGGGACACGGTTAGTGGACAACATGCTGGTGGTACTGGTTGATGGTTGGACTCCATGATCTTACAGGTTTTTTCCAACCTTAAGGATTCTGTGATTAATAGAAATTCCCTTTTCCACAGCCCTGAAAGTTTTTGGGAATGTACCCCTGACTGTCAGAAGATCTCAACTCACCATTGACCTTCTTAAACATTCCATACATGTTCTCCAGATAGTCATGGTCCAGGAACCACACAGTATCATCCTTGTCATCCTCATCAAAAGGTACTGGGAATAAAACAAAACACCAGTGTTTAAGAATCCAACTTCCTGAATTAAAATGTTTATTGAAATGCTCTGGCTTGGGTATTTTTGGCTGGTAAAGGAGAGTGAGGTTTACTTGGGGGTGTCGACAGCAGTTTGCATTTGTTGTTGGATATGGGGTGATTTGTACATGGATGGATCAGGGTGCCTTCCAAAACCCCAACACAATCCATCCACTAAATAATTCAGTGGGTTTGGAGAAGGGCAGGACACCCGAACTCACCTGCAAAACTGTTGGACACATCCAGGATCTTCTTTTGCCAGGAGCCCAGCAGCACTCCGACCACTCGCTTCTGATTTCCCACTTTTCCTATTCTGAAAGGAAAAACGACTGTCAGTCCCTTTCGCAGACGGGAGGGAGGGAGCAGGGACCCCCCTCTCGTGGCGGGGGTGACACAGCGGGGGTGGAAGAGGGGCAGTGACTGTGTTATATCATCACTGCTCGTGTTCGCACCCACGAAAGGGCGTCCCGGAGCCCTCGGAACCAAAGCCTGTCCCGGGGAGGCCGGGGATGCGACCCCGACACCGCCTGCGAGCAGCGACCGATCCCACTGTCACCCACCGTGGGCTCGGGCACCTCCTGAGATTTAGGGCTTTATTTCTGACTCTAAAACCGCTCCGCACCGGCGGGAGGGAGCGGAATTAGGCCCAAATTACCCAGGGTGCCGGAGGGACAGGGTCCCCTCCCG
>NW_008239544.1:1439452-1463496 GCF_000691975.1 Corvus brachyrhynchos
ATGAGGCTGCGTTCGCCTTTCCGCGGGTCCGGGATCTCCGTGCCCTCTCCCAGAGTGAGGAATCCCTCGGGCCGCACTCCCGGCCCTGCCGTCCCGCCTGGGGTGGGAGCGCAGGGAAGCCCTGGGACGGAGTGGAAGTGCCAACACCGGGTTTAATCTTCCCCCTCACAGGTGCGCCGGGGCTGTCCCTGCGACCCGGCCCGGGAAAGAGCCTCCGGGGACGGCAGGGATTCCGCTACCGCAGCGATAAAAGTCCACGAAAATAGGTAGAAATCTTTATTAGTGTTTGGTTTCTTCCCAGGGACCGTGTCAGGTAAAGCCAATGCCCTTCAGCCTCTCAGATTTTGTAGAGGTTTTTGCACCGTGTGAAAGAGAAGCGGGCTCAGGTGAGGCTTTGGAGAAGGGTTTTTGCGCCTCAGGAGCAGAAGCTGACACAGAACTTGTCTTTCCCACTTTATTTCTAGCAAAACAAAAGTATTACCTGAGGCTATTACTTCAGAGTCTACATGGAGGAGTTACTAACATGAAAAATACCAAAGTTGTTGAGGGTGATCTCACAGTTTTTAAAGCACTACGGTATCCGCTTATTTTCTACACTTTTCCCACATGGTTTTGTATATTTCTGGATATAGTGGCAATATTTTGCTATTTCAAAATACCAAATGGTATTTTGGGTGCAATTGAAGGTTTTGTGTTGCTATTCGGCATCGTAAAACTTCAAAGATTTTGGCAAAACCAACAATAATTTACAAACCCTGCAGAGTCTGAGACCTCTGGTGGAGTTTTCAGTTGTTACATCCTTTAGTGTTCCTGCTTCAAAAAAAAAAAAAAAAGGGGGGGAAAAAAAAGTCTCTGGTGGAGTTTTAAGAGTTTTTTTCCCGGCAGAGGGAGATATCTGACCGTGGAATTCGAACACACCCAGGGTTTTTGTCGCTTGTTTTATCAATATACATATAAAACTCAATGTTCAAATTAACTAGTTCAATAAGTAATTTAGCTCATTGATTTTCGGGCATATCCTAAGTGCCATTACAAGCTACGGATATTTTAAATGCCATTACCTAATAGAAGGAATGTTTTAAGCACCTTTTATTGATTTTATTACTGCTTTATTTTGCTGTCTTGGTTTAAAAATCATTTTAACCACTCTGTCATCGAGAAGAAATATATCGTTGGTGAAATACAGTCAATTTCCTAAAAACCTTTGACATCGTTAAATAAGGAATTACAGTTGTTAAATCATGTCAGGCAGTGACGGGGGACAGCGGGGAGATGGACTGGGGGCAGAGGGCCAGGGGGCTGTGCTGGCCTTTGCCACTGTCCCCGGCTGTGACAGAGCCACGGCGGGGCTGCCGGGGCTCCTCCAGCTCCCCGAGCAGCTTTAAACCTCTGGAGGGTGCCAGACGGGGTGGGAGCAGCACGGAGTGCGATGCAGACACAATTAAGGGGCATTTTAATGACCTGCTGTGGCTTTTTATTGAAATTATTCTCGAACTTGGCGCGTTTGAAGTTGGATTCTCTGGACAGTGTTGCTGGGAGTTTGGGGTATTGATGTTGTATACAAAGGGGTAAATCGAGCCAGCTCCCAGGGATTGCAGTTCCTTCCCTTCCCAGCTCTCTGGGTCTGCGATTATCAGAATTATTGAGCTAATCAGGTGGCAGATGCAGGCTGGGGATGCCGGCAGTGTGGTGCTTAATCAGAGAATTGAGAAGTAATGAGTGTTGGTGCTCAATAAAAAGCAGCTAATGAGGTGGTTGAGCTGTGGAGTGGCAAACATCCTCACTGAGAGGGGATCCTGCTCTGGAGTGCTGAGCTGGGACTGTCCCTGAGCACTGGCACCTCACCTGGAGTGGGGATGGAAGGAGGAAGGGACCTGGGATCTGCTCTTTAAATGGAACAGGTGATTCCTGCAGTATTTGTTGGGCTTTTATTTTGTTGAGAAAAACCCAATCCAACCCACACACAACCCCCAAAAGTTACACACAAAAGTTCTCAGAGGTGTAAGAATGGTTTCTGGTTTGGAAAGTAAGACTAAACCATCATAAAGTAGTTTAAAAATCAAAGTAATGATTATAAATGTTAAAGGAGGCTCTAGCTGTTGCCCCGGTGAGCTGTAGGGGGAGTGGGCAGCAGGGGAACGTCCATGGAAGGGGAGGGGGCTGTGCTGGGTCTGTGTCCAGCTCAGGGGGTCCCTGGGGGTGAACATGATGAACCTGGAACTTCCTTCCAAATCCACGTGTGCCCTGATTCTCCCCCTTTTGCCCCGATCCTCTTCCTTTTGCTCGGTTTGGGGTCGCACACTCGCCCCAAGTGCCAGGTTACTCTTTCTGGTACCTTTGCAGATGTTCTTTCCAGTGATGAGAGGTAGAAAAAGATGCATGGAAAGATCCATGCAGCTGGGAAATATTGATACCTGATACTTTGGATCCTACTCCTAAAGGACTCTTACTGATGTGATGCTTTAATACTGGTTGGGTTTGTTTTTAGGGAAAAACCTTCCTTTATTTTTCCTACTCTTCCAGACCATGCCCACTAGCGTGTATTTTCTTGAGGTACCTTCTCAAATGTGTTTAATCCATCAGGAGAAGCTGGACTTCCTCCAGACCTGTTGATAGTCTGTCACATAATACCTTTGTGCTCCCAGTTTGAACAGGAAATACATTTATTTCCCTATAAATACATTTAGCTTTGTCCAAATAACTGTAGTTTCCTGTTAAGATTTCCTCGGCCAGGGTGTGTCATAAACTGGTTTAGAAGGAATGATGCTGCCTGGAATTGAGCAAGGATAATGCAAGCCATGGAAGCAGAACAGAAAGCCACCACCACATGAATTGTGATTTATTTTGGTTAAAGTGTAGTTCAGTGATGTGCTGACACTGTCTATCAGTACATGATGGCCTGAGCCAAGCTGCACTTTGCTTCTGAACGCTTCCAAATAGCCATTTTCCCCCTCAAATATCTGTTCTAGAATGTCATCTCTAAAGCAAACAATTAAATCTGTATGTATAAACGAGTCTATTCGCTTTCTGATATGAACTTTAAGTATTTGTGTTGTGGTAGTTTATTTCTCTGTTTTCCTATAGGGTGCTTGACCAAAGCTCTGTGTGTATATGTGTGTATATATGTATATGTAGAAGTCATTACTGACCACATCTGTGAATATTGTTGCAGTTGCTGCCAAGGGATTTAAACCCTTTTGTTCCCACCTGGGGGGTAGCAGGTGACTCAGATAATCCTGCCCTCTCTCAGAGAGTGGAATTTTGACCGATAACTGTGGACATCGAATCCTCGCTTTCTGTAGTTAAAAACCAGGAGTATTGTCAGCATGTCGTATCACACCATGGAAGATATTTAATGTTTTATATTCTATGCCTCTGATTTTGTTGCCCTGTCCAGACATCACAGGGTATAAAACATCAGAAATATGGGGGTTTAATAACTAAGTCCTAACTCTAATTTTTTATTTTAATACAGATAATTTTCCTTATGTTATTCTGGTCCCTTTGCTAAAAAATGATTTTAAAAAAATAGTGGAAACAAACAGTTAAAAAAGGCAAGCACAACAGGTTCTAGTCATACTTATTTTTCCACACCTTGAGGACTAGCAAATTCTTTAATATGAGATTTTATTTGTACAAAGCAAAACTTCAAACCCACTCCAAAGCTTTCTTATTAAGTGCTGTCAGTGCGGTGATTTACAGGGGCAATAAAGATCTGGAGGGGGCACATTCATCACGGGGTTCAGCGCACCAGGAGCCATTTTCTCCAGTGCTAAAGCCAAGTGATAAAATGAATTCTTTTGTTCTATAACCAAGACACATTCCCTGGTATTTTTTTTTTTTTTAATGTGTGTTGGACTCCTTGGTTTGTAGCTTGGCCGTGTTCCTGTAACGCATTTATAAATAATGAAAAATTGCTCACATGCAGATGTGATGATGCATCTGGCAAAACCACTGCTGGAAACACAGGAACTTACTTTCTACTTGGTCTTATTCGCTAACTTTTCTCCATTGTTAATTCTTGTATGAAATTTTAACAGCATTTTTTTTAAACTACAGGGTTTGGGGAGTTTTGTTTGGTGTGGTGTTCTTTTTTTATTTTTTTGAGTGATTCTATACCTCTCTGCAAAACTCAGAGAATTCTGGTTAGGAAGTAATAAAAATATTCAAAACGAAGAGCCATTTTCATGGGGTACAGTGCAATTTGGAAAGCTTCACTTGCTTCCTCTGTTTCTAAACTTGTGCTTTGGTGACTTCTGGGATGCTGCTCCTTAACAGCAGCGGGGACGAAAGTTTGGCTTCTTGTCCAGAGGGAAATGCTGCTGCTTGTGTGGGCACTGCCCAGCCGCGGCTGGGGAGAGGAGCTGATGGGGAGAATCGGTGTCTTTGCCCGTCACCTGCGGGCTCAGAATCGGACTGTGCCGTGACTGTTAAAATAAAGGGAATTCTGGTTTTTCCATACGAAAACGCCGCCACCTATGGGCTCTGCCTGGAAGTTCTGGGAAGCCCCCTCGCTCTCAGCGGCCGGGGCGGGTGCCCTGGCACCTTTGGGACAGAAGTAGGAGAAACAAGTTGCAAAAAAATACTTTTCAGTATAATTTTGAACATCTTTACAAGTAAATGTAAACCCGCGTGAAGCTGCTGCCAATGCTGTGGTGTGGGTTGGGCTGGAGCCAGAGCCTGTGGAAACGGGAGGCCGGGAAAGCTCCGCTGTTTAGCCGGGTTCGGATTGAAGTTGCCACCACACTGGGCAGGGACACCGTCCACTACCGCAGGTTGCTCCAAGCCCTTTCCAGCCTGGCCTCGGGCACATCCAGGGATCTTGATCTGGGTAAATGCTCTTCAGCTGTCCCGGGTGTGTGTGGGATGAGCAGTTTTCCACTTGCTGTGCTTTACATCCAGGGGTTTGGAAGTAGGACTTGTGCTGTTGCCCCCCAGTCCTTGTGACTGAGCGGTTCTGGACAGTGTCCATCCGTGACTGCCTCGTAGGAGTTACTTATCCAGAGGGAAGCACTGCTGCAACAGCCCCAAGTCTCACCACAGCTGCTGTATGGCTGGTGGAAAACCAGAGCTTCGCTTGACCAAAAAACGGGATTTTGGAGATCTCTTTGCTGTAATTTTATGTTGACTCTTGAAATTTAGCAAGGAAAGCTGTGGTCTTGGAGGCTTTTTGTAGAGCTGTGTGTGTTACTGCTGATACTTTTATTGCAAAACCTTTAGTCTCTGATATTTAAGGTCAGAAATTGTAAGTGTGTGTGCGCTATTTTTTTTTTTAACCCAGGGGCCTCTTATACTGTAGTGTCATGAGAGATCCTAAAGCTTTGAGGGGAAAAAAAAATGGAAATACTTCATTTTATGAAGCAGTTTTGGGGTCAGTTTTTCTGAAATGAATGCTTTTATGTTGGATAGTTTAAAGCCCATCTGTTAACTGAAACCAACCCTAAGTGAAGTTGCAGTTGTGTTTCCTATTAGTCTTGTATCTTTCCTATTAGTCATGTATGAAAGAATACAGAGCCGTCCAGCAGAATTCCAAACAAAAATGGAAAAAGCAGATGGTGAAACTGTTGCCTTGTTGCCTTTCTTTTACAGGAGCGAGTAATTATTAATAGATCACAAAAATACTGTAAGAGTAGTTCTGTAAAGTGTTACCAGAGTCCCTGCTCAAGGTGTGCTTCTGATCATTGCGTATTGCAGGTGAAAATTGGCGCCTTTCACTCAGAGACACTGAAGAGGGTTTGAAAAATAGATCATGGATGTTATGTCTGGAAGCCTACAGTGAAAGATAAAATACACAATTTTAAATAGTTAAGCACTGCAAGTCTCTCAGGGCTCATTTATTATGTTGTCATGGTGAGCAACGAATAAAAAAATAAAATAAAAAGGCTGTTCCTTGGGTAGTTGGTACTTAGAGGCACTTTTCTTTTACAAGAGTTCCATGCTGGCTTAAGGAAAGATCTCGGAGAAAAAGAACAAACTTTATTTTTCAAATAAATTCAGCTAGGAACTCACAGCCTCCCTTGACACAGGGCTGAATTATTGTTAGTGTACACTGCTGGGAGAGTAACACTTACTGCTGTTTAACAACAATGGCTTTCCATGGAATTTCAGAAAGGCAGTAGGAAAAAGAAAGGCAGAGTTGAGTCCTGAAGCAGAAGGAAACACATCCAGCCTGGAGCCAGGCTCCTTTATCAGGCAGGGCTGCTGGAAGGGAGAAGGAACACGTTCTGTACATGCAGCTCCATATGATTTGGTTGTAAAATTCTTAATGGCTTGTGTGTGTGAAGCAGGAGGTCCTCTCTTCCCTGAATAAAATCTCCTTAGGTGTATTTCTGCCAGACTTTCTCTCTTTTCCATTCTTAGACTGCAGCCAAATATTGGGAACGTTGTGTCTGCAAAGCTCCATTTGTCATGAACAGGAGACAGTAACTTTTTAACGTCGTGATGGAAGGTCACAGGTTGAGCTTGGTAGATGATGAGTTCAAAATAGCTGTGAATTGTGTCCAGGCTGTCCCTGCAAGGTTCCCTGATTGTGAAATTCCACTGAGCAGGCTCTTGGATGCTCCCACGTTCCCATATTTTCAGGTTCTGGAGGGCACCTGAACTCCTGGGTACTAAACCTGTCGCACAGGAGTTTTCATAGTGCTGGAACCCGTGGTGCAATGGTACGGGATATTCAGGATCTATAAGGAGGTGCCTCTGAGGTTTGTGTGTACAGTTTGGGGGGGGTGATTCTTTGGGGTATAATCACTGGTGAACTCTCAAATTTCTTTTTAACTGGTAAGCTGATTGGGCTGATTGTGTTCTGGGTGTTGAGCTTGGTGGTTTTTAATGGAAATCATTCTTTACTGGTTTTTTTTATATCAGGGAGGCAATTGCCCAAGTGATGTTTTCATATCAAAGTGTCATAGGCTGTGTTTGTTGATGTAAAATGAGTCAGTTTTTAGTACAGATTACTCCCTTGGCTCATGGAAAAGTGGTGTTCTAGCTCATCCATTCTTGGATTCCAGTGATAGTCCCTTTGCTTCCCTTTGCTCCTGATGGATCCTAGAAAAGGCTAGTTAGTTCTCCACTGAGCTTGATAGAAAAGGATTTTAAAAAAATATAATATTGAAAGATGTTCTATTGGGGCATGAAGGTAACACCACAAGGGGGTACTATAATTTTATCAAATTTGCCTTGGTAAGTTGTTTTGTTAAGGTAAAGTGATTACAGCCAGCAGAGTTAATTTTAATATGCTAATACACCACAGTAAGTTGGAAACATAAATAAAATGATACAATTAATTTAAATGTAGAGAAGGTAGAGAAGCTTAGGAAGGTGACCTGTGTGTTACACTGAGATTGCACCCAGGCTGGGCAGATGTGAAGGGTTTCTCAGCAGGCTCCGGGAGGTTCCGGGCTGAGCTGCACTGACCTTTGTGGGAGGACGTTAACGCAGCTCTGCAAAAACTGCCTTCTCCAAAAGTTTGCTTTCATCTCTCTCAGCTGTGGGGGTTAATGGTTTTAACACCTGTGTGATGGTGGCTGTTTATTAGGAATTTTTTTTCAATGGAAAAATGCATTCTCTGGCATTCCTCTATTAGTGGAGTAATTGCTCTCAATTAAAATACATTGCTGGGACTCAGCTGGCACCCAGTTGGGAGGGTGGATGGGTGTTAAATCCCCAGGGCTGCCCTAGGGGTTGGAGAACTGCTGCCAGTTGTACTTTTTGTGTCAGAAGCTTTGGATGAGCTCCAGAGAGCCAAACTAGAAAACAGGGAAGAAATAACATGTCAGTAGAACACATGAGACAAATATTTTCTGCTAATTTCTACAGAAGAGAACAAATTTGTCATTCCTGTGATCCTGTTGAGTGAGTTTTACTTTCATTAGGAGGTTCCCAAGACCACCATTTTCCCCCAGGACATGGAAAACCAAACTGCATGTCAACAAACCAGTGGAAAGGCTGGTTTCCCAGGGATGGTAATTGGGAATGATGTAACTACGGGATTTTCCAAATGCTTTTCAAGATGTTTTCAGTGGCTGTTTGCAGTCTGTGATTGAAATCTTCACATGGCATCAGAGTGTGTGGAGAACTTCGCCTCCAATGGGCACAGAATGCTGTTTGTTCTGGTCACGTTCCGTGGTCATTCCCTGGCTTTGCGTGGAAGATGTGCCCAAGGAGTACCATCAGAACATCATTAACTAAGAGCTGCAGCCTCAGTGTTCTGCATCTTCCACATAAAGCCCAGGGGGCTGGATTTAAGGACTTCTGAGTGCCAGTGAAAGGCTTTGATTTCCCTGGGTGTGAGCTGTGTCCTGTTTAGGAAGGCTGCAGGTAAAATATGGCAAAATTGGGAGTTCTAGTGAGAATGTTTAGTCACAGAGAACTCACAGGTAACTTTTTTCCAAGGAAGAAACCAAATGAGTGCATTCTAGATTTTGTATAACAAATTACTGGTATTGAATTATCAAATTATATGCACAATTAAATTTTTATTAAATAAGGAATAACGTATGCAATATTATGCTAATCTGGTGCAGTATAACAAGTTTGTAAGTTTAACACACCGTGCACTGTGCCTCTGCCTCCCAGGGGACTCGTTTGAGATGTAAGGGATTCAGCAGTTGAAAAGGAAATTATAAAATTAGTCACTTGAGTAATTTAAACATGCAAATAAGTGTCCCAACTGTGGTGATACCAGATTTAGCTGAATTTACTCGGGCTGCTTCGACTTTATCACCCTAATTATTCCAGCTTTGTGTCAGGCTTAAGAAAGCAGGAAGCCAGAATTCTCTGTTACACAAGTTTCTTGTGGTGCTATTACTGCACTGTGTGTGCCCTAGCGCACTCACTGGGAAAAACTTATTCCAAGGGTTTGTTCCCTGCTAATTAGCAGAACAAAAGCAATCAGGACTGTTCTATCACCAGAGACTTAGCACACTCAGGTTTTATGAGTCAAGCTGAGTGAGGTACAATGCACGTGTATTCTGATAGCAAATGTACAGCCCAGCTGAGGGAATTCCGTGTGCTGGAGCCCCTCAGGAATTCAGTAAAAATTACTTGTTTAGGTAATGACTTTTTTTTTTTTCCCTCAGAGCCATCTCCTTGCATGTCTCTGACGTTAAAACATAGCTGGCTTCATGAAAATATTAATTATTTTAGAAATCTTATCTACAAGGAACTGGTTGCCAGAGGAATGCTGATGGAAATAAGCACATGATTGAGTTGCACATGCAGGGCTGTTTTCAGGCTCCTGTTAATATTAAAAGAATGTTAATGTAAAACATTAAGATAAGAAATCAGAGGACAGTCTCTACCTCCATGAAGCCCAGGAGCTCCTGCTGAGCTTTGCTCAACCAGAAAGTACAGAAGCTCTGTGATTAAATTGATTTAGCCCTTATTATTGGCAATAGGGTGACTATTGCTCGGATGTAAGAGTCATTTTTTTTAAAGGTATCTTGGTGATAAAATGATGAGAGTCTAAGAGACATTTCTTCTTAGTTTTTGGCATAACTTTTCACATTTTTTTTCCCTCAGGAAGTGTACACAACAACCCCATTTTTCACATGAATAAATGAAAATAATCTTTGCAGCCATGGATGCTTCTTAATATTAGTTGAAAGTAAAGGCGCACATAGGGCTTCTAGTCTATAAAGAAGGGGAGAAAACAAATAAGAACAAGTGTTAATTCATGTACACAGAATTTGTGTCTGCACAGCAGGTGAAAATGCTACATTAATGCTGGAAATATCTGTCCTGCTGTGTAGTTTTCCTTCCTTTTTATTACTCTAGTGTTTGGTCTCGTATGAATGCACCGTACTTATTTGCATGTTATCACGACAGATTCCTCTTTGCTTCTAGTTATCCATATAAAGAGATAGATGCTACACATGACCTCAAGAAAGTATTCAGATGAAACACTATCTTAAAATATTGTGGGTTTCATAGCACAGTGTATATATACATACATTTTATTTTTAGTTGAGGTTATTAATTGCTCACAAAAATGCCAACTAAGAAGAATGTTGTTAAAGTGTAATGTCAAACGCTTCTAATTATGGCAATGTGAGGAGCAGGGGTCAGTTGGAATGTCCATGAGATTAAATAGAAAATTATCCTGACTGTGTGACTCAAAGCTTTCAGCACCCCTGTTTGAGGAACCACCAGCTGTGGCCGTGGTCCCCCATGGAGCTCAGTAACGCGTCGTGGATCGACGCCTGTGTTTGTAACGGGGTCAGACCTTGCTCTGGACATGTGCAGGGATGGACAGTCCGTGCCTCTGGGCAGTAACTTGTCAGCCATCAGCCCTGTCATCGCTGGAACCTTGAGCTGGATGTCTGGGTGAGCCTGTCCCCACTAAAAACAGCCTTGCCTTGCTCTCAGGGGAGTGCACTGACCGTGTTCCTGCTGGGGCCGGACATGAGAACCGTGTGCCAGTGCCTGACGCGGCTCACGCTGCCGTCGCGCGCTCCAGGTGTGCGATGCCGCTTGCTTGGCGTGTCTGCCCACTCGTTTGCAGCTGGGTTGTTCTACCCTGTTTTTAAACAGAAGAGAGGCTACTCTTGCTGTGCTTCCACTTGCCACATGTGTGGGGCTGCTGCCTCAGGCTGGTGCTCTCCAACCTTCTGGCATGTCGTCGGTCTGGATCTGCAGTAGTCATAAGATATATGTTGTGGAAATAATTCCTCTTTTTGTTTTTTCAATTAGAATAACAAGGAAAAAAACTTACAAAATGTGGATTAATTTGATAATTTGGTCTTGCTGGCCACACAAATTCCAGTTAAAGCTTGTACTTCATGAGGAACCAAGTGTGATAGATGACATGCTCTGTTTTGGTCTGGAAGTTTGTTTACCTCTGTTATTAATGTTGTGTCATACTCTGAAAGGATCAAGGACACCGTATAAGGGGAATATTTTTTTACAAAAGGGAAATGAGTGTAGTGAGTGGAAGAAGGGTGAGAATACGTACAAAAGTGACAAGCAACCCGTCAGTCATTTTATGTTACTTTTCCAGATTGCTTTGTGTGGCACTTGCATTTTTCCAGTGGGTTTTTCTGATTATGCTTTATGTATTTTGCTTGACACAGCAGGTACTTGGCGTTTGTACTTTTGTCTACGTGACTCACAAAATGGGCTTTTCCTTAAAATAGGTATTTTTGCACTGTTTTATGCAGCATCATGGTGGATTGGTGTGCTTGTGCCTCAGACTGGCAGGTCAGTGAAGCCAGGGAACAGTCAGCACAGGAGAGGGGAGCAGGAAGCCTCTGAAGGGTTCTCTGAGATCTTGGCTGCTCCTTGGGTTCCTTTTCCTTGACACCTTACAAAATAATCCGCTGCCAGAGAATTTCTTGCCTGTGTACAACTTCCCTGGTGCCTTAGGTGTTGGTAAGTTAAAACCATGCTGGGCTGCTCCAAGATAAGGTGACTGGTGAGAGGGGTGCTGGAGCAATCTTCAGTGCTCTCCTTCCATCCCATGGCCAAAACCACCGGAACCGTCACACTCCACAGGTACATGATCCTGCTGGAGTGGCCAGCATGGGCATTACCTCCTGGGGACTGCACCTCCCAGCTCTGAAGAGCAAGTCATTTGCATGAGGTAATTAAGTTTTTAATGCCAGGTGGTCAGAGAAATCTCTTGCAGGAGGCAGTGCCCGACGCAGCAGCTCAGGGAGGCCTCTGGAGCTGGCCACGCAGGACGTGTGAGCTGCTGTTTGAGGGAGCCTGCACAGGCTGGGCTGAGCTCTTTTTGTGGTTTCTGGCCTGCCAGAGGCAGAGCTGGGCCAGAACCCTGGGAAATGCACTGATGGCACCATGGCAGGGCAGTGGGGTAATCTCCAGGTCTATGTCTTCATAGTGCTTATTGAGTTTTCAGCATTTTAGAAAAGTTCATCCTTCAGGTCTTCAGTACACAATGAAACATTTAATCATTTGAAGTTCATATTAGGTCTAAAACTGAAAGTAGTCTGGTTCCTTCGGAGAAATTTCAGTGTCTCCAGAAAATATCAATACCAGCTCTTTGAGAGGCTCTTGGCTGCTCAGGTGACCCTGGGGGGACTTTGGATTCCTCTCCAAGTTCTTTTTGGAGCTTTCACTGGGCCACAAAAATGCCACTCAAAAAACCTTGTCGTTTAATGAAGCTGTTGCTCTGCAAAGAACAAGTTAGATGAGGTAGCTGTCAAAATATGTGCTTGGTCCTCTTCTGACCTAAAAAGTCTGGATTTGGTCCCTGATGTCATGAGGCCAAACTTTCTCACTTCCTTGACTTTAGGAAGGCAACTGTGACTGAGATACTGCAATGGATGTGTTGGGGACTGCGTAATTAGTGTCTGAAATCAGCGCTTAATAGCTTGTCTTCATAAATTTATTTTCCCTTCTGGAAAAAAGTGTTGATATTTTAAGCATTTTAACTGTTCATGCTTATTTTTTTGCTTCCTTTTATGACATAAAAATTCAGTTTGGTTCATTTTGAGCCTGACTAGAAGGCGAGGTTTATTTTGGCAGCTTAGTTGTAGATCGGCCAAGAGGAAAATGAAAAACTGTAGCCTGTGGGCATTCTGCGTGTGCTTATCTCCGTCCTGCTGGAGCAGGGATAACTGTCTCCTTCCTAGGAAAGGAAAACAGGTTGAGGAGAAGCCTCACATAGTTATATTTTCTCTTTTTTTTTTTTTTTTTACTGTAGCAATTCTGCACAAGGTCTGCTGGCAGTGTTGGGGGTGGCACAGACACACCCACAGCTCAGGGTATGCTGAAGTACTTTTGCCCAACAGAAGTTTAATCAATTTATTAAATATTTGTTTTTTCTGCTCCTAATGTTTGGAAAATAACTTGAGACTGTATATCTCTGAGTATTAATCTAAGAGTGAATCAGAAAACAATAATTTCTGTAGGCTCCTTTTTTGGTGCTATAATTCAGCCAAGGGCACACATTCCAACAGCCCGGGCACTGGGCTGGTCCCTTCAGGGCTGTGCTCTCACCACAGCCAAGGCCAGGCGTTGTCAGGTTGTCCTGCTGTGATCTCAAACACCTCCCAAACTCCATTGGTGCCATCAGGACCGGCTGGGACACGAGGGGTGCAGAGGGAGCCTGGCTGCCAGCCCTGGTGCTGTGAGACCCCTCAGCTACAGCAGCCTCTGCACCCACCTTTGCTGCGTGGCACGGTGTCAGCAGAGCTCTGCTTGGGAGGGCTGGTAAGTCAGGGACAGCCAATTCCTGCTTTAACAGGACCTGTAACATTGGATGTGAGGTACTGAACGGCTTTAATTTACAGATCCCAGGATGCTCGCTCACTCTATTTGCTTTTGCATCATCAGCTCTTTCACATGAAGCATTTTAAAGATTCGTAGTTATTAACTTTCTGCCAAATTTTATCACTTTGTGTTGTGTGCTGTTTCCCACTTGGATATATGGGAATTTTTTCTTACGAGGGATGATCAACATGTAAAATCTTAATTTTTAGGAGTTGGTACAAGTTCAAATACTATTGCTTTAAAAGAAAAGGACTCTAGTGAGACACAGAGAAGAAACTTGATGGAAAAAGTGAGGGACCTCTGTGCTTTTTGGTAGTTTTTTTTAAAGCTTCTTGCTCAAAGGCATCTACCCTGTCCTCGGAGGACTTGGGTATTGGTTTGATGTCAATTCTTTCACAAATAAACTCTTCTTTCTGTTATTCTAATCATACATGTATGCTGCTAATAAAATTCTTCCTCAGGGTATCTGGGAGGAAGACCTTATTCCTTTGTTTTGGGCCAGCCGGCGACTGCGGCACTGGTGGATTAGCATATGAGAAGTTTATTCCAGAGAAACAGCTTTTTCTGGAAAATTGCTTTGACAGAAACCCCTCATTCTGTGACCAGAATTCACAGACTTTCAAAGTAATTAGGGGGACTTCAGTAACAAAGAAATACAGGCAGCAAATCCAACAGGAGATTTGGCCGTTGCTCCGCAGCCTTCCTGTCTGCGTGTCCCTCCTGCTGCTGGGGGGAGCAGGGAAATGGAGGGGAAGAGGAGTTACTGATGGTGCTGAGAAGCCTTTATTGCTGGGACACCAAACTCATCCATCTCCTTTAGGCAGAGCTCTGTTTTTGGGAGCAGGAGCACGAGCAGCCTCGCTGTGGAGGTGTGGTGTGGCAGCAGGCACCTGGCAGGAGCTGTGTGGTCTAACACAGGTCGGCTCCAAGGAGCAGGGCAAGAGGGCGTTCCAGAAGCTGGGCATTGTGGTATGGGATGGCACTGGCAGGGCGTGTGCCGGCCTGGCAGCCAGTGGCATCTCCCACGGGCCGTGCCTGTGGCAGGCCCCGGCTGTGTCCCGGCGTGGGGCGGAGTGGGCTGCACTGGCCACGCAGTTCCCCAGTTCCCGCTAAGGGAAGAAAGCACCCATATTTTCTTGATTAAACCATTAAAAAGTCTTTGGGGATGGGAAGGGGAAGGATAAAACCCTCTGGAGAAGAGTAGTGCTCTTAATGGCCTTCACTCTGTGGGCGATGCCCACCACCGGGCATTGTCCCCCTTCTTTTGTCCTAATAACAAACGCACACTGTGGGCTTAAGGGTTGCTGCTGGAACTGTGGGCCCCACTGCCTGCTGACTCAGGGTTACTGAGAGTGTGCTGGCATTCTGGGCCAGCCTGGGCTGAGGGAAAAACAGCTTTCCTGGGTCTTTCTTGGGACTGACCCTAATTGTATTTCCTTATGCTGCCCAAGGAGGTTTGTCTCCTTCGTGCCTCTGATCCTATGGCAACAGAAATCACAGATCATGATTAAGTAAATGCAAAGTCTGTGGTGTCGGATCCACGTGTGCAGTGGTGGCAGCCAGATGGCTGGGAGTTTCCATGTGTGTGCTTTCTTGCAGAAGTTTGGGAAAAATCAATTTGCACAATCAGGATGACTCCCAGCGCAGAGTTCCTGTGTAAAGGTGAGGTGGCCTGGTGCCACCAGAGCATCTTCATCCCAGGGCCAGAGTCTGCTGGATGCCAGGCGTGTGGGGCAGGTGTGCTGAGGGGTGGCACACCACAGGTGCCCCCCCAGCCTAGCCCATGCAGGAATGTGCCCAGCAGCTTTCTCCCAAAGGAAACATGAGGAAAACATCTTGTTTTAGAGAGATATTTAATATGTTTTTCATATTTGGAAGGCAGTTAATGTCTGGGAATGTCCTTTTTCTCCCTGGCCAGCATGATTAATATTACTTTTGATCTTTGTTAAAAAAAAAAATCAGAGTAAAAGTGATTTATCTGCAAGGAAAGCAACAGCAATTATTTACTCTGTATTCATGGTTAAAGTTGCTTTCTTTTAAACATTATTTTTGGGAGGGTGAAAGTTCTTAAAAATAAACATGGTTCGAATTATTTTTAGATTAAAATACTTTATGGAAGGAGAGCTGAGTTTTAGTGTTTGAGCATTAAACCAGGTAGTTAAGTCTTTGGGGAAAACACAGATGTAGAAAGGCTGAGCAGAAATGTGCCTGGAGCTAATTACATGGGGTGGCTAACAAGGATTCTAATGAGGATGCTCCTGGGTCAGGTGGTTGTGCCCCGGTGGGCTGGTTTGCTGCCTTCCTGCCAGCCCTGTGCTGGGGCTTGGCTGTCCGTGGGCTATGCTGTGCGTGGGGCCATCCAGGCTGGTGGGCACAGGGACTGGGCACGGGGATTGGGCACAGGGTGTCCCCGGAGCAGGGCAGGAGGTACCCGCGCATCGGCTGTGCTGCTCTCGTGAAGCGTTGGTGAAAGCTGCCCTCAGCAGAGCACCATTGAGGCTTGGCAGAGGGCTATAGGTAATGTGCCGATAATTCAGGATGTGTTTGAAAAAGTTCATCAGAATTATTGCTGTAGCTTTTTTGCCTGTGAAGCTGAAAACTTCATCTACCTGGTGTCCAGTGTCACAGTCTGACTGGGAACCACAGAACCATGGAACAGCTCAAGGTCACAGGATGGAATTTGTGGTATTTTAATTATATATTTATTATATAATTAATTAATTATATAATTATATATAAATTAATTATATAATAAATCAATTATATATTAATTTATCATGGTCCCTTCCAGAACCAGCAGCAGATGTGATGTCCTGAGGCCAGGGATGGTCCCTCTCTGCCCTGGGGAATGATGGGCTGCAAACTGGGGTCCACTCTTAATACCAAAACTAGGTGTCTGTTGGGGCTGACATCTCTCTCCATGCATCCCTCTGGGATGCTGCTGGGCTGGAGTAGGAAGAGAGAAGCGTTTTTTTGGTTCTTTATTTTTCTCAGTCTAAGTGTTTAAAGGCTATCTGAGCTCATGTGTTACCTTTGGGAGAGGTGATAACTGGTGATCCATCCATGACCCCTATGAGGGGTTTAGGATGTGCAGGTGAGAAGTGCAGGTGTGGGACTTTGGAGGCACAGCGGTTGTAGTGGTTCCCTTCTAGACAGAGAGGACAGCAGCTTTACAGCCAGTGAGATTCTGGCCCAAGACTGTCACAGGTTTTGTACTAATTTTACGCCCAGACGTGTCTCTTGGGCAGTCAGAGGCAGTGAGGGTCCAGCTGGGCAATGAGCAGGGTCCTGTGGAAGGGGATCTCTGATCTTTGCTGGTTCTTCTGATTGCTTTCTGCCTCTGGCTTACACCATGTCTAATTAATAGTAACAAATGAAAAACCAAGACTGAGCTATTGAGTCCATAATGCATGGGTAAGCTAAAAAGATAACCCCAAGTTACTTCTCTACTTCCAGAAAATAGCCCTGAGTTCTTCATTTTGTATTAAGGCTGTTCTGGTGTGACAGCAGGTCATGTACCATAGACATGATTGTCAAAGAAAACACTGTTTATCCTTCTCATTTGATTACATTCTGTGATGAATAACAGAGATTTCCTTTTACTTACACCTTCCATTATGGCCATACAGATGTCATTTGGGTGGAAATATTGCACTGGTCCGATTATCGTGTAAAATCATCCGTGTTATTTTCAGCCTTAAAAGCCCAAAGCGAAGTGCGTCCACCCCAGTTGGGGCAGAGACTCCTGAGAATGATTCTGCAGGACTTGGGTGTATTAAATCCTGTGGAGCAAATCACAATGGGCTCATTCCCAGCTGGGGCTCTCTGGGCTTTTTCACCTCTGTAGTTACTTGGTAATACAGAAAGTGGTTTATGCTTCATATCCCTGTTCATAACCTCACAGCACTTGGCTGCAAAATCCTGTGAGGTGGTGTTGTTCTGGATGCAGGAGCTCAGGCTTGACTGAAGGAGTTTTATCATTTCCTCTGCAGTGGCTGATGCAATTAGAGGGGTTTGGTGTAATTAGCACTATGTGACAAAGGGATGTGGCCAGAGCAAACCTATTTACTGAGCCATGACTCACTTCTGCACATTGAGGAGCCCATGACTCACTCGTGTGTCACTCTGTGACACCATCCTTCATCTACAAGGCTGCTCTGTTGAACATCTGATGATTTTGATTTTTCTCCTTGGAACTGCCTTGGCACAAGGTTATCCAGGATGAGGCTGTTGATCAGCAGCTCCTTCGGATACTGAAATTTTCCTTGTGGGTGATGCACAGTGCTCCCCAAACCCAACCTCTAGACTGCAGCAGAGATGTGTTGTGGTTGAATTGTCTTCACTTTGAGCCATCCCCATCGCACACCTGGTCCCACTGAGTGGTTGGCCCTTGTTCTCAATGTGCGATTCACTATCAGGGTGCTTTGATTAATGCAAGTGACTCCTGCAGGGTAGCATTTTCTGTGTCAGGATCCTGAGGGTCCAAACCTTCCATCTCACCTACTTTGATACAATTTTTGTTCTTTTCATTGTTAGTGTACAAAACATAATTCCACTCATAATGAGTTTATGGACCTAATGCTACCCTATTCCTAAGAGGAATTTAGATTGCTGTTAGATATTAGAACATTTCTCTGAAAAATAGTCCATAAATTTCTGTTCTTCCTCAAGAGTCTCAGTGTTTGACAACTGGTTCCTCTGATGGGTTTTGTGTGTTTTGTTCTGTTTTTTTTTTAATTATACATATTCCCACTTTTGGGCAGGGAGTCTACTGGTCCCTCCCAAGCTGCTTCAGCACCACAGATGTGAATCGTCTGCTTCAACTCCACAGTGAGCTGAGAAATATCTTCTCAAGAGTGCTTAGAGTTGTGAACACTGTAAATGAGAGCAGCAACAGCAGAGATATAGGAAACAGATGCTGTGGCTTCCGGCTGGAAATTCAGTGACTGTTCTGGCAAAATACTTTAGACTCATTAGATGCAAAAAGGTACTACAAACCCACACAAACCTGTCAGACTTGAACGCTGCAGCCTTAGATGGTGGTGGTTACCATGCTGGCCCACGAGCTGTAGAAACTTGAATTACGTCGTGAGAATCTGTTGTCTTGAATTTGGTCAAAACATGCTCTTAGTGAGTGGCAAAATCACTTGAAGGAAATGTCAGTGATACCACAAAATCCCAGAATGGTTTGGGTTGGGAAGGGACCTTAAAGCCCATCTCATCCTACCCCCTGCCATGGGCAGGGACACCTCCCACTATCCCAGGCTGCTCCGAGTCCCGTCCAACCTGGCCTTGGACAATTCCAGGGATCCAGGGGCAGTCACAGCTTCTCTAGGAACCCTGTGCCAGGGCCTGCCCACCCTCACAGTAAAGATTTTTTCCTAATGTCCCATCTAACCCTGCCCTCTGGCAGAGTGAAGCCATTCTCTGCTGTCCTGTCATTCCTTGTAAATAGTCTCCATCTTTCTTGTAGGCTCCTTCAGGTACTGGAAGGGTAGAAGGAGAAAAAAACTTTCCTATCAGGTGATCACAGCTTCTCTAGGAACCCTGTGCCAGGGCCTGCCCACCCTCACAGTAAAGATTTTTTCCTAATGTCCCATCTACCCCGGCCTTCTGGCGGAGTGAAGCCATTCTCTGCTGTCCTGTCATTCCTTGTAAATAGTCTCCATCTTTCTTGTAGGCTCCTTCAGGTACTGGAAGGGTAGAAGGAGAAAAAAACTTTCCTATCAGGTGATAGAATTGTACCCACCTGGGTTTGCTAAGTCCCAGGTAGTTTTTGGAGTGCTGAGTTGGGGTCAGTACTGGCTGAATGTAAGTGATGTGGTTTAGTGATTTTATGGATGGTTCTTGCCAGTCTACGTGGGTGTGGAAACAGACCCTGTTGCACACTCTACCTTTATGGAGTGGATAAACAGGGGTTTCATCCGCTTCCCATTTACTGGTACATTTTGTTGTCTTTGCCATGGGCATTTAAAACTGAGATGTTCTGAAGAGCCCTGCATGAAATTTTAAAGAGACGGGACCTTTCATCTGCACACCAGCAGGACACCAGATAGATGAACAAGAAAGAAAGAGAAATTGTTTTTGAAGCAATAGCAAAAAAAATAACAGTAGAAGCAATTATTTTATCAAAGGTTTATTTTCTTTCTTGTTTTTTAAAGACCTTTCCTCGGTTGAAGTTGGCTACCTTCTTATGTATGTTTGATTTGTGGTTTTCACAAGGTCCAAATGAAAAATGTCAGCTGGAAGATGTGTATTGTTAATGAGCAATCACAATGGCCCCGGTGATTTCAGTGAATTTTGGTGCTCAGAGGATTGCAAAACTCTTGTCTTGTATCCCCCAAACAGGAACACATTTCTCTTTCACATTTCACTCTGTTCCTTGACTACGGACAGACCTTTTCAAAGAGGAAGGATGAAGTTAGTCTTTGTTTGTCTTTGTTTGTCATGTTCTTGCTTGTGGTGACATAAATGGTGTTCTTTGCGGCAAGGAGCTGGACTGTGATCCCTCAGCTGCCTCTGCCAGGCCATTAGGCAGTAATCTCCACTTGGGTTGCTTTGGCTTGTGTTGGTGGCCCGACTGTGAGAAGTTCACTATTGCATTACTGGTTCCAGGTCCTTTCAAATCGCTGCTGGTTTTGATCAGTTTTCCTTTTGCTGACTGATCTCCTGCCTGCTGCTCCTCACCCTGCTGGGAGATGTTCCCCTGGGGTGATGGAAGCTCCAGCTGAACCCCATCGCCTGGCTGGGGTGGCTCTGACTTGCTCCAGATGTGCAGGTGGGATGGTTTTGGTTTTAATATTGATGGTGCTCCAGTGGGAAGGAAAATAAAGCTCCTCTCCTTGTGTGTTTATCGTATGACACACTGGGAGCAGACTGCAAATACCACCAGCTGCCCCAAGAATTGATTTGGAGCAGAGAAAGAGTTTGAGGGGAGAGCAAAGCCACCAGCTGTGACAACCCTGAGTCATGGGGAAGAAAGTAATCCATGGGGTTGGGACTGACAGCTGGGCTGGGCTTTACTCCCATGCTGATTAGAACATATTCTGGAGGAGCTCTGCTGTCCAGAATGTGCAGGACTGAAGACATTATGCTGGTGGCTTCTTCCAGGCTGAGGAAAACTCAGAGAAATCTAAAATATGAATAAACATATCTCATGTTCCTCACTTTCAAATCTACAGACCTTGTATTAATTAAATAGGGCAAGCGGGCAGGGAAGGGGTTTGTACTGCCAGTAAATATTGGAACTGGGATCTTGTTTGAATTAGGGTGATGTCTGCTGGGCAAGAGACACCTACAGCCATATATAAGACCAAAGCTTCCAGCAGTCCATACTGACTTCCCTGAAAAGCATATTTATATCTTCCAGACCAGTAATTAATCACTCAGTAGGACTTTTTGGGACGTGAATTCACAGAATATCTTTTTGTACTGCCAGGAACCACAAAGCATGGGCACAATTAAAACTCTGATTTAATTTATTACGTAGAGGCATGGAATGGGAATGTTCTAAGCGATGTTGACAGACCAACATTTCACAACCACCTATTTTTTTTTAAATAGAAAACAAATGCTGCTCCTTACAAAAATTAAATTACATTAATAGCAGTTTTCTAATACACTGCTAAGGAAGAAAATCAAGTTTTGGCATTAATTAAGATGTGAAGAAGTGGTATAATTTTTAAAGAGAATGCATTTCAAAGTTGTCTGTTTATATAAAACAAACGATACTGCCTTTTGTTGAAATGCACTTTAAAAGTACACAGTTCTTTTGAAAAATTAAAAATAATTGCTGAAAGGCTTTTGTATGCTGATAATTTCCTTTTAGTTAATCTTGGGAGTCCCTGCAGCTCCTCTGGTGCCTTCATGTGCTATTGTCCATTTCTTGGCCTGACACTTGCAAAAACGCACTGAAACAGATGCACTGAAAATCCACAAAGGTGATTAAATAAGTGAAAAATTTATCTTATGGTGACAGATTAAAAAAAAAAAATCAAGCCTCTTCTGTTATCAGAAAAGCACTGAAGAGGTGGTTGAACTTGGTCAATAAGTGCCTACACGGGCAAAAAGAATTAACAAATAGAGAGCTCTTAAGAGTAGAAGAAAAAAAATGAGATTTAGTGAATTGAATTAAAGGTAGACAAAAATTTGACTAGAAATAATGTACGTGTTAATCAGGGAAGGTGATTAATCACTGGAACAACTTAATGGCCATTATGGTGGATATTTTAACATCGAGAGTGGATGATTTTCTAAACCTGCAGTTCAAGTGCAACTATTGAGCTTTAAACTGGAAATAATACAGAAAATTCTGGTAGCCTGTATAAGCAAAGTGTCAGATCAAATCATCACATTATCTTGAGTCCTGTGAATTAACAAGGCACTTTTGTTTCTGAATAAACACGACCTCTAATAATTTCCTTTTTCTTGAACAACTCAGTCCTACCAGCTCGAGTTTTTATGATGTTTTAGTCCATCATCATTAATTGAACAGGGATTTCTTCAGTGGTGAACTGAAGTACAGAAAATAAATGTGAGGAGCTGTCAGAAAAATAGAATAAAAATTTTTTTTGATATTTCTGCCTTTTTGTATACTCCTATCTGTTCTTCTCTTCAATCTCCCATGCTTTGTGTGGCGGTGGCATCCCGTGTCACGCGTGGTGTGATGCAGGGCTGGAGTGACACTTCCAGCTCTAATTTTGCTACCTCCTGTGCATGTCACAACATTGGCTTCTGTGTTTTATTATTTGGTGTTTATCGTATCTGCTTGTGAACGTTGTGTTAGGGTAGTGATGGGATAAACCACGAGGAGCTGGGAGAAGTGACTGTGGAGAAAGGGTTTCATGTTAATAAACTGCACGTAAACCTGTGCTGGTAAAAATCCTCCTCTGGCTGACCTGTGCTGCAGTGCCAGGTGAACCCAGCGAGTTACAAAGATGTGACCCCAGAGCGGGGCTGGGCTCTCACCCTCAATCAGAGAGGGCCTTTTGGAAGTGACACTGAAGGTTATCTTGGGACAGCTTTCCAAGCTGATCTTACATTTCAAGTGCGGAGGAATCCATGGATGGATGGAAAGGTAGTCCCAGAAATTAAATGTGGGTCACCATCTGCGTGACCAGAAGTTTTATACCCCTGGTGCTGAGATAAGACCAGGCTCATTGAAGCCAACAGGAGAAGCTCATGCTGCTTTCAGCTGCCCCAAGATGATTTGAGTGCCCAAAGGTTCCCAGCTGCACTGGGAATGCTGGAGCTCAGAGAACAGAGAATAACACAGGACGAGCGTAGCACTGCCCTTTGGGTGCCAACGTGAACAAATCTGACACAGAGCAATGAATGGATGAAGTAATGGCACTTTACTGTACAAATCAATCAAATGTGATAAAAAAGGGTAAATGTTTTAAAACCATGAAAATAATTGAGTTTGCAGAGCAAATTTGTCTGCAGTTTAAGGCTATTTTAAAATAACACGTACAGAGATCTTTCCACTGGAGTTTGAAGGACTCTTTCATTTCTGAACTGACCAGATACAGTTTAAAATATGTTGGAGAAACCACAAACAGATTTTAAAACCTGTTCCAGGACAAGTGAAATTTGGGTATGATTTACAGGATTCCTGGGGGGATACTTCACAGTGCACGTCTCTGTTTCTTCTGGGACTTTAGAGGCATTTGTTATCCATGTTTCCGTGTTTTAAGGAGCAGGTATTATCCCATGTACTGGTACCAAATGGTTTGGTCCTGAACTGGGAAGAGTTTTATTGCGCTGTTGATGTTGGGGTCGGGAGGCCAGGGGACACCTGTTTGTTTGGCTCTCGGAAGAACTCTGTCCCTTGATGGATTTTAGATTTATTCACACACTGGAGATTGCAGATGACAGTTTCTCTGACTTTCTTTTTAGATTCATGGTTTGCAAAGGTTTTTTTCTTAATGAGCTGTTAATTCGTAACAGTATTCACCAGTGATGTAAAATAGCTGTCTGGTGCTTTCCAAGCTGGTTTGCATTGTGCTGGAGTTCGCAATTTTTAAAAGAAAAGGATTTATTTCGTCCTGAGATTTCTTTCTTAGGTCACAAATTTCATAAGGAAATTTTTTTAAACTTGTTTGTGCTTAATATTTGCCCAAATATATGCAACATCTGACCTTGGCGTGCATCGTTGTGTTTTTATAAATTAATTCTCTTACATCTAAACCCCCACCTCTGATCCTTCAGAGCCCCAGCAGTGTCATCCAGGTCTAGCACAGCTCCTTCTGCTCCCTTATGGACTTGCTCTAAAAACTGCTGGACACTCTGATGCATAAGCTCACAGATGCACAAAGCTTGCGTTTAAAACATCTTTTGGCATGAAATCTGTCCTCCCCATCCCCGGAAGTGTCCAAGGCCAATTTGGACAGGACTTGGAGTAACCTGGTCTAGTGGAGGATGTCCCCTCGCAATCGCTCTCATAGTCAGGTACAATGAAGAGCTATCCTGCCTAATATTTCAGTTTTTCCTGCTCAGACATTTTATGCTGTTTTGCTTCTGAGCAATACCAAACCTCTAAATAACTTCATAATTAGTTTCTGCAGTGGTGTGGAAATAAAACTGAAATGAGAAGTTAACACTCAAAGAAAGCACCGTTTTAGTAACTGGGTGAGGAATGAATGCTCAGGCACTGGAGGCTTGAGGATCATATTGTCACTGCTCACACAGGGACTGAGAAAGGAGCAGCGGATGCCATCATCAGGGAATGTCGGGATGCCGCAATCCCCACACGTGCAGCAGGTGCCCGCGCCAGCCGCTGTCGCCAGCTCGGGGTTTGCAGCCGCCGCGCAGGG
>NW_008239544.1:1463563-1465950 GCF_000691975.1 Corvus brachyrhynchos
CCCCCCCGCCCGCTGTCGCCAGCTCGGGTTTTGCAGCAGCTGCGAAGGGAGAAGAGGGAAGCAGCGGCCGGACCTGCGGGGTCCCGCTGCCATCGGCTCGGGAGGGCACCGCATCCCCCGGGCACGCGCGGCGGGGGGAGCGCGGGATCAGACATCAAAGATGAATATAAATAGGAAAGAAGCCAGAGATAAAAAGGACCATAAGGCTGGAACAGTCCGTGGAGATATTCCATGTTTATAGCGGGGTCTGGGGGAATAATGGCTGTTTATAAATGAGTTCAAGGGGATAACGTGTATTGAAATATGAGTCCGGAGGGAGAGTACGTATTCAAAGGGGGAGCGCGGGATCAGACATCAAAGATGAATATAAATAGGAAAGAAGCCAGAGATAAAAAGGACCATAAGGCTGGAACAGTCCGTGGAGATATTCCATGTTTATAGCGGGGTCTGGGGGAATAATGGCTGTTTATAAATGAGTTCAAGGGGATAACGTGTATTGAAATATGAGTCCGGAGGGAGAGTACGTATTCAAAAACTATCTACTGTAAATAGCATAATAATCCCAGTATTTCATAAGCTCATAGGAAAGTATTAAATAAAAATAAATTACAAATGTCTGTGGCTTGATTGCAAATTATTTCAGAGCAAAGGGAAAGAAAGTCCTTTGCAAAATGTGGAAACCATCTTGTGTTAAACAGCACCAGAAAAAAACCCTAATTGTAAAAAGTAAATGTCAGTTACAGTTATTACAGTGGCCATGTTGTTTCCAATAACAATTTGGCATTTTATTTAGTCTGTAACAATCTACAATTTAAATTTAAAATAAAGATTTTTCTTTTATTTCCCTCTGAAGTTGTGTGCCAAGCACAGCAGAGCAGAATGTAACATCTGTTGATGATTAAAACAAGCTTTCCTATGGGCCCTGAATACAAAGTAAACATGGATTTTATCCATAGTCAACAGCATTTACAAATGTAAAGGGAGGAAGCTACTGAGTTTTTGAAGAATGAGCTGTGAGAGAGGAAATATAAGACCGGGGACGGCAGATGGCGATAATTAGTTCCATATCGTGAAAGGCTTCTATTAAAAAATAAAGAGGACAGAGTCCTGAATTATGCTGCTGGTTTATTAAAGGCCCTTTCTTTGCCATCAGCCCCTGTGCACACCACTCCGGGCTGGGATGGGTGGGCACAGCTGGTGTCCATGGGCCCTGGCGGCTGGCACTGGGCGCGGCCACTCAAAAAACAGAATTTCCAAGCTTTTCCCCAGGTAGTGCTATAAACACTCTGCTGGCAGGAGGCAGAATTCAGGAGGAATTTATTATGTGGACCTATAGGCTAGTAATCTTGCATTTTATTCTGGTTTAATTTAGATTTAGGGGCAGGATATCCAAAGTTGAAGGCTACTGAACTCGGTGATGCCCCTTGTCTGCTGCTTCTGCCCTGTTCAGTCATGCAGTGCGTGGTCCCACCTCCGGGCTCACCTCTTCTCACTGAGAGCTGCTGTGTTTTATCACTTATCAAGGGATTGTGCCTCTACTCCATATGTTTCTTGTATGATCTATGTGTTCTTACATCACTGGGTTTCACCATATTGCCCCATCCCTGCAAGTGTCCAAGGCCAGGCTGGACGGGGCTTGGAGCAACCTGGGACAGTGGAAGGTGTCCCTGCCTGTGGCAGGGCCTGGAACAGGATGGGTTTTAAGGTCCCTCCCAACCCAAACCATTCTGGGATTCTATAAATTATTGCTGCTGGAACCATTTCATAGGGCTCTGCTCAGCCTGTTTGCCTTGCTTTAATTTTTTCCCCTAGTTGTACACAGAGTACGTTAAGTGAAGTGACAAAGTGAAATTCCAGTTTGCTGAGATTTACCTGCTTCCCAGGGAGAGGACAGCCCTCCTCCAGCTTCTGGGGCCTGAGCCAGCCCCAAGCTTCCACAAGAGATTTTTGACTCTTCTTTCCAATCTGGGCTGGTTTCAGTTTGCTACAAAAGTATCCTTTTCCCCTGTTTTTTTTTTTTTTCCCGAAAGTATTTTGTAGCGTTCCAGTTCATATGTTATTTTGGAATTCATTTCAGTTTTTAATTGCAAGTTCTTCTTTCCTCACTTCCATCCTCCTTCAGTTTTCTTTCCAACTGGAAGCTGTTGTAGCTGAGCTCTCCGCGCAGGCAGCCGTGCAAGCGCCTTTGTAGCCCTGAACAAACACACTGAGTGTTAATCTGGCGCTCACTTGCTTTTTTCCCTTTCCCTTCCTTCATTTTATAATTACCTGATGTGGTAACAGCTCTTAAGAGCCTCGTCTGTCACCCTGGAACCAAACGCTTTTCATTGAAAATTAAGGAGAGGCTTCAAAAGTTTTAAGTTCTTTCAGCAATGAAATATAGCAGG
>NW_008239544.1:1466003-1490027 GCF_000691975.1 Corvus brachyrhynchos
GTGTGCGGTTGTGGTTAGGAGGGAGCAGGAACACTGGGGGCTTGTGCTCGCTCTCACAGCCACAGCCCCCAGCGCTGCTTGCCTGGGGAAGGGCCCACGGGAATTGCAGGGTGCTGTCAAGATGGGCACCGATCCCCACCTGGCACCAAAGGTGTTAGGAAAGCCCCTGGACCTGCTCTTCTCCCAGGTGTCACTGGAACCGTCTCCCTAGTGGTCTGTCTGGACATGTGAACTGTCACAGTGACAGTGGGAAAGGGCTGAGTGAGGAGGGGGTCGGGACTGGGTGGAAATGGAGGCAATTTGTCCTCATGATACCAAATGCATGCATTAAATTTAATGAAGTCCCTCCCTGTGTCACAGGTTGCCCAGGGAAGCTGTGGCTGCCCCTGGATCCCTGGCAGTGTCCAAGGCCAGGTTGGATGGGGCTTGGAGCAGCCTGGGACAGTGGAAGGTGTCCCTGCCCATGGCAGGGGGTGGGATGGAATCGGCTTTAAGGTCCCTTCCCACCCAAACCATTCTGTGATTACATGATTCTGATTTAAATTTAAAATGCAAAAAGAAAAACTGCATGAAAATCAAAATTACTTTAAAATTGCTGAAAGAATGTACAGGAAGAGTTTTAGGCAAAATGAAACGAGCTCAAACCAAAATATGTGTCCAGATCTGCTGAGACATATGTTTTGGGCAGTTTTCCTTAACTCATAGCTTTAGCAGAGTCTTCAGGTAACAGATTTTATACTTAAATGTCCAACTACAAAGCAAAATGACAGCAGAAGCAGCCTTGCTTTTATTTTTAATTAAAAATTCAAAAGCATTACCTGAGTGGACCCCAAAAGTTAAAAGGCAGAAGGCAAATAAAATGTTATATCTCTTGATGTCTTTGAAGTTGAATCTTACAATTGCTGGATCTCATTTTCTGGGGGTTTGTACCTGTTTGGGGGTGAGTGTCTTTGTCAGGCTGGCAGTGAAGGGGGTGGATGAAGGGATGGTGATTGCAGAGGTGTTTTTATTTTTTATTATTAAATAATTTACAAATAGACCGGCAATAGTGGGTGCAGTGAAAGTGCTGTGGTTTAAGTGACTGTATGACCTTGCAGCACCAGAGAATGCTCTTAAATAAGAAAACCCCCCCAAAACTCAGCCTTTGCTGAGTTTTGCCTCCTCTCCCATCCAGGAAGGGCACGGTGAGCCGTGGTACCCCACACTTTGTGTTTGCAGGGCTTCACTGGCTGCCTCCCAGCTTTCCCTGTTTTCCAGGCAGTAATGGCTCTGGAGGCCCAGATGAGTACTGGAGCCTTTCCAGGAGATGATTATCCTTCCTCTGCTGCCCATAGGTGAGGCTGCTGCAGAGCCAAGTGCCAGCCCAGGCTCTCTGTCCCATTATGGAGTGCTACCCGAGGGCCACCAGACTCACTCTGCCTTGCCTTTCAAATAAGCAGCTTAATCATTCTCTGCTTGCAATTAAAATTTTGAGCTGGTCACCTGCTGTAAATCTGTGCAAGGAGAATTTAACTTCAATAAAATTTCGTTTCAAGGTGGGTTTATCTGAGTGCCTGGAAGCTCAGCTCTCTGGCTGCATCAGCTCCAGTCTCCCGCGAGTGAGCATCACTCCGCTGCTCCTCTGGAAGCTCATGCAGCAGTGAGCCAAGGGCCGGCCTCGGCCTCCTTTAGTAAAAGCCATTATTCCAGCTTCTGCACAAATTGGAGTCGGGCCATAACGTGGGATGGGAACACCTTGTAACACTTACAGATGAGCCCCTGCTTTCAGTGGATCGAGGCCAAACTTCTGTTTGGCTTCTTGTTTTCCCTGCAGGGTTGGCTGCAGTGTCACGCGGCGTTTGTGGTCTGAGGGGCAGTGGGGACAGTAGCGGTGGCTGTGAGGAATGTCTCCACCATCACTTGTTCTTTGGCTTCCCTACTGCAATTAGGTGATAAAGCTCCAATTTTCTTAGGTTTTGCCATGCGTTTCTGTCAGTGGTGCAACCCAGTACACTGAGGCCTGCTTGAGATTGGAACAGATTGCCCAGAGAGGCTGTGGTGTCTCCCTCACTGGAGATATCCCAGAACCATCTGGCTGCAATCCTGTGCCCCATGCTCTGGGATGACCCTGCTAGAGCAGCGAGATTGGACCAGATCACCCACTGTGGTCCCTGCCAACTGTCCCATCCTGTGATTCTGTGAGAGGATCAGCCTAAGCCAAGGATAGGATTGTTGCCCTCAAACTAATGGGAAGTGGCTCTCTGTGGTAGTGAGGATCTGGTTGGGCCGTGATAACCCGTGTGCTGTCTGGTGGCCATTTCTCAGCCCCTGCACTGGGGACAGTCACCTGCTGTCACTGGTCACCGGGGGCCAGGGTGGGGAAAGTCCTGGGAAGCTTTTGCTGCATGGAGCAGCCCTGTTTGCCCACAGGTTCTGACTCTGAGACAGTCAATTGAAACAACACTATGAAACTAAAAAAAAAAATCAATGTTTGCTCAGCAAGACTCTGAACAAAACATTTGTGACTTGAGTTAATTTTATTCCCATCCTCTAATATTTTATTGATCAAATTCTATATTAACTTCCCTGACTTTCTGCTGACATTGACGACAGGTTAAGTAACCTGTAGTTACAAGTCCTGCTTGCTCTGGGTGAGTGTGGATATAATCTACAGCATTTCCAGAGTTCCACGATTTTCCTGCTCTGGTAACTTTTCTCCATTCCTATTGACAGATTAGGGATCTCTCCTGGCAATTCTCTTACAGTGTAGGAGCACAAGGCACCCAGAGGCTGTTAGATTTTAGATTGTTTAATGCTCCCTGTGCCTAGAAATCCTCAGATGGGTTTGCTGTCTTCATCTGATTTGAGTGCACTGGCTGAGTTTCCTAACAAAATGTTTATTGACCACTTCTGCCCTGTCTGCTTCTTTATTAATAATATAATCATATCCACCCAACAATAAACCAGTTCTTGGAATTTCTTTTGATCCTAATATCCTTGCTGTCTGAAGTCTGGGCAGCTGAGACTTTAACAACTGCCTTCTTCTGTCAGTGACCGACACCTCCAAACATCCACAACTCTATTAATTCTTGTTTCTTTTCCCTTCTTGTAACATAAGGAGGTATAACAAAAGATATACCTTGTAACAAAAATTGGTCTTGAGCTGTCATTGGAAAAGGCAGTGTGGAGATGCTGACATTCCATGGATGCAGGTATGCACGCAGGCTTTTCCCTGCCCGTCTCCAGGGTCTGCTCACAGGATGTGCCAATTCCCCCTCCTCTCCTTGAGGTGTTCAGTAGCGTGGGATTGGGCATCTCCAAAGGCCTTATGAAAAGGGCAGTAGTCAATACCTGCTTTTGCCTTAAGCCACCTGTTGTAAGACTAAAAATAGAGATTTCTTGTAGTTGAGCCCAAGCTGAGACAGACTGCTGGGGAACAGAGACCATTCACTGCCTTCTGCTCTACATTCAAGCAAAACTCCTACAGTCTTGTGTTCACTGCTCCTGCAGTCAATGCAGATGTCCAGAACAAACAATTACATGACCACTTGCCAAAATATTGCCTTATAGCAACTTTAAACTACTCAGCTGCCAGCAGCTTTTGAGGGTCTGTTGTTTCTGTAACTCAGCTGGGCTGTGTGGCACATGGAACAGGGACTTGGGCAAGAAATCTCCCTTGGGCTGGTTTTTGTAAGATTGCCAAGAGGGCAATTTCCCTTTGGATTAGTTGCTCTGAAGTTTTCTCTTTGGATGTTTAAAAGAGGTGCTCAGATTTATGGGTAAGATAATAAAGAGCTATTGCAGCCTGAAATTGGAGGGTTAAACGTGCTGTTTTCCTTCTAATCCAGACAAAGCCCAGGGGCATGGCTCTGGGGAGGGTATGCATGACTCTTGCAGGGTGAAGATTGCTGGGCTTGGCTGCAAAGAGAGCACTTGATCAGCTTTCCACCAGCATCTCAGGGTTTCCAGAGTGCTCTTTGGTGGGAAGGAGATGCCAGTGTGATAAAACTGAGAGGCAGGTTCAAAGCAGCCCCACAGATGTGGTGGTTGTAGCAAAGGGCTCTGACCTCATCCAAGTCCTGCCCCAGCATTCTTGATGAGACCCACACAGAACTCATTAGGTGATTGCAGGAGGTACAGCAGGAGGAGTCATGTTTGCTGCAAGTGCCTTCCCAATCTGCAAACAATTCCCAACAGCAACGGTGGCAACAGTGCCGGGTTGGTCTTCAGAAGGTGGCCCAGGCACTGATAATTGTCCCTGTGCTGGGGATTGGAGCTCACAGCCTCATTAGAAATAGAGGTAATAAGGTTCTCCAAAGGTCACTCCCTTTTCTTCACCCTTGGAATAAGTTGCCCAGGGAGGGGTTGGAGTCATCATCTCTGGAAGTGTTCAAGAGCCATCTGGATGTGGCACTTGCAGATGTGTTTTAGGAATGATTATGGTGGTGCTGGGTTGATGGTTGGACTTGATGATCTCCAAGGTCTCTTCAACCTTGCTGATTCTGTGGTTCTGTGGAGGCAGTAGATTCCCTATGGCAGGTTAGACTGACACAGCCCTTGTCTTCCCATGGACTTGTGTTTGAAAATTAATTTTGGGGGTACAGGTGGAAGCTCTGTCTACCAAACAGAAAACTCAACTAAAGACTGAAGACTAAGAACAGCAATAAAGGCAGAATGTTTAATGTGGTGGTGGTGGGTTGTTTACAGCTACATGGCTGGTCCTGATTTAATTCTATGCCATCTCCTTTAATCATGGCATCCCAGAATGGTTTGGGAGGGAAGGGACCTGAAAATTCTTCTTGTTCCACCCCCTGCCATGGGCAGGGACACCTTTCACTATCCCAGGTTGCTCCAAGTCCTGTCCAGCCTGGTCTTGGACATTTCCAGGAGCAGCCACATCTGCTCTGGGCAACAACTTCTTAATAACTTCTAATAGTTTGAGAGATGAAGGAAACCTCATCAGACTAACTCTGGAGAATGATGAGTTGTGAGTGGTTTTATACAGATACAATACCAGCTTATTTACAGAAGTTAGAAACAGGAAAGGGGAAAAATGAAATTCAGCCTTGAAAAATACAGATGATGTAGCTGCCTGTGTATGAAAGTACTAATCCATCACAGGTATGTTCCATGGGAAAGAACCTGAGCAGCAGCGATGCTCGGAGGTGTCTCAGGGTAACAGGAGCCACTGAGTTAGACAGGAGTTTGCAGTGTCATGTAGGAAAGATGAGCAGTTTGGATTTGCCTGCACTATAAACCATCATGGCAAGGAGCAGGAGAACCATAGTGACCCCCTTATGCCCCATGGCTGCAGCTGGGAGATTGTTCTCTCTTCTGGCACCACATCAGTGGCTTTCTGTTCACAAGTGAAAACCAGTTCACGGAAAAGCAGCAAGGAGAACTGGGGACCTGAAGATTTGACTTATGAGAAAGGATTAGGAGAGGTTAGTTGTCACAGCCTGGATCTGCAGTGACTCAGCAGCCATGTAAGCGCCCATGGCTGTGAGCAACCATGGATGGGCCCGTGATGCAGTAGGATGCCCACCCTAAAAACTGAACAGGAGGGGCTGAATTTAACAAAAGAAATGTTTAGGCAGTAGTGGTTAAAAATCAGCCAGTAATGAAATCTTTAAGCAAAGGTCTCTCAAAGATGGGAGGAAACTCAGTCTCTAGAGAGTTTTAAAGCAAGGCTAGGTGATGGCAGAGAATGGAGTACAGTGAAATGCTGGGTGCTGCTGAGATGTCCACAACCATTTGATGTTCCCACCACTCCCAAATGCCAAATGTGCAGAGATTCCTGTGGGCACCTGATAGCACATAGATTTTTTTGGTATTGCATACATGCAAGCTCCACTTTTTTATTTTGAGAAACCTGTATGGGGATATGAATGGAAACTGCCTCTGCAGCTCTCAGGATCCCCATGGAGTTCACACCTTCACTCCCTACTGCAGCACCCTCCTTCCTGGGCTTTCAGATGTTTCAACCATAAATTTGCATCCCAGGCCCAGATGCTGGGCGGCAGCAGCACCTTGTCTGCACGGTAACTCCCAAAGAGATCACAAGTGTGGTCAGCCTGTTGGGAGAGCAGTGTCCAGAGGAGCTGTGGGGCAGCCAGGGAGCAGTCGGGCTCCCCAGGAGGTTCCTGTTGGACTTGACCCGTCACAAGCAATGAGGCTGCAGAGGAAATGCTGCACATCTGGCAGCCTGCTCTGGAGCAGGGTGGAGCTGTCTGGTGTAAAACAAAGCCAAATGCTCGTAAACTTACAAGACCACATTGATAAAACGCTGATATCAAGATTTATTAATGTGTTCTTTGCTCAGCCCCAGCCTCGATGCTCCTGACAGGTCAGTCAGGCGACAGCGCCGCAGGGCCGGGGCTGCTCAGAGGCACCACGGCAGTGGCTCATGGTGACAGCAGCGCTCATGGCACAGACCGTGCGGCGTGGCTGGGGGAACAAGTGGTCTTTTGCATTGTACCTGGTCAGTCACTCTTCCACTTACTGTTTTGGGATAGCTATATGGTAAACGTGTGGGAAAACATCTCCACTGAGTGCCAGCAAACTCCCAACTGACGAGACGGAAACGGTGATGAAAGTGTTTTCTGCACTTGCTTCATTTCAGGCTGTGAGCTGTTAACACACTGTTGTGATACATAATGAACGAGTTTCCTTTTCCAGTGAAGGAGAAGCTGGAGGCATCTCAGAACAAGAAACTAACATCAAGTGTGTCTTAAGACACCGTCCAAGTGTGGGGGGCCCCTGTGGGCTCTGTGCTGCCCTGCCTTCCAGCATCAGGCTCTCTCTACACAAGTGGTTTCTGGGTTCCTGATCTTGTTTTGGCATGTGCAGCAGGAAGAAACCATCCCTTCAGAGCTTGGCTTGGGAAAAAGAGAGAAAAGGAGTATTTGAGATGGAGGTTAAAGCATAGGGCCCTTTCCACGTGTGGGTCCCTTACCCAGCCCTCAGGGGTGGCCCTCAGAAGTTACTCTGGAAATCCTAAGGTCTGGGATGGGGGCCAGGAGACACTTAGGAAAGGAGGAGTTGTGCCGAGTGTCTATCCAGGAGCAGCTGACCTGACTGGCACAGACAGTGCCCACAGGAGGGTCTGTGCGGGGCACTCAGCTCCAGGGTGAGGGCAGGTCCCACCCGGGGCACAGCTGTGTGTGTCCAGGTGCCCGGGGAAAGCTCTGCTCAGTGCCCGGGCAGGAGCACTGACTCTGCTTGGATAAACGTGCAGCTTTGTGGGCTGCTGCTCTTCTCTGTTCCAGAGCAGCCCAGCGTTCCCTTGCACACAGGCCCTGCTTTGTTCAAGTATTCATCCTCTGCCTGAATTATTTATTTATTCATTTTTTCCCCCTTCATTTTTCCTTCTGTCTTTCCTCTGCTGGTGCCAGATGAATTCCTGTTTCTCCAGCATCTCAGCAGGGCAGGGATTAATGTGACTGGAGCATGGCTGCAGCCGTGCGGGGCAGCAGAGTGACCTCCTCTTGGAAAAAAAAAGGAAAAGAAAAAGGAAAGTATCCAGTAGTTAGAAAGAGGGGGGAAAAAACTCTGGGTGCCTCTTGTTCCTTTTAACTGCAGACCTGTTTTCAGCACCTCCAACCCCCTCAGAGAGAAAAATATAATGAAAATCTTTAGCAGAAGATAACATCAAGAGTGCAAAAATCGAGTTGTATTGAAAGAAACTGCAAGCTCTGAACCCAAAAGCGCGTAAACTTTGAGAGCTTGGCTGAGGCTGTCAATGCTGAGCTTGTTCTCACAGCTCTGGTTGTTCAAGCCCCAGGATGCGGGAGGAAGTGTCTCCTTTCCTGTTGTCCTTCTGCTAATGGCATGATGAATTCTGATTACACTGCAGTTGCATCCCAGCACTGTGGAAGGCCACGGTAACTATTTGGGACATCAGTTTTCCTTCTGCCAACTTTCAGGAGCATTTTATAGGATTAATATTCAATAAAACCCCTTAACATTAAAAAAATGCTTAGTCCCCCAATTGTTATTAAATTCTTTTCCTGTGCCATAATGCGGCTGCTTTGATGTAAAGTCCTGCAGTTTCTGGAAGGAGCCGGCATGATTACGCTAATGTGCAGTGCTCTTTCTGCTATTCCTATAGGGAAAATAAACCCCACATTAGTTCCATATTAGTACCTGACTTGGAGAAGTTAAAAAGTGCCAGAAAAAGGTTAACCAGAGTCAAGTACACATAAGAGAGCTGTGATTATTAGTGTTAGGGGAGCCATTTGAAAAAAACATTTCTGCTCTTACAGAAGAATTTATTGGTGTCTTTGCTTCTGGCTGCTTTATGCATTTTAATAAAGCAGTAGCAGCAATACCGGGGGGGAGTTGGTTGTGCCTGGTCCAAAGAAGGAGTTTCTCTGTGTGATGTTGCCCCTTGTGCCCAGCCAGGGGCTGCCTTCCGTGTGGGGGGAGCCCAGGGATGAGCCTGCCATCCAGCACCATCCAGGAGTTCACATTCCCGAATGCCGGTGCAGTGCAGGCTCTCCCACTGCCAGCACACCAAGGGAATCCTTCTGGAGAGCCAGTGAAACCAAGGCAGTAATTGCTTTGTGCAGTGTAAGTGTTAAAAGTTACATCCAGCCTACAAGCAGCTTTGGCAATTTCCCTGCCAAACGTCTGGGATTATTTGGAAAACGTGCTCTGTTGAAAGTAGCCCCAGTCCAAGATCCACCTCTGCAATGGGGTAAAATGCTGGGTCTGGATGGAGCTGGGGCCAGAAAAGCCTTTTAGGTGGGAGAAACAGTAAAATGTTTTTTGTGTGTGGGGAGGGTTTGTGCTCCCCTGAGGTACCGACTGACCTGGAGTAAGTTCTTTGCTGTCATTTAGCTGTGGAAATGTTACACTTTTAATTTCATCACAAAGACCGGTCATTTATTCATGGAAAACTCTGATTCTCTTTAACCTTCACACCTACAACTTAATAATAACACAATTTAACCACGTTAGAGGGTGTTGAGGCCCTGGCACAGGTTGTGCAGAGAAGCTGTGGCTGCCCCATCCCTGGAAGTGTCCAAGGCCAGGTTGGATGGGGCTTGGAGCAACCTGTATGATGGAAGGTGTCCCTGACCATGGCAGGGGGTGGTACTGGGTGAGCTTTCAGGTCCCTTCCAACCCAAACAAGCTGGGATTCTCTGGTTCTATGATAATAAAAATTGGGGGTGCAGCCTGAGGGCCAGGTTTTGCTTCATGATCTATATTCCCTCTCTTGAGCTGTTTACCTTTCTGGAACTGTTCTGTGTGTTTTCACACACGGATTCTGCTCTGGGGATCCCATTGTCTGTTCCTGTAGCGCTGGTTTCTCGGCAGTGATAATTCCTCACAGGTTGTGTAACAGTCCCATTCATCCATTTGGGGAGAGTGGGAAGATTTTGCTTTGCAGGCCTGTAAGCCCATCTGCACTCCCACATCTGGAAAGGCTCATGCCGTCTGTCGTGTTAGTGCACTGGGACAAGACTTCTGATGGAAACACTTAATTCTCAAAGCACTGCTGGATAATGATAAATCCTTTGTGAAACGTGGATTTGCATTTAAGATTCTTTCGTGCTCCCATTGTCTGTGGGACATTTTACTCAGCTTCATTTCCACTGTCCCACGTATAAACTCCTAATCCCCTCTCCTGATGCTTCAGCTTGAGCTGATACTCCTCTGTTACTCCTTCATTTCCGTGGTTTTCAGAGCCCAGGTTCCGTCTCAGCCCTCTTCCCTTCCCCTGCAATCCTCGCCAGTTTTCTCCTGTTCTCCACTGCTGCTTTACTGGGTTGTCCCATCTCACAGTCCCCGATTCCCCTCCTCCCCACCTGGCTCTGCTCACCACCGGAGCAGCTCCCACTGCAGGTGCAGTGCCAGACGTGCTGCTGGCCCTTGGTGTGGGTCAGGCACAAGGAGAAACACAAAAGGGCACACTGGTAAATGCAGATCGTGTCCAGTGACCCCAGTTCCCAGGAGCATCCCAGCATCTCCCGGATGTGGGAGCGATGCAGCAGTGAATGCGGCTGGCAGATGGAAGGAGCAGAGTGGCTGTTATCCCTCCAGAGGGCAAGGCAGCAATTCAGAACAACCTTGGAAAGTTTGCAAAACAGCTGGAAATTACAGAGTTGAAATTCAGTTAGGAGAGACCCAAGCCTCCATACTTACTCATTCATTTATTTCCCCTTCCTGAGCATGGACTGGAGAGAAACTGGCTGGACAAACCAGCCCCTCTTCACAAAAAGCAGCCTGAAATCAAAGAGGGAAATAAACTGCTGGGTCCTTAATGATGGGCTGGAGGCAGAATTTTATTTCATACTTTGTCCCTGCAATTTCCCCCTTTGTTTTACAGGGTGTGACTTTACCAAAAATAGTCAAAGGAAGAAAATAAAATTGAAAACTTCTGGGAACAAGCCAAGTTTTCCATGCTGAAAATCAATTATTGCCCAATACTTTCAAGGTGAGACCCCCATGCTCTGGCATTAGGCCAGTTCACCCACCTTCACCTGCTTTGTACTTTATTCACAAGAGTCAAAGATCCTGACGATAAAACTCTTTATTTCAGGAGAGTTTTGAGTTTCAAGGCATGGCTGGTTCTTCTGGTCAGAACTGCCAGTGGAGGAAAGTGACTTCTTCCCTTGCTCCATATGTTGTTCAGCGTGACCAACAACAAATACAATCATTCCATGAAATAAAATGATTGCTTTTGGAAGGAATTGCAAGGTGGCAGAATTAGACAGTGGCCATTTTAAAGGTTACTTTACTACGCCGGAGCTGCGAAAGATGGAAGTAATTTATTTCCTCTTGGTAATGTTCCTTTCTGGCCAAGCAATTTATCAGAAATGTTAATCCAACAAGCATAAGTGTGTATGTGGTGGGAGGAGGGAGGGGAGCAGAGGAAGGAGAGGGAGAAGGCATTTAAAATTAGCTTCGAAATACTGTACATCTCATTAAAAATGTAATCATGCATAAAATGAGATCAATGAAAATTTATCTAAAAGTGCAAGGAAAAGGCGTTTTCTGGTGTGATACTGGGTATAATAGTCAGGATTTTAATTTAGTCAGTTTGCAACAAAAAATCCCTCCAGGCTAAATAAACCAGTTTCCCTCTCAGTTATTGTCTGGACAGCTAATTTTCTGCACCTTTCCTTCTAATACTCAACCTTATCTCTTGCTGGATAGAGGTTTCAATATACTGCAGAGTTTGTTTTCTTTACATTTTCTATTACTGCAATTTAATTTGCATGATAAATGATGAGAGGTAGAAAGATGATAAAAAGAAGCAGAACATTTCTTTATTAATTTTGTTTAAATTAGTGTAACTTTTCCCTGACTGTGCTTTTTACCCAGAAAGCCTATATAGAAATTATTTTAAGTCTCTGTATTGCAGTTAGAAAACATTTAATACTTGACAATAAGCTCCTGCCTCCCGTTCCAGGGTGCACTTTCTTACTGTCATGTTTTCTTCCTACTTTGCCCTGTGTCTTATGATACTTCTGGACCAGTTTGGTCGCATCCTAAGGTGCCTCCAAAAGAGCTGGAGAGGGACACTGGACAAGGGCCTGGACTGCCAGGACAAGGGGGAATGGCTTCCCACTGCCAGAGATAAATGTGGAACCTGTTGCTGAAGAGGTTCCTCTCCTTGCTGCTGGCTGTTCAGTGCTTAACTCACTGCTGACTTGCAGCTTCCAGAGGGGCTGGAGGAGATCTCCTTTCCTGCCAGGGATCTGCTTCAGAAGGACCTACATCGGGGCTGTTTCTTGGGTCAGCCTTTGGCTTGTCCATCCATGCAGGAGTGGTGGCTGTTCTTTCTCCACTGCATCGTTCATGGAGCACTCAGCCAGTTTTCCCTGTTGGGTGTGGCTCTATCAGTCTTGTCAGCCTTCTGCCCATCATGAAACCTTCTGTATTCCTAGAGGTTCTCCCAGTTTCTTCTGTTGTGTGTCTTCCAAAAGTATCATTATACTAAGGCTTCTAATAGTAAAAATCCTCATTTTCCAGTTAAAATTAATGGCCATTACAGTGTGTTAATTGATGTCCTCCATGTCACGGGTCGATGTGATCCATCTGGAGAGATGTTTGTGTTATGATATTTTCTTCTCCATCTTACATGCCCAGAACAAAACTGGCTCCACTTTGCTCCCTCTGGTTTGTGCTGATGACACCACCAGGCTGTGAACTTCCTGCATTTCATTTGTCCATTCCAGGTTGGTGCATTTTTTGATTGATATACTTTAATACACCGGCCTGCGGGCTGTGATGTGTCAAATAACCTTTTAAAATCCAAACAGATTATGTCCTATGTTTTCTTCCTGTCTGGAGTCTGTGTTACCTCTTTAAAAAATTCCAGCAGATTTGTCAAACAAGATTTGCCCTTTATAAGACTCTGCTGGCAACTTTTTGTATCAGCTCACGTTTCTCCAGATGTTTTGTGATCTCATCACTTATTAATGTCTCCATAATTCTGTCTTCTGCTGAAGTTACAGTTATTACTGTTAATATGGCTGTGAATACCTCGTCTCTTGATTCCTTACTGGACTGCATCCGATGACATGGATCTGCTCAGGATGGGCTTGAAGTTTAAGGGAAAGAATCTTCTTTTGGTCTTAGATTTGAGGGATTTAGAAGTACCTCCATTTTCTTAATCTATTACTTTATTACTGGTATTTAGTAATCTTGTCTAAAAGGAGTTGGGATATTTCCAGTAACACATGCTATGAGGGTCCCACACCTTTCCTACCTGTCCTTGTTTCATAATCTCTCCTGCAAGCATCATTCCAACTCCCAGAGTTAGACATATCTAATTCTTTTCTTCTTCTAAGCCGACTGGACTTTGATTCCTCCCTTCTGCCTCACACAGCCATTGCCACAGGACTGTGGCTGCCTCAGGTGCTTCTTGAAGGCAGAAGAAACAGAAATGTCTCCATGTCACCACCCCTAAAGAAGCTGCCTGAAGACCTGCCCTCTTGTTGGCTGCCAGCTGCCGATGCTAAGCAGGGCACTGGCCTTCCCTGGCTTTTTCATTGAGGCAGTGGAAACAACAGTAACTCGATTTTGCTGGTTTTATGATCTTGAAAATATTTATTTTCACAGAATTTCCAGAATTCCGTTTCAGAGCACGAACACTGTTTTTGCCTTCTGTCTGCGCAGTCAGCGTGTGTAAACAAACGCATCCCCTGGAGAACCCACAGGAAGGTGGCACAAGATTTCCACTTGATTTCCTTCCTTCGAAAGTAATAAAGCTCCATGGGGGAGCATGAGAACTTTTCCCAAAGCTGTCCCTGCTTTGGGACTGCTGGAGTGGCTGAGAATGGAGGCATGTCCCATGCTGCAAAAATTTATGGGAAAGTCGTAAGCTCCATGAAGCGCGTGGAATTTGGATGGGATACAAGCCAGCCTCTCCATTACATGTCTACAGCTCCCTGCATATTTGTGATTATCCTTATGAATAATGTAAGTTCATGCTTTCAGATGGGAGAGGCTTCAGGAAGGAGTTAGGGAATGTGTCTGAGTGCTGGCAATGAACTCGGGATCCAGCAGTTTGTCACTGGATGGGGCAGTGCAGTCTCACATAGAGCCAATAAAGTTTCTGGGTAAAGGAGCAAAAATTCCTTTTCTTGCAGTCGCCACTCCTAGAACAATCTTTGATTTGTGTAATACAAGTGGCAGGGCTGGTGAGGAAGTTGGCACAGTGGTGTCATTATGCAGCTTAAAACCAGTAGCTCTTATTTCAAAACACTCTTGTCTGTGAAAGAGCCACTGACTCTTGAATCACTTGGTTGCTGCTGTTGGACTTCTTATTTTTTAAACTACTTTATAAGAGTGTGACATTTTCATTCCCAGAGCAAGAAGAATCCTTCCTTCTCCTTTCCAGGGAAATAAATTCTTTACCTATACCCCTTGAATTTCTCCACCTGGGAAATCCAGCAGGCAGAAGATGCTGGAAGACTTTTCAATATTTCTAATGGTTAAGATATTTAAATTTCACAGGCCTGGATCAGAAGGGTCTGTTGTATGGAGGCATTCAGATAACTCATCTAGGTCACCTGAGAAAATTGTGCTGAAAGTTTCTCCATCAGCCTGGCTGGAGCGTGGCAGCGGCTGGGTGCGGGTTGTTCATCAGCAAGGTCACGCGTGTCTGCAGAGCCACAGAATGAAATAAAGAGAATTGTTCAAAATTAGGCTAAAAGCAGAGCACAGAGGGAGGGTTTAATCTTTTCCTTGCTCTATCAGAACAGTTTTAAGGGATGGCTGCGGAAGAACATTTCCAGTGATTTCCAGTGATTTTGCTCATGCTTGTGGTAGCTGCTGCTGACATGGGCATGGGTTACACTGAGTAGTCCCATTCTCTGTAGTTGGGAATGTGCTGACCCCACTGCTGAATTTTGGCTAAAATTTTCATTTGGTGGCTCCCCAAAAAGCTGTGGCTCAGGTTAGGCTAGGAGATGCCAAGTTTTGTCCACTGAGAGCTCCACTGTTTAGCTGCGTAGAAATGTTTCTTCATCCCCAACCTCGTCTCCTTCCCACCACTGAGGAGGACTTGGCATTTGATCCAACAGCTCCACACCAATGGTCCAGGGCCTGGGTTATCCTCCAGGAACATGTGTCCATGTGGGACAAGACTATTTTGTCTTCCAGGCTCCCAAACCAGCCCATTTCTCCTTCTGGAACAATCCTGTGGCCTGGGAAGAGGAGGGAGGGGGAAGGTTGGCTTCTAGTTCTGATTCATCACTTTTATGGAACTTAAATTCTTTTGTTTTAATGCACACTTGATTGAGCCAGCATTTATCCAAACAGTTATGGTTTGTAGGAAAAAGAGACAGCTGAAGAAAGAACAAATGAATCTAATGTAAATCAAATACTTAATGCTTTTATAGAAACTACAAAGCCTTAAATGTGTATTCCTAATGGTAATTTTACAAAACTCCACCAGGCATCTTCAAATGGAGGTGTGACAGTGATTGTTTCAGGCTGGAGATGGCTTTCCTTTCACATGCTAATCATCTGCTCATGGTGATATTTCCCAGCATCGTTGGAGTCAGCGAATTGAATAATTTATGGAATGAGTTTTGTTGTAAATTTATTGTGTCACAAGCAGGTTGTAATTTCACTAACAGTACACTTAAGTTATTAAGTAAAAAAAAATAATGTGGTTGATAGGACCGTGCATTTGGAGGTTCTCTTGCTCCCTCCCCAACTAGTTCTCATCTTATATATTTTCAAACAGAGTATTTACCTAATTTTTATTCAGAATCTGATCTGAGAAAGAGAGCGAGAGAGGACATTAACATAAGTGGGTTTGCATTTGCACACTATTGTTGAATCTGGTAGTCGTAAACAAATTACAGAAGATTTTATACAGACAGAAATAGCATTAAAATGGCACCACTCCGGTGCAGCACCGCCTTTGTTCCCTGTTTGTTTCTGAGGAATTGGCCTCAGACACAAGTGACGGAGCGCTGAAGTTACAGGCAGATGTGCAGAGCGAAGCGGAGCCTCCAGCTTCTCCCCCCGCTCTGGTGCTGAGATGTTTGGGAGCTGTTGGTAGGAAGGTGTTTCTGGCTTGCTGGCACAGGGAAGGAGGAGGCGAGGGCTGGGAGCAGCGGCGGCACAGGGACTCGGCCAAGCCTGTTCCCCAAAGGGGAAGGGTCTGGCTCCCCCATGGGAGGCCTGGAGAGCTCTACTGCTGCAACTCAGGCAGAACGTTTCTACAACCTCAAAATGGCTCTTTTAGCATTTTAAAGCAGCTGTTGAACCTGTATCCAGTTGTTATCCTTAGGCCCTGGGAATGTTGGGTAAAGGCTGCCTTTGACGTGTTCTAAACATGCAGGTTCTGCCTCACTGCAGGTACCTCCAATGCCTGCCTCTCCTCCTACAGGTGCTTTACTTTTCCAGCCTCCTCCCTGTCCTCTGCTATCCCTTGGAGATCCTGGAATGAGCTGACTGTGCCTGCCTTTGCCTTTCCCACACCTGCTGCCTCCTGGCAACCATGGAAGGTGACAGCCTGGCTGTGGCCAGGGACCCCTTGTGCATCCTGTGTTCCCAGAAGGACTTTGCTAGCTGGAAGCTTCATGGGGCTGCAACTTGTTGGGATGTGTAAATACCAGGAAAGGCTGAAGTGTTGCGATTGTTTATTTGATTGTTTCAATATGCCAATGTTAATACATATAATTACACAATATAAACACAGTTAATTGCTTAAATGAGCTAAATATTTTTGCATCCTAGTCTAAAATTGCAATCAAAAGTTCTCAGTGGGTGGCAGATTTAGAAAATTATTTTTCTCCTGTATGGGCTTTAGTTTCAGTAGGTTTCCCATCTCTGGCTACTTTTCCTGCTCCTGTAAATTGCACTTGGGAAGCATTTCTCCGTTTCATTCCTCAGCTGAAAATTCCTCGTAGTAGCTCTGTATTGTAATTATGGTGGCATGTGTTAAATTTTTAATTTGATTTTCATTTGTCTATTCAATTGATATAATTGATGTGCATCTTTTCTCCCTCAGGATACAGGTTAATAACCTACTAACCTTGGAATGAAGGAATGATAAAAGGATCCCACACCAGGCTTTAAGGGACCAGTTATAATATATGTTTTCAGCTCTAGACTTATTTTTTGTCCTTTGTAGCCTCCAGCATTTTGTATTTGCAAGGCCTTGACAGGCATTAAAAACATTGATTATTTTAATTTTAACGAAAAGCACTATTTACACTGGACCTGCAAGGAGGATAGTTATATCCTCCGATGTGAATATCTTGCAAAAGGAGAAAAGGAGAAAAGTTTTACAAACAGAATCAGTTTCTTGTTTATTTTTCCAGCAGGTGTTCCTTGGTTAGTTTTGGTTTTGCACTTGTTCAAGCTGCAATGGGGACTTGCCATGAAAGTGGCAAAAGAAATGTTTAAATAAGATCAAGGCATTTGCTCCCCTCGGAGCACTGTAGGTAACGCTGGAGCAGGAGAAAGTGCAAAGGGTGAAACACTTGGCAGGTTTATTCTCGGTGCCTGTTCTGCAGTGAAGTGGGCTCTTCCCATGGTCCTGTATTACATGATCACCCTACAGAGCACAGCCCAAAGACAAAGTTCCTGCTACAGCTGGAGCTGGAAGGTGGAGCTGTTCTGCCGCTCCAGGCCCAAAGAGAGCCAGAGCAGTTAGAGCTGGGATGCTGAACATGAGGGAACTGCGCCGTGTCTGCCCGGGGACACCCAGTGCCCTGAGCGGCCTCTCCCGACCGCGCTCCCCGCTGGCCGCCTGCTGCTCCGGGAGCCCGCGGGCACCCCTGGCAGTCCGGCAGGACATCCCTGCCCAGGCTCGCTCGTGGTCCCCGCCGGCCCCGCCCGGTGGCTGCATTTCTGCCGGGACACCCCGCAAGTGTCGCCGGAGCTGGCGCTGGACCCGGGCCGAGCAGGAAGGTTATTCTAGCGGAGAGAAACACTTTCTTCTGGTTACAGGGCTGGAAATGGAGCGATTAAATGAGCCAGCAGTAAGTGCAGAATTAGCACATGGCTGACTCCACGCTCTGCTGGATGATGCTGGAGGTCTCGGAGGAATAGCAGGGCTGGGAGGAGGGTGGAAGGGAATCGGCCCCGGCTGTTTTCTCACCTTCCCTCTTTGCCGAGGGACAATGTGTCCTGAAGTTCCAAACATTTCAGCAAAGCAAGAAAGTCGAGGTGTTGGGAGGAATAACTTAAATGCTCTCAAATACATTAAATAATCATCCCAAGGCATCCAAATCTCATGCTTCAGGAAGTTACCAAGCTATCAAGTGCTAGGAGCTGGCAGAAGATGTGCCTTGGTAAGTTATCCAGCACTGGTGTGGGCTCTCCCGAGGCTCTCTGTGGAGGGCCTGACACGGACAGTGCGAGGGTGCTGCAGGGAGGCTGTGGGAATGCTGGGGTCAGCAGAGGAGCTCAGCCTCCTGCAGCCAAACGGGAACTCCCCTTGCTGGTGTTCCTGTTTAATCAACTGGGAATACTGGATAAACTGTCCCAAGAGAAATATTAAATGAATTGGCTTGGCCTGGGTTTTTTCACGGTGCCATTCCAGTACCTTCTGCTTGCAGGTCAGGGTTAAAGAGGGTCTGGGAAGGGCAGACATCCATGGCTGTTGGGCAGCGATGGGTAATGAGCACCGGGAACTTTCTAAAATGCTTCAGCTGGATTTGGAAATGAAAACTATTGAAGTTGTAACCCTCTCTTTAGGGAACTGATTGATAACAAACAGCATTTCTGTTTCTGGTAGGAAAGTTGGAGAATGGCAATGCTCTGTGTTTGTTGGCCAATGTAGTGGAGAGCTGCTTAAGACCTGAAAATGAGAATTGAGTTGATTAGATATAACCTGCACATTTATTCAATTATTCCCAGCAATGAAAAAGCCTTTGCATATTGGAAATAGTGATGACAGAGAGAAACTTGTGCAAACTTTTCAGGCTGCTCCCCATCCCTGCTCCCACTCTGTGGCCATATCAACAAAGCCCAAATAATTTGCATTATTATACTAAACGGGAATATATCTTTACAGAAGGCAGCAGAATGAGCTCTAATGCCTTTATAAATACCTTCAGTGGCCTGTTCCTGTGGGGAGAAAATTGAGTTTTCTGTGGGAACGTAAAATCACAATATCTGGATGTATGTGTAGAAAGCCTCATTTTTAAAGACATATGGGTAGAAAGACATAGGTTCCTTAAAAATTCCTGTGTGGTATAATCCTGGGCAGCGTGCACAGCGAGATGAAGGCTGCAGAGCTGAGCTGGGTGGTTCCCGAGCCACAAAGAGGCTCAGCAGCATAAACAGTGTAAGATGGATGAGCCGTGTTGCTGCGGACGCCACTGCAGCTCCCAAATTGAATCAGAGACTCTGGGATTTCAAACTAATGTGACTTTGTGCTGAGGGAAAGCAGAGTCTGTTTTGTTCTGCTGGTTCATCCTCATCCCTGGCTGTAATGGTTGTTGCATCTTACAGGGGAGAACCCAAGAACCTCAGAGGACACTGGTGCTGTACAGTCCCGCCCCAAAATGTGTCTCTTGCTTTGCTCCAATAGTAAAAGACTGACAGAAGCCCTGGGGTACAAGGTTTAATATCCTTCTAAACTTCTTAATTAGGAAATCTTGTTGATTTAACCTGGCTGTGTTGGTGTCTGCAGTGACTTCCTTTGGGCTACTCCAACAGGATGTGTTACGGAAACATGGGGTTTTTTGACCCTGTTGATCAGGGATATCTTTGAGTCTATCAATACATTAGTTTTTGCCTCTAATATACATTTCCTTCTGCTTATTAACATCGCTTTTCATTGCCAGTCGTGTTGCTGATTCCTCTCTTTCCTCACTATCCTCTCCTATGCTAATTAACTGCTACCTTTTCTACCAACCATATTAAAGAGCACAAACTTATTTTTGTGCCAAGGGTGACTTGGCCAGGGTGTCCCACAAAGCTTCCCACTATTGGAGTGCTAAAAGGTGAGCACAGATTTTGGGATGCTGTGGAACCTGCTGGCTAAATGTTCTCTAGAGCAGGTTTTACTTGTTCCTGCTTCCAAACAAGTTGTTTGTTTGTTTGTTTGTCTGTTTTTTGCTGGGGGAGCACCCAGAGCCCCTTTAATTCCTGAAATTTCTTTTTGCCTTATGGTAGTGTCAGGCAGGTGGACTTTGCTGATTCCACTTAAGAAAATATTTATCCCCATTTTTTGTGTGACTCTTTCTGTGTGAACATGTGGCCCCAGCATTGGTGGTTATTGTCAAAGTGTTAGTAACAAGTTGATGGTTCCTGAGCTCATCCAGTTGGTAGGTGGTTATCACCCCGAGGGGCAGCAGCCAGCCCCTGGCACCCACCCACACCCACACCCACACCCACACCCATCATCTTCTTCTCCATTGTGTCAGTACAACTGTTGTGTGCTGACCACAGCATTCTGAGCAACTCTAGGCTTTAGAGATTAAATCCCTAACTTGAAGTGCACCCAAAGCTGACAGCCAACACAGCACAGAAAGCAAGAGAGTTAATAACACACCAAGTCTCCTGCCACGTCCTAAGGCTTTTTTCTTCAATATTATTCAAAATTTAGGCACCTTTCATATTAATTAAATGGTAACTTTCTGTATCCCATGATCAAACTATTCAATAATGCTTGCTCAGAGCAATCAGAAATGACAAAAATAAAGTACTAATATAATTTTATTATGAATGATTCGATCCCTGGGGTTTCTATCATATTAAACAAAGAAACAAATTAACTAGTGAGTGAATTAAGTGGAGGAACTTGCATCATGTAGAGACAATAGATTTTTTCATAGTTAAGCTGCCAGCTACTTTCATGCTTCAAGTCCAGTTTCCAAGTTTCCCCCTGAATTTCTTAGAAATTATCTTGCTGCTATGTATCAATGCAAATGTCAGCATGGAGCTGTTTGTTTTTTGTTTTTTTTTTTTTTAATGGGAAATGCAGTAAAGAATATCAGAAGAGGAACTTTGAATGTATTAATCTCCATTTCCAGATCCATCCATCCATCCATCCATCCTGTGCCTGCCTGGCCATCCCAGCCATCCATCCATCCATCCATCCATCCATCCATCCATCCCTCCATCCCTCCATCCCTCCATCCCTCCATCCCTCCATCCCTCCATTCCATCCCTGCCCGGCCATGCCATGACTCTCAGCCCTCCTGGCAGTGATGCTGCACATCTGCTGCACCAAAGGGGTCAGACAGGGAACGTTACTAAGTCCCTCAGATTTAATACTGCAGCTCATCCTAATACATCATATCAGATGACTTTGGTCATGTATCTCTCTTTCTGAAAAAGATATTATTGTAACAGAAGGATTAATCAAAACCAGGGTGAGTGAAAGCCTGCCCATTCTGGTCAGCCTCTGGTTTCAGCAGTTGTTCAGTAATGGGCAGCCTCTTGCTCCTTGCTATAAACATCTGGATGAGGAGGCTGAAAGAATTAAATTTTGTGCCTGAAAAATGACATATTGAGTAGCAGCTCTGCTTTCATCTCTGGGATCGTGTTTGGAGAAGAATCCGCGCGGAGCCTCAGCGTTAACATTCTTTAACTGCTCCTCAAATTACTAATGCTTCACGTTGCTTTAATCCATTCGGCTGTAATAGCTTTATTAGATTAAACTCCCCGCTGAGGGAGTGAGGAACAGTGGGATTATCACACTTCCCTTTGAACAGCCAGTAAAGACAAAATAAATGGTTAACAAAATAGAGCAAATTCAGTTTGCAGGTGAGCTGCAGTTCCCAGCCCCGCGTGCTGTGGATGGGCTCTGAGCCTCCCTATTATTCCTTGCTTGAAAAATGCCTCTTTAGCAGCCTGAAGAAATTCCCGAGGTAAAAAAGAAGTCCTAATGGAATAAAAGTTCCTCTTTCTTCTTTAGATGTGTTGCTAATTGCGTCGTGCCCACTGCAGGGACAGTGTGATGAAAACCTGAAACTTTATTTAAAATCCCCTCTATTTTTAGCTTCACTTTTGCCAGAGCTATAGGTGTGCCAGTAACAGCCTTTATTCAGTGTCTCCAGAGTGGGAACGCCTAATGACTGATTTTTTATTATTTTTTTAGCAAATCTAATTAACTATTTGAAGTATTCCGTCGAGAGGCTCACGGTTACTATACACAAGCAGTGGGTGGCTCTTCTAGAGTCTCTTAAAAACTCAGTTTCTTCTCAGCATTCTTCAAATCCTTGTCTGCTGGAGCAATTTGAATTTTGTTATTAGTGACTGCTGGAAATCATAATTCAATAAAGACTAACTCATTTAAAAATGCTCCATGCTGAGCGTGCATTAGGTAACTTGGGAAACTTCGGAGACACAGAAAAACATATACTAATATCCAGGTCTACACAGGAAATTGGTATGGCACTGAGCAGCTTGAAGGAGGCTTTTTGTATGTTTTTAAGAAGCTGCAGAAAGGTTGGAAGGAATGCAGGTTTTTTTTTCTAGTAAATCTACTCCTTCCCTCTCCCCAGAATTTTTTTCCTAACACACTGGCACTCATCCAAAGGAATTAGAGCCCCCAACATGCAGGGGACAGTGAAAATACACACGATAAACTATTCTGTATTCATTTCCTAGATAAGTAAGAAAGCTGTCGGGTTTCTCCTCCTGGACTCCATGTATGTCCCTTATTACCCGCCTCAGATGAGTTTGGCAGTTTTAAGGATCTCTCCAGCCCTGTCTCTCCTTATTCCCCTCATGGCCATAATCTTATGGCCATAGAATATACAGTCCTGCCACAGGGGACGGGCCTCCTGCTCGTGTTTTTAAGCCACATCTGCAGCTGCAGCTGGAGCAGGCTTGGAAAACTCATGGCCTTGTGAAGGGATGTGATTTCCTAACACTGAATTCTCCTTCAGAGGACGCTGTGCTGCCTCATTCCTGCCCAGCGCTGTCCGGCAGCCGCCTCTGCCACAGTTCATTTGCTGCTCGAGTTCACCCTAGGAAATACACAGGGGTATTTTTTTTCCAATTTCTTTCCCCACAAGTTGTTTCATCTTTAGAATCACAACATTTCCTGCCAACATCAGAGGTTTCCATTCTTGTCTCCTATCTCCCTTGTTCTTTCTAGCCATTTTCAGACTTATATAGCCCTTGTGTTTCTTACCCTCACTCCCTTTCATCCCCCAGTCCTCTCACGGAGCCTCCCTCGTTTCAATTCTCCACTTAGCTGGCCTTCAGAAAACAATTCCCGTTTTCCACCTGGTTTTCCTCCTTTGTTGCTCAGGGGTTTGATTTCGTGTCTCTTTGTCTGCTTTCCCCTTCTTGGTTTTTTTCTTTTTTTTCCTCTCACCCTCTTTTTAAAATCGGAGAAAAGGATCAATACTATCCCCCCTCTCTGTTTGATAAGATAATGCCGGGTGAACACGGTGGCGATGGATTTGTTGTCACTGCAGAGAGGGAGGAGAAGGGGGGAAGGTCTGGCTGCAGGGGCAGGGCTGGGCCTTTGCAGTCCAGGTCAGGCTGGACCAGCCTGGATAAATATATGCAATTCTTCAGATAAAAATCTGGGACAAAGGCCCGGGTTTTTCACCCAGGCAAAATGCCCAGGGAAACAAGCCTGTGTACGTCAGAGCGCAGAGGCTGGTTTTAGGTTGTTTACCCAGGAGATAATTTAGGAAAGCCTGACGCGCAGGAACGTCCAGCATTACACCACAGCCTGGGCACGTCTTCTAGACTTTTTGTTCCCTTGTGATCCGTGAAAGCTGGTGATCCACAGGGACTCAGCATCCCTGTGATGTACCTGCCGTGCTCTGAAACCTGCTGTGAAGTGGGGCACTCGGGGGGAACCCAGCCTGTTTCTGGGTGGGTGCTGCACTGACTTGGAGAGGAGAAGGTTCCAGGGAGACCTCAGAGGCCCTTCCAGTGTCTAAGGGGGAGAGGGTCTTCAGAGCCCTTTCCAGTGCTCCAGAAGAGCTGGAGAGGGACTTCAGATAAGGGACTGGAGTGCCAGGACAAGGGGGAATGGCTTCCAACTACCAGAGGGCAGGGTTAGGTGGGATTTTGGGAAGGAATTCTTGTCTGTGAGGGTGGGGAGGCCCTGGCACAGGGTGCCCAGAGCAGCTGTGGCTGCCCCTGGATGCCTGGAAGTGCCCAAGGCCAGGCTGGACATTGGGGCTTGGAGCAACATGGCACAGTGGGAGGTGTCCCTGCCCATGGCAGGGGTAGGATGAGATGGGCTTTCAGGTCCCTTCCAACCCAAACCATTCTGGGATTCTGTGATTCCCAAAGCCTTTTTAGGGGAGATTGGCGTTTTAAAAAACTTGGGTTTTTCTTCCTTCCTAATATTGACAATGTGTGAAAAGTAGGTAAAATTTATTAGGGAGAAAGTCAAGCATGCCCCCGCTTCCTCCCGTGCTCGGGATCCCGCTGCCCTCGTTCCCTGAGGCGTCACACGTGTGTCACACGAGTCCCTGCAGCCCCCGGCCACTGGCGCTCCGCTCGCTCCGCCGGGCCTCAGCCGTGCCTGTGAGCACCGTTACCCCCGGGGCGCTCCCGGCCTGCCGCCGCGGGGGTGTGTATTTTTGTGTGTTTATTCATTCCGTGTTGTTTCACCCGGCTTTGGCCCGGCCCGGCCGC
>NW_008239544.1:1490231-1521309 GCF_000691975.1 Corvus brachyrhynchos
GGGCACGAGGAGGGCTCGCGCCGGGATGTGTGAGGGGGCACGCGCCGGCTCCGAGCCGCCAGAACTGGTCGGTGCTGGAGCGGGCTCGGCTCAGTGGGAACGTGGCTCAGACGAGAGCAATTAATTACAAATAATTACAAATATCACTGACGTTTACTGTTTAAACGTAATGATGGAAGGGATGGACACGTTAAGGACGCGGCCGTTTCTCCAGGGAAGGAGAAAGCCAAAGCCCTGCTGAGCGATGGCTGATGGAGGAGCCAGCGAAGGGGCCGGCCGCAGGAGAGGCCCCAGCAGGTGTGTGTGATCTACCACAGGTCTTCTCTGTGTTCCACCCGCCCTTAGTAAGGCTTGACTGAGGATTTGGTTCATTCAATGCACATATTCATTATTTAGGTATATTGAATGTGCATATTTAGAGGACAGGGTTAATTGGGATATTGGGAAGCAATTCTCCCTGTGAGCATGGGGAGGTCCTGGCATAATTGCCCAGAGAAGCTGTGGCTGCCCCTGGATCCCTGGAAGTGTGCAAGGCCAGGTTGGTTGGGGCTTAGAGCAGCCTGGGACAGTGGAAGGGGTCCCTGACCAGGGCAGGGGGTGGAACTGGATGAGCTTTAAGGTCCTTTCCAATCCAAAGCAGTCTGGGATATCTTGTGCTTAGTAGTTGGTTTGAGATTGCTTTTACCTTTGCTAACAGTAAGTGTGCATATAGTGCACAACTTTATTTCTTTAGCCTGTGTCTGCTTCAGCTCCAAGGCTTTAGGACTTGCCTCTCCTGCCATGTGCTACCCCAGGAACACCTGGTTCCTCACTCCATGTTGACAGAAAAGGAGGGCAGAACTCTGAAAGAATCTGTCCACTTTTAGCCTGAAAGGAACCAGACCCACACAGATTCTTTGGCAGTTTAATTCTGGTGCCTTAGGATGGGGCAGGCCCATGGGAAGGTGCATAAAGCGCATTGTTGAAGCTCTTTAAATGACATGGTGAGGACAGGAGAGCGTAGTATCACAGTTAAACCATGTGGCAAATCCTCCTTGGCACGCCAGCAGGTAGTGCCTTTATAGAGTCCTGGGTATCATCAGAGACCTGGAAATAATGGCTGAGGCCTGCACTAGGGAATATAATTTCTTTAAATGTAAGAAAAAAGCAAAACTCAGAAAATGGTGATGGCATTTTAACTAACTTCAAGTGTGCTGCTGGTTCAGTCGCCCCTTTGATGTTGCAGCCGGGTGACCTGGCCTCCCCCGCCATTCATCACTGCCTGGAAATCAAACTCTCCCGTGATCCTGCTTTACAGTCCTCCCTCTGTTCTGCTAATAAACACAATGTTAGTGAAAATACCCATCCAAGAAGCGTTCAAAGGGGATATCCATGGATGAATTTTAGTGAGAGTGCAGTTTCTTACTGCCAAGCTCAAACCTTCAAACTGCACTGCAGAAAAGACAGCGTTCATCTAAACATGCAGCGTTGGAATGTGAGGCTCCCAAATCCTGTTGCTCTTGGGGCAACTCTGTGATCAGAATTTTGGGGGAAATGCCTTTAGTTATTTCATTTCACCATTTACAGTTCCAGTGTTAAGGTGACAGCTGTGTAAACACCTGTTCCCCCCGTGTTTTTAAAGAGTAGAATCTGAGAATTCCCTCCTGATGGTCACTGGACAGTGCTCAGTGAGTGGTCCCAGAGGCCAGCAATGCCAGAGAGCTGTCCTGGGAGGGACTGAGCTGGGGCTGCAGTGGGCACGGCATGTGTGTAACACACACGGGCATGGCATGTTACTCACCTGGGTAAGGGCATGTGTTCAACTCACCTGGGCATGGTGCATGTGTGTAACACACCTGGACACAGTGCATGTATAACTTACCTGGACACCGTGCATGCGTCACACCAGCATGACCCTTGTCTCCGGCCTCATTTAATTTGATTGTGACCTCACAGTGATGTTTTAATGGCTTCCTGTCATCAACACCGCGGTGCCCAGGAATCAGGACTTCGTGCCTTATCCCTTCTGTGAGGCTGGATTAGAAGAAAATTAGGCAAGGATTTTTTGTTTTGGATTTTGGATTCTGGCACAAGTGTATTCGGGGTTTAGCAATTGCTTTTGCAGGGTGTTGTCTGGACTGTGTAGCTGTGGATGAAGTGGGCTGGGAGAGCCTTCCGGTTGGGTGAGCACAGCTCTGCTGTGGCTTTTCAGAGCTTGTGTGTTTTCTGGTCTTAGATCTGGTGCTTTTCATCCTCGCTGCCTCTTTACCTTGTTCTAATCTGATCTGTTGTATCTGTTGTGCAGAGTAACAGACATGTAAGTCTAATACAGTAAATTGCTGTATGTATTATGGCAACACCATAGAAATAGCTCTTAGCAGCACCAGAAAAAAACCCCCTCACATTTAATTGTCTGATTTCTTGCTGAATATGGAATGGAAAATATGTTGATTTAACTCTAAAAAAATGTACACTCAATTTAAGGGAAAAAAGAAAGAAAGGACTCCTTTACCATATCTAATTTCATTAGTAAACTGTAAATGGAAATGATGAAGAGGTACGATTTCAAAGGGCTGGGAACCCACACATTTTATGTAGCATTAATCATGTGCTCTTAATTTTTTTGCAGCAGAGCTCTGTAGCACTGCCTTCCAGCTCAGCCATTCATGGGGTGCTGGGCGAGGGTGGGCAGTGGAGCCCGGCTGGGACCCCCCCACGGCAGGGACTCCCCCACAGGGGGAGGTTTGTGGCCACGTGCCTGAGGCGTCGGGGCTCTGCTCGGGCTGATGCAAACACAGTGTAGCCCATGTGTTCCACATTCCCCTGTCAGAAGCTTTTTCTCTTCTAAGCTGTAAAGAGGGTTAAGAAAGGAATTGTCTCTATTATGGTAATTAAACTCCCAGGAAACAGCCTCATTAGACTAATAAAGAGTAAATAAAGCAGGCAGGACACACTTTGCCTTCCAGTAGTGAGGGCAACACTCATCTCCCTTCCTTTGCCCACCCACCTGCTTCCTGCTCCTGGGTCCTGGCACCTACCTGGAATCACCTCCTCACAAGTTTCCCAGCAGTTTTCCTCTTGGAAAGTTTTCCTTGCTGCATTGCAGGAGCGGGAATAGATATTTCTAATGCTTGGGGAAGATTTCAGTTGCATTTTGCTTATCTTCATTAAACCCCTCCTAGTTTTGCCTGCTGTCTCCATGGGGGTGGCCCTGGCTTGGAGCTGATGCCATGGAAGGCTGGAACGTGCCAGTGCCGGACACACGTAACAAGGCGTGGATGCTGGGTTTGGGTTCCGGCAGCAGGGGTGTTTGGGGCACGCTTGTGGGTGATACTGCTCCTCCAGCGCTGGCCCTGAGGCAGGGGCCGCACTGAAAGCGCACACGCAGCTCTTCTGCTCCTCCAGCAGCAGAATATGGAGGGAGAATGAAATTAGCAGTAAAAGTATTAAAATATTGATAGCAATCATTCCATGTCCTGGCTTTACTAATTAATTATTAATTTTACCTTGAAGGTTGGTGTAAGAGATGGACTTTATCAGGCCTCCACTTAGCCTATATGATGTTTGACTATATATTTTTAAACCTTATCAGGGCTCTAGAAAATAGCTCTCATTTTTTTCTGGTGAGCAGTTGGGATTTGCTTTATGTGACATCATGAGGTGGGAGAAAAGAGGGTCACCAAGATGATTTCGAGGGATGGAACACCTTCCCTCTGAGGAAAGGGTGAGAGAATTGTGATTGTTCAGCTTGGAGAAGAGAAGGCTTTGGGGAGACCTCAGAGCCCCGTCCAGTGCCTAAAGGGGCTCTAGGAGAGCTGGAGAGGGACTTTGGACAAGGCATGGAGGGACAGGACCCAGGGAATGGCTTCCCACTGCCAGAGGGCAGGGCTGGATGGGATATTGGGAAGGAATTGTTCCCTGTGAGGTGGGGAGGCCCTGGCACAGGATGCCCAGAGAAGCTGTGGCTGCCCCATCCTTGGAAGTGTTCCAGGCCAGGTTGGACAGGGCTTGGAGCAGCCTCAGGTAGTGGAAGGTGTCCCCCGCCATGGCAGGGGGTTGGAATGAGATGGTCTTTCAGATCCCTTCCCACCCAAACCATTCCATGAGTCTATTAAATCATTTTTAAACTGGACAAACTTTGAATTTGCTGTGAAGAATGTTTTCTTCTTGAAAGCAACTTTTGCATTGATAAAAGATGCAAATATGGAACTGTTGATGTGTGACTGTGCTGGTGAGAAATTGTATTGATTTCAGTGAACTCCACACCTGAGCAGGAGTGGGGCTGGGTGTGCAGTGTAAACTTCCCATTTCCTCCCCTGCATCAGCAAGGTTTAAAAGATCCTTTACTGTCTTGAGGGTAAATACCTTTCATTTCTGAAATGGTAAAACCCAGTTCTCGCTTGTTTCTCTTAAACTGGACCCAGCTTTAAATGTGGACAAATGGAAAAAACCTCCACTAGCCACTCCCCTCCCCTCCTCCCCAGGAACAGAGGCTGCAAACCTCCAGCTTTGGAAACAAGGATTTTTGTTCTGTCATTTTTAAAAAGGAATCACAGAAAACTAAAATTTTGCTGTAGCATTGTGAGAAACAGAATTTACCCAGTCTGGGCCCTTTTAAGATAAAGGCAATGAAGGAAATGACAGCTTTCTTCTGCACAGCTTTCCACTTGTAGCATCTGCAGCGTGCAGGTCCCAGTGGAGCTGGGGATGTGCCTGTAGTTTCCATGTGCTGATGCTCTTTCCAGGACAGGGACTCTCCCTGTCTGTGCTGTGTGAAGACGTACCCAGGAGCACAGGGCTGGGAGTGCTTGCTTGAGCACTCACACATAACTTTGGGAATCTTGCTTGCTGAAAAGAGTTATAATGACCCACTTATTTTAAATTTTATTGGGGGGGGGTTATATTTGTTAACTGAAATGGCAAATCCAGCTTATGCAGCCCTGAAAAGTACCAGGAGCCCTGGGCTGGTTTGCTGCTCATCACTGTGAGCGTGATATTGATACACTTAAAAAGTGTATGTGTAGCGTTTATCTCCAGCACTTTTAAAAGATCTGTCAAAGGTCTTTACCAGCCCCGCTGCTGGTACTTTGTCTCAGCACAACGTGCTCATCAGTATTACAAGTCCATTGGGGCCATTGAGCACAAAGCTGCAGGCGCAGCCTCTGCCTGCACATGCTGCAGGGGCAGCCACCACACCCCATTGTCCTGCATTCGCTCCTTTTCCAGGGGTGTGCAGCCACAGGGGAGCCTGCTGTGACCTCCGGTTTGGTGATCTTCGGCAAGGAAAAAGCTTTTCCTGCACAGTCAGGTCTTGGTTGTGCCGAGCGTATGCACACTGGCTCAGGCTGTGGCCAAGGAATTGGCACTGGTATAGCAGAAATGTGATTTTAAGAAAGTTGGTCCAATTACCTCCATCCTCCCCCTTTCAGGGTATCACTTCCAGCAGGAAAATGCCACGTAGCATCCATCTGTGTCCACGTAATTGCGGGGTGTATGTCAGCACAGTGTGATCATTAGTGTGCATGCAACATGAAAGTAATCGGGTTATGGCATCCAAAAGGAACAGCCAAAGGGGAATTTTCCTGCCATGTGACGTGACTATCTTTGTGTTGTTTCTAAATTATGGGAATAAATACAGGATTGAAACAAAATTTCAGCTAGGATAGATAGCACCACTTCTGCAGAGACTGGCTGGAGCTAATAACATGGGGTTTGGTGAGCTCAGGCCTTGTACAGTCTCTCCTCTGCTCCAAGGACAGGCTGCAAAGAGAGATGGACTTCCAGAGGTCCGAGGGCTGGAAAAAGCCCCCTGAAACCTTGAGAGAAGCACACATTGGCTTCTGCTCAGAGATGACTGATCTGAGACAGCTGCAGGCACAGGCAATTTTTCAGGGGTTTGATGCCAACGTCTTTGTCCCCCTCCCTGCTGTAGCTCACTGGGATGCCTCAAGCACTTTGTGCCCAGAAGCACAAAGTCCTCCTGCCCCCCAGAGCAGTAGATCCACTAGGGTACATTTTCTGCAAAGATAATTTGGGTCACATCTGTCATAGGGGGCGACAAACGGATTTATTTCCTTTGTTATGGCTTTTGCCATGAAAACCTTTTGGACTGTTGCACTGTAGGTTGAGCAGCAGTGAGATGCAGAGCCTGGAATGGGAAGCGACACTATCTGAGCAGCCTTCGCTGTGCTCAGCAGTGCATTTCCTCCCCTCCCAGCCATCCTCCTCCTCCTCACGCCTCTCCAAGGCGAGGATTTGCAGCGGCTTCTTCCCTGGGAGGCAGCTGCTCCTCTCAGCTCCTGGAGTGGCACTGTGTCCTTCCTTGAGCCTGGAACCAAGCACCAGATTTGTGGTTCCTACCCAACAATTGAGGCTGACAAAGGGCCTCAGCTCTAGGAAGCTGTGGCTGCCCCCTCCCTGGAAGTGTCCAAGGCCAGGTTGGATGGCTTGCTGCAACCTGGGATAGTGGAAGGTGTCCCTGGCCATGGCAGGGGGTGGAACGGGATGATATTTAATATCCTTTCCAACCCAAACCATTCCATGATTCTAAGATACGGTGTTCCTGAGTCGGAAAGAGGACAGCAACGGGATACTAATGAGAAGCACTTTGGGATTGGGAGGAGCAAGTTATGATTTAGGAACTTGCTTCTTGGCATCTGTATGGAAATATCTGTTCTGGTCATGTAGGGAGGTCATGGAAAATAAAGTGATTGGTGGGTTTGGCTTGTGTGACTGATGTGTTAAAGATGATCTGCTCCTTCAATAGCAGCACTTAGTGATGGAGGACACCAGAGGACACTCAGGACGAGGACAGGATTCTTAACAAGTAATTTAGAGCCTGTCTGCACTGCGGGATTAGCTGGAGGTATAACTTGAGAGCTGCCAGTAACCTGACGCTTGTGGGTGTCTGTGACTGGAGGCAGGGGGTGGCTGGGCTGAGCCGGCCGTGCCGGAGTGAGGCCGGAGCTGCTGCTGATCACGCTGTGGGGCTGGGCTGGCTCCTCTGAACATGCTGGGCAGCTCCAGGGCTGGGTTCCAGGCTCGCTCCTAACACTTGGAGCTACTTGGGAGGAGCTAATGTAAGTGTAGATGGCTTCAGCTGACAGTGAAGACAACCCCACTGAGAGCTGAGACACCCGATGGAACTCAAAAATCCACAGAGAACGCTGGGAGACAGCACATAGCAGCTCACAGTTAAATCCTTTTCTTTCCTTTTTTTTGCCTTAAAAAAAATTCTTTCCACAGTAGCAGACTTGCAGCTGTTAACTAATCCCATAACAAGTGGCATTTAGCCACACATTTTCCAAATTAAATAAGCTTGCATGTTGGACTAGTTTCATACCCTGTAATACAAATACTTTCCCTGCTGGGGGAAAAAAATTAAAAGAAAAATCCTCTCAGGCGCAGGAAGAGTGGAGAAGGGGAAGGTGGGTGTGCACGGCCGTGTCGCTACTGCTGTCCCTGTCAGCGCGGCGGTTCCGCGCAGAGCACCGTGTTCGCTGGAGGATCTGATGGGTTATCAAGGGCTGCTCATGCTTAAATTATTAGTTAAGGCTGTGACATTAAAGAATTGTTATTTGGTCATGGTCTCATGGCTGTGTTTTGCCAGGAGGTGTTTGGAAATTCTCATCTCTGCTGTCACGTAATCTGTACTTGCCCTTTTGGTTCTTTTTTTTCCCGGTCATTTGAATAATGTTTTCAGATCCTCGACTGACTCCAGGCTTGGCAGCTTTGGGCCACAAACAATTAACAGCACATGTTGGTAGAACTTAGGCTGGATCTCTTTGGAGGGTGTTTGAGAGCACCTCCTCTACCCCCCACCTGCTTCCTGCACATTTTTAAGAATCCCATTAAAAATTTTTCAGGATCCCCATCCAGGCCAAATGCATTGTTTCCATGGAAACAATTAATGGGGAGAGCAATTTATAAGACTGATGTAAAAAAATGAGCACTTCATCAGCCCCCCTGCTGCTCTGATATACAATCCCGAGGCAGAGGCCGGGTGAGGTTTGCATAAGTGATATCCTCAAAAAAGGGGGAGACAGAGAAAGGAGCCTTGGAGTCTGCCCGTAGCATGGTGAGCGATGCCTATTGTGCTGCACAGGCATTATTAGCTCTTGGAAAGGACGAGTAAATTCGCATTTCGTGACGTCTTTCAAAATGCTTTTCCTTTAGAGAAGGGTTTGTTCCTAATCCCACCCTCTGCCACAAGACACACAGCTCGGAGTTGTGGCTGGTGATGGAGTCATGGCTGGGGATGGCCATGGCAGCAGGGTCCCTGTGTGGGACCTGGCCTTTGATTAAAAGGTTTTCAGGAGGCCCTGGCTAGAGACCTACCTTAAAAGTGTTCTCTTTGTTGTTTTTTAAAAATTATTTTATTTTTCATTTGATTTAAATCTGCCACTTGAGTTTTCTCCCAGACAATGTTTTGCATTGATTTTATCAATATATATATAAAACCTAATCAGAATTTGGTGTTTAAAAAGGAGAGTGAGCAGGGCACACACAACAAAGGCTGTTGTTCTGGACAGGGGTCTGAGCAGGATTTGATTTGGAATTTCCTAAAGAGTTTATTTTTTTGGGAAAAACTAATAAAAATTCCATCCTGTGCAGCTTTGCTGCAGCAAAAGCAGGAATCCTGTGTGTCTGTGCTCTGAAATAATGTGGCTGAGATTTCAGAGCCTGGCAGAAAACATTACCTGAGAAAGGAAAACCCTTATTGGATCTGGTTCCATATGGAATGGGCTGGGATGTGGCTGTGGGGCTGGGAGGGATGGAGCAGCTTGGGAAAGTTCAGCTCAGGGACCAGCAGTGCTGATGGTGTGTGTAAGAATGAAATGAGTAAAAATCATAATCAAGCAGGAGTTCTTTGCTCCCGTTTTCCCCTATTTCCGAGGGTTTGTCCTGGCTGGGGGTGTTTTCCTGCAGAGGGCACTCGCCATCCATGAACAGCACCCGCAGCGAGGCTGCGTCCGGCAGCATCCTCTGCCAAACCCTGAGAGATGCAGAGAAAAAAATGTAAATTATGAAAGCAAATGATTCCCTGGTAGTGCACAAGGCCAGCGGGAAGAGCCCGAGATTTAAGGAGGAAAAGATCCAATGTGGGGAGCGAGAGGCTGGAGGGACGTGGGGGGCCAGGGGCTGCTGTAACGGGAATCATAGAAGGGGTGGAAAAAGCAAAGGCTGTGTGTCTGGGTTAAAATTTAATAGCAATGGAGATGAGAGAGGCAAAATCCTTAATTAAGGCACCATCCGAAAAAGGGAAAAGCTAACAGAGTGGGGCAAATACAGGGAATTATTTTTGGTTTTCAGCCCCAAGTGTGGGCTGTCACAGTGCTGGGAAGCAGCCTTTATTCTGTGTGCTTCTCCCATGCTTATACATGGGAGAGGGACAGACTTACAAAGAGCTCAACCAGGGAAGCATCGGGATCTCTCTGTGCGAGGCTCTGAAGTATATCTCTTGAGAAAGAAATACTCAGCAGCCAAATGATAAAACAGTTGAGGAATTACGTATTCTGGAGTTTGTGGAAAAAAATCTCGTATTACCAACAAGCTGCCCTTGAAAACAGATTATAAAAATTGTTTAGGGTTATTTTAAACCTGGGTCGAAGTGGTCTGGCACCGTCTATGCCCGTCACTCATCTGAGGTGGAAAAACCCCCATGGATGTGTTCCAGTAAATAGCACTAGCATTTTATTATTTGCTTTTATTACAGCAAAGGAGCATGTAAGCAAAAATATCCTCAGAGCCAGCTCTGCAAATGTAGGTCTGGATGTCATAGAAATCCATATTCCAGAGAATTTTTACATTGCTGGTGAGAATTGTGAATTTGTTTTTAAAGTTTCTTTCCGCTACCTGTCTTAGTCTTTTTGGTTTGGTTTTTCTTTCTCTGCAAATATTTTCTACTTTTCTTTTCAAAATTTCTCATTTTGAAATGGAATGGGAGTTATTTTATTTTACCAAGGATGATTTTTTTACAAAACATGTTTTAACAAATATAATTTACAAAGTATGATTTTTATGAAGTATGATTTTCATTTGCTCTAAGTCCCTGATTAAAATATTACTGCTTTGAGTAAATTCCCTCCTATCAGTGTATCTGTGCTCAGTGTTATGGGGAGGAGGGATGGGAGAATTATTGTTAATAAAAAATTTTGTTTTGGGACCTTGCAATCCATTTTTAAATGTGTGGTTTGGGCTCTGTGGAGCCAAGTCAGGTGAAAAAGAAGCAACCCCAAATGGCAGAGCAGTTACTGAACAAGGGGCTCGTGAAGGAGGGTTGTCAGATTTCTGTAGGAATCTCGGGCAGACGGAAAGCCAATCCCATGTCCCCACTGGAAAAACCCGGCTGGTTTGGCAAACACAAATTACGAACACTTCCAAATCCCGAACAGAAATCAGTGTTCAGAACTGCAGTTCCTTGCCAGTCGAAAAGATGCGGAATTTTATTTCAGTCGATTTTACCTGTGGATTTGAGGAGGTGACTCAAACCTGTTTGGAAATTAGGATGATGTTATTGGGGCTCCCGCCCTTATATTAATGAAACTGTTCTAGTTATGGGTGTCCTGTTTGCAGGTTTAGGACTCAGCCTTAAGAGTTTGTACAAGTTAAAAGCAGGCACAGGACATTTCAGTCTCATTGTACCTTTTCTTAACAAAATTAAATTGTTTTAACTAATTTTGATTTCAGTTGTGATTTGACAATAAAATCTGTGCCTGCTGGGTTGACCTCTACTTGTATTTTAATATTTTAAATTTTAAAATTGTCATGAATGAAAAGGAGTGTGGCTCCTTGTAATTTCATGGTTTTTCTTCATTCCCTAGTGAAAAAATACAGGTTAACAAGGAAGTAAAAAGGACTTCCTTTTTATTCCCAAATATACTAATTACTAGGGAGCAATTTTTGTGTGAAAAACGTGATTGTTCATTATTTTTGCATGGATGTGGGATTTCCTGAATGACAGGAGAAACAGCACCATGTGCTTGTTTTTGATAGATTTGCTACAGAATCTCATCCTTTATAAATTGCTTCTCCATATACAAATTATGTCCTTATTTGTATATTTTGTCAAATATATTTGTTTTTATCTTAATGTGTGTGTCATACCTGTATATTGATAGGTAAGTGCACAAATAGGTGTAAGGACTGACTCCTAAATAATCTCACAAAGGAAAATGTATGTGAATTCCAGTTGCTGGTTTCTCAGGGATGCAGAGTAAACCCAGAACTGAAATCTGCAATCCCTCCTTCCCGAACAGATCCGTGTGAGCAGCCTGGCCACGGGAGAAAGCGGCTGGCCCCAGACAGTGGGCCCCGCCAGTGGGCGCAGTGGCCCCGGACAGTGGCCCCGGGGTGTCCTGTGGTGTCACTGCCTAGCCCAGGAGCCGCCTCTTGGCTTTCACCTGACCCTTCCTATTATCTCCCTTCCATGTTACATTTCCTCTTGCTACAGATACTCCCATTCATAAAATCTTTTCCTGATTGTGGCAGTGAGGGCTGGGGTCTATCAGGAATAAATAAGATCCCGAGCAGCAGCTATTCGTCAAAGCCCTCATTTCCTGGAGTTCTGCCCTGATCCCTCTTGCATGCATCGCATTAGAGGGCAAAATCTCTTCTTATTTATTTTATACTTTCTTCTGTCGTTTATTAAACATCAGAATGCTGCGGGTGTGTTCAGCCCAGGGCTCAGGCAGTCCTGCCTGGCAGTGCTTCCCGCTGCGGGAGCACACGGCCAGGGCCGAATCCTGAGGGCCGTGTTTATGATGGTATCAAAAATCTGTTCAAACTCACCCAGTCCTTTCCTGTCTCATACCAGGAGCTGCTCTCGCTCACAGCACAGCTGTGGGGATACGGGGAGCTGCCTGGGAATCCCCCTGTCCCCTTGGTGGGGATGGGAACCACCAGCACAGTCCATGCTGGAAAATGGCCCCTTTGGCACTGGCTCAGCCAGCGTGCTCACACATGCTCCCCCCCGCGCTGTACTGGGAGTCATGGAAAGATATTGGGACTAATTTATAATGGTGGGATGAAACTAGTAATTCCCGTCCCCTCTTTGCTCCATCTCATTTCAACAGGGCTTGTGTGGATTATTTTTATTTGGTTGGAATTTTTAAAATTAAAAAAAAAACCACCACAACAAAACCTTATGCAGTTAATTTTATTTATTTTTTATTTTTTATTCTGGGTTCACATTTCAAATCTTCCAGGATATTATGTGCTAATATTTTCTTCTTTTTCCTCTGGCTTTCTCCCTCCTTTAGCTCCCATTCCCTCTCACCCTGCTCACTGGATGGGTTGCATTTTCTCCCTGAGCTGAAGCCGTTGCTCCCTGTGCATCAGGAGGAAAGGATTAGCTGTACTTCTCTCAGACCTGAGGCATTACTATTTCTTCCCCATACTCAGCATGCAATTGTCTGGCTCTATCTGGGTCCTAAATCCATCCTGAATTGGTTTCCTAGCTGGCAGATTTGTGTGTTCCATCTTGTTTTGGGACCTGGCTTTCATCTGAATATCTCAAATAATTTTCTATTTTTCCAAGGAGAAGTTTTATTACATGCAGACAATCTGTATATGACTAGCGAAAATGAGAAGATAAAGGGTTGATTGAAAACATGTCAAATGCTGGTTTTTGCCAACAACCCCGGGTTTGATCGTGGAGGGAGCAGTGACAAACCCTCGTGTTGGGAATGGATGGGCTGGCGTTGGCCTCCGGGAGAGAAATGGTTAAATTATGCACTCGCTGGAGTATGAAGGCAGTTCTTCTTTGCTGACAGATAGTTTGACCAGTGTCAGGTTATCCCGATGCGTTCAGCATACCTTCATTGCATCATAAATAAAACAGACAAATTACTTTTTTTTTTCCTCCTAGGGTGGAATAAGCAGGAGGAAGGGGAGGGATAGGGATTGGGACAGATGGGGGTTCGGGGGGGGGGGGGAGGAATTAGAAGGAAAAGAAAAAAGAGAGAGATCTTTGCAGACACTCTATGAATCTCTGCTTGGCAGCTGAGAACAATGAGAAAAGCAAGCAATTACCTCGAATCCTTCCCCTTATCCAGACATAGGAAATATATTCCTGCCTGAGCCTTTTTTCTCCTCTCACCCTCCCTCCCTTTCTCCCTCCCTCCCTCCCTTGCCCTCCCTCTCTCCCTCTCTCCCTCTCTCCCTCTCTCTTTCGCCCTTGTATATCTAATTTAATTCTTCAAGGCATGGCAGATGTAACAAAGAAAGGAGGGTCTGTGTGGATGGGCCACTTCCCAGCGCAGGACGAAGCCATCCTCCATGGCAAATGTCCTTTTCCATTCCCTGCCCTGGCAGACTCCTGCACCCTCAGCAGCAGCATCCATGAAAAAGGAGCAGAAAGGTATTTTATAGCTCCAGCTCTTTTACAAATTCCTCCCAAATCCAGTGGTGTGAATACTCAATTCCACTGGCTGGGCACAGGAAGCCAACGTGTTCTTTATCTTCAGAAATCCATCCCAGAGGATAGATTTGCCCAGAGGGGCAAACAGAGCCCTTTCCCCACTTTTCCCTCAGCCCCTGTTTTCAGTGGTCTCTTTACCAGTGGCTCCCTTATTCTCCCAAAATTCTTGTAGGGTTTAAATTCTCATTCTTGACTCTTTTCTACCCCATTTTTTTTTCCAGAGTGACATTAGCAAATATTTCCTGAGGTTGCTGGGTCTGTAACAGGGATGTCCCTGGGGGGTTCTCCTCTGCTTCCCACCTTGGCCCCCATGGGAAAAGGGGCACTGACGTGCTGGGTTACCTGGATATGACGGTGATGAACACGTAGGACCCACGTCCCCTTGGGGCTGTGAGCCTTCCAGTTGTGAGAATGGTTGTTTGCATAGAGGTATTCTAGCCTTTTAATTGCTTTAGGTAGCAGATGTATTTTTATTTCTGAGGTAATAAATACTGCAGGAACGGTAGTGCTGGTGGGATCCTGCTTCTCTCAGTCAAACGTGCTGTGCTCAGGGCAACCCTGGGTTTGCTGTGTCGTGGAATTGTCTATGAACAGTGTCCAGAAACCCTGCCAGCACAGTGGGTGTCTTGTCAGGGTCCCCAGGTCACTGCCTCCCCCTTCCCACCCGGCATTTGGCTTTCAGGGGACATCCATAATTTTGTTTGTCTTGTGCTCTGTTACAGACCTTTTCCTTGCACTGCCTGGAGTCACCCCAACACACCTGCATGTTGGGATTTAAAAGGGGACAAACTGTCTGTTGCCATTGCCTTTGCTTTTAGAAACAAACTGAAACCACTATTAGACTTTTAATAATTTAAGCTAAAAATGCCATTCCTTATGGATGTCTCTGGCTGTATTTTTACAGTCGGGGGATAGAAAGGAACATTATAGGAAATTTAAAGGAGGCTTTGGGTATTAAATCTTCACCTCTTCCAGAAGATAACGCAATTCCGTAAATCTGCGCGAGACCTTTGTTTAACCCACCCCCCGCTAGCGCGGGCAGGTTTTATAGGCGCCTGTCTCGCTGCCGCTCACAGCCTGTGTTTTACATAATACCCTTCAGCATCACTGATATTAACCTTGATGGCATTATTATTGCTATTTACAGTTCATATGCTGGGAATGGTAAACCTGAATGGGATTAATGAAATAAATTAAGTGATGGAAATATTAATGCTATTAACAATCAGTAACAATAGTTGACAGCATAGGAAAAGGAATAACCTGCCATTAACCAAGCAGGGTAGGATCTCTCTCGCATCCGCATAAAGGTATCTGACACTTCATTTTGATAAACCCAAGATTAATTTTCTTCCAAGAAACAACTTCTCCAGGGTCTTCATGCTTCTGTGTTTCAAAACTGAGCTCCTGGCACGTTTCCCATGTCACCTTTCCGATGACCAAGAGCCCAAGGGCAGGAGCTCGGTGATAAAGACAGGCCCCATGGGCTCCATCCAACACTGCTGAACTTCACCTCAGTTTTGTCCCACAGGGATTCTGGGCTTCATGAAGCTGCTGCAACACATTCTCTGTGTCCCTTTTCCAGCAAAAAAAAGACCCCCCTGCTGCTGGTGTGAATTTACAGCTGGAGGAGCCACTGGTGATGCACAACTGGTTCTTCCTGTTGTGCCATTTCCATTTGAAAAACAAGATTCATCCAGCTGGAGGGTTACTGGGCTCCTGGGCTGTTGGAAGCTGCTGGATGTCATTTTGGGTTGATGTGGTGCTGCAAGGGGACCTCTCCTCTCTGTCCCTGCGACACTGGCTTGGGAAGAGGAGAAGGTGGCTTTATCAGGCCTGTGAGAGATGTAATGGCTCCTGGGCTGTGTAGGGCTTGCTGTGATTTTACCAAAGCCCTGGAGAACAGAAATGCCAGAAATATCCTCTGAGTCTGGCTTCCTTCATGTTCTTCATGGGAAGTTTATCCTAAGCCAGAGCCAGGGTTTATCAGATGTGACCACGTTTCAGCACCGAGTGCCTTCGTGCATTGTTGCTCGTGGGGCAGTTGCTGACACTCTGGAAAATTCCCTGCTGATAAGGTGAGCAAAGGTTGAAGAGAAAAAAGCATTACTAATTTTTTTCCCCTCCCAAATGCGTCTTGCCAATCCTTCCCAGCTGGCTAAAAGCTTGGGTTTCTCACACTAGGGAAGAAACTGAGCCCGTAAATAAACCAGGGCAGGACACCTGGAAAGAATAAAGGGCCCTTCTCAGCCTTGCAGGGGAGGACGACTCGGTGTCTGCTGGCTGGGACACAGAGGCGGTGTGGGAAAGGAGCCGAACCCGGGGCTGGGCAGCGCGGGGACGTTTGGGAGACACCGTTGTGCTCTGCCATAACAATTTGTCAGCTACAACATGGCTTTTAGTGTTACTGATAGTGGTCTTCTGCTGAAGCTCAGTATGACGAGCACTTGTCACTGTTCCAATAACGCTGCCTTTAGTCAAGAGTGGAGGCTGAAATCTGTTTCTTAGTATAACCCCAAATTTCAACCCCTTAATGGCTTCAGCTCTGGGAGCTGCTCAGGTCAGGTTTCCCAGGTTGCTTGCAAGTAAACAGGGCTGTACAGTGGTGAGACAGTCTAGTTGGAGTGTTTGACTCTTTCCTGTCACATCTTGGGTTATCTCGTGTCCAAATTTCAGTGTGTGTGGTTTTGTCTATGAGGAGGAAAACAATTCCTTCTAATAACCTGTGTTCTTTTTACTTTCTGGTGGGAGAAAAATGCGCAGCCGCCTGAGACATACTCCTTTGACAACTCCCTTCAGTAGAAATTGTCTTCTCCTGTTTCTCAAACCCCAAACTTTGATCCAGGGACATGAAATATGGCCAGAAAAGCCCATTGTTTCACCAACAGCCTTAGCTCTGATGTGCTCCCTGTCCCTCTCAGAACCTGAGATTCTTTCTGGAGCACATCAGACCTGTCCATTCATTACCACTCAGGGAACAGATAAATGAGTATACATGCTTTTCCTCAGGCTCTGGAAAACTCCTTCCCAAGCCCTGGCCAATGTCAGGAGGGGCCTGCGCCAGCGATGTCTTTCTCTGTGGCAACAGCATGTGCCTGGTCCAAATTCTTTCACTGGCGCCTTGGAGAGCCTCTGGCATGTCCTGCATCACGGACACATTTCTCTCCAAGACATGTTTCATATTCTACACGTTGACCCACCTCTGCCTCTCTGCTGTTGAACACTGAGGCATTTCCCCCGGGCTGTGTCCTCTTCCATGTGTCGCCTTCCTGTTCTCTCTCTGATGCCAGGGTCTATGTTCAGTGTTGCCGCTCGGTGCCCTGACAGGATGGCAGGGTCCCAGGCACTGCCTTTGGAAGGGAATGGGAGACAGTGTTTGTGCTCATCTGAAGATGCTGCAGGCAGGAAAGCAAATTCAACAAATATGGAACCCAATAAATGATTGTATTTTGCAATAACGGGCCTAAGAGCTGATGAATTGCAATCCTGATTTAACATTGAAATGTGGGAGCACTTCTGGAGAGAGGCAGCTCCTTTGGCCTTGGAATTACAGAATTGTCTTGAGATATTAAGAAAATTCCCCTTTTTAATTGCTTCCGGCCTTAATCATCCATTAGCCATTGCTTAGCTCCCATCAGCCCATGACCCAATATTCTGGGTTATTTGATGAAGAATTCTATTTTCTGTTCCTGCTTGGTGAAGGTAAAATGGCTGCAGCATGCTGTAAGATGGAGCCTCACTTCTGGAGGGATAGAAATGGAATTAGCAAACATAAATTGTATTCCAAATAGCAGTTCCTGCTTTATCTCATTGCACTCTGCTTTCCTCCCTGTCCTCCTCTCCTTCCCTCTGTCCCAGCCCCTTTCCAGAGCAGAGCAAGTAGTCATTACGGGGGAGAGTTTTTTATCCACTGGTTTAACTTGCATATTCCTGCAGCAAGGCTGCAAGTTAAAGTTACAGCACGCTGGGTTTGCTCACGCTTTTCCTTGGAAGTCTTGTAAAATAGCCTGAGAGAACTGACAGCAGGATAAGACCTGGCATAAACTTGGGAATAATCCTTTTGAATGCTACAAAAAATACCAAAATACAATTTACTTACCTATTTTTAGCTTCGCATCCTTCAGGCTGCACACATTTCTAAGCACCTTCAGTTCCCATTTATTTTAGTGCTCCCCATCTCCTAAGAGCAATTCAACATCTGAAAGCTTTGGATCCAAAAGGGGTTTGTAGGAGTAACGCCAGACCCGGGGGGAAGGGGGTCAAGGGATCAAAGAGAGGGGGGTTAATGTTGGCTGCCTGTGCCTCAATCTGTTTTTCCACCTGAAACCAATAACATTGCGGTGATAGGGATTCTGTAGGTACTAATTATTCTTCTCCTTATTCCTAATTCTACTCCAAGTTGGGTCGGCATTAGGTGTAATTGTTTTTATTAGAGAATAATACTGGAAGCAGCCATTTATAAACTCACTAAAGCTGTAGAAACATTTACTCTCAAAGTTTCGTGAAGCTTTTTATGATTTCCGTGTGTATTGTGGTTAACGTTTCCAATTAAGCTATCACACGTGCCGCATATATTATGTAATTATACTGGAGGAGCAACTCAGAAATTACAAGACAAGGACACAACAAAAAGTTAATTAAAAATGTGAAAGCCTTAAGAGGCAGAGAGAACAACAAATTTCAGGAAATTATTAGTCTAGATTAAAAATTATTCAGTGCCTTCACTCTAATGGGAGCACATTTTAATATTCAGCATTCCATGTCAATATTGGAAGTTTAAATCCTGAAATGTGAATTTCCATGCTTTTGTGACATTGGCTCACAATCTTAACGTCCTTTTAATGTACTTTTTGTTGTGTAAATCTGTGTAAGTACCATCAGTCATCAAACCTGACATGTGCCGGCGTGCGGCAGCCCCAGCCTGCATCTATTAGGGCTTTTTGTGTTTGTGCAGTGGAACCTCCTTACACAAATTCCACTGAAGGCACAAACCTGCTAAAGGAATACATTTATTTTCCCCTGAAACAATAGACCTGCATCAAAGGAACATCCAGGGAAAGAATAAGTCATTGCAAAAGATAAATTTCTTTCCTGCAGCAACACAAAATGTACCAAGGGTCTGACCTGTTGAGGAGGTGAAGATGTTGACTTATCAGGGCAGTGGGCAAACCCCATTAGAATAGAGACCATCATTTAAGTAATTTAAAAATTATCAAACGAGAGTCCAGCCAACACCTTGTGCTTTTCATGTGCTGCTGTGGTTTGAGGTGTTTTAAGAAAGTGTAAGGAAAACGTGCATGAGAACATTCCTCCCACTTGAACTTCAGTGCGTGGCTGAAGCTGAACTTACTTATGAACAACAAGCTGGCAGCCACATGGCATTTTATTTAAATGTATTCAAATTTAAAACATGTTTTGCCTATGTTCACAAATAACAGGAATAGAGCAGGGGTTTGAGGAGAGTGGGGCCAGCATAGCCACCTGTGGGCATCTGTTTTTCCCGACCCTGGGACGGTGCTTTGCTGAGCTATGATGCCCTGAGTGCTTTTAGCTCAGGGTGTGGCCCTGGCTGGGGCTGCAGGGAAGCATTTCAGGGGTCACCAGCTGGGCAGAGGTATCTTCCAACCACTCAGCTGAGAGGATGGGGCTGAAAGACCATCGTGAAAAACCTGTGTCACACAGCAGGCACCTGCAGCCATGGGGAAGGAGAAGGAAGGGGAAGGAGAAGGCAAGGGGCTTAGGATTTTCTCCTGCCATATCTTTTTGCACTTTTTTATTTTAAAGATGGGAAAGGTGATGTCTTCACTGGCCACGGAGAGGTCTCTGGAAAGTGCCAGGGGAAAGCTTTATGAAGTTCTTCTCTCAATATATTCTCAAATATCTTTCCAAGAGTGTCTGTGAGGAGAGGTGAATGGCACAAGGTGCACAAAGAAAGGGAAAGTCAGTCGACACACCTGGTGCCTCTCCAGTCCTGCTGGGAGGCCAGAGGTGTCCTGGCAGGTTGCTGGATTGGGTCCTTTGACACGGTGCTTGTGAGGATTGCCCAGCTGACACCTGGCAGGGAAACCCTGGATGAGGATGGATGTGCTGAGTCCGTCACTGTGAGCACCAGGCAACACCAGACATTAAAGGCATGATATTCCTGTCTGGATTTGAAGTAAATTGTTTACCTACCTGACACAGTTGAGCTCTAAGTGTACTTTTATGGGTGTCTGCTTTCTGCTTGGCACTCTAAGCTGGAGTTTTGGCTGAATTCTGTCCGTAAGTAGATTCATTGCTGTCATTTGGATTTGTAGTGGCAGCATTTGCCCATTATTGTGTTATTTTAATTCCCTCAAGAATCTAATGAAAATTAAGTGAAAAAATAAGGCTTTCTGTATTCTATTTTCAGAATGATGGATTGATAGAAGGACAGGCGACTTTGACTTGTAGGCTGAAGATTTTATGCATATATACATAACAGATATGGAGACAGAATTTTTCCCTTATGGCAATGGAATGGTTTTGATAGTCTCCATTAAAATAGATTTGAAAATACCATTTGTTTTATGTTTAAACCTTAAATTAAATTTTTCAATAATAAAGTATGCTTATTATAACCCAATTCTATCAATCACTGAAATGAACAGCACATTGGTGGGTTCAAGCAAGTAAATAAATGTGTTATTTTATTGCATGTCAGGAAGGTTTATTGGGTAGAATTCTTCCCTCTGAACTGGTGGGTTAGAGGTTTAAGCATCATACCAAGGACTTGCAGTGATGCAGTGTGCTGACCCTGCCTCTTAGGGCCTTGGGTGGAGGCTGGCGGCTCAGACAAGGCATAAAAGTGTGTTGCTCTCTGTCCAAGCTATTCCCATGGTTGCTTGAGAAAGTACCTTCAGAGGTGTGGTGTTGGGAGAGCCACGTGATGTGCCATGTTCTGCAAGGATGTTGTTTGAGTTGTTGCTGTAGATCTTCCAGCTCCTGTGTTTGTCTGGGGTCATTGTGATTGTTAAACTGATTATTTTATTATGTGCTTGGAGAGATGCTGAATGAGAAAATAGTTTTAGATAAGATTTGGTTCTCTGCTGGAAGCAGATGTGGGCGTAGGGAGCACCTCGCTCCTTGGTCACTGGTCAAGGCTTTGCAAAATCTTTCCTTTGCAAAGTGCAGTAATTGCCTATAGAGAAGGTGTGTCAGTGCAGGAGGACAGGGACCCTTGGACTGATCAGGTATGGCTGGGTGACCGTGGACATTTCTGGGTGCTGGGCTTTAACCCTCCATGTCCCAGGGATCCTCTCCAGCATCAAAGCGGCTTTAGGAAAGAGACACAGGCACTGTTGTATGCCTGTGTTTCTGTGGCTGATGCCGTACCAGGCATCAATCCATTTTCCTTTATGTCCCAGATGTTTATGGAGCACAGAGAGTGCCCAGAGCTGGCTGCAGCTGCTGGGTGCAGATGTGGGATGGGAAACATCCCTCTGTTGTGTCCTGCACTCCCACACTTGCTCTGCACATGGAGTTTTGCTGTCCTTACCCAGCTTGCCCTGCCCTGCATATCCTGGCAGCTCTGGACACATGGCCCCTGGCACGGAACATCCCTGTGCTGGTGTCACTGCACTCGTGGCTCATGGGCAGAGGATGCAGGTCATGGAGCACAGCTCCCAGGAACTTGGAGGTGGGAGCCTGTGTTCCTGTGTTCTGTTCCACTGGGCCCCCTGAGTGCTCTCTGAGAGGAGACCCAAATAAATCACATTACAGTAGCCTGAAGAAGAGGTCACAAATCTTTTTGAAGAGGAAAAAAGCCATTTCTGGCCACTGCTGAAACATGAACTTCCACATGTATCCTGTTAGAAAAAATGAATTCCATGTTGGGAAACTTATCGACATGTTTGGGCATAGCTCATAGACAGGGAGAGTTACTAACACTCCAGTGACACCTTCCAGATGTTCTCCCCTCAATAATTAACCATCTGCTCCAGGCCGGCTTGCTGCTTCCTGGACATCCCAGGCAGGCGGGATGACAGCCACTGAAGGCCACTGACAGGTTTGGCAGAGGTGGAAATATTCTGGCAAGTTGAATAAATTCTGAGTATTATGGGTTATCTGTCACTAATGTGGCTCAAAAGAAAGAGCAGGGATGGAGTTCAGAGCTCGCCTCTTGTTCAGACACAGTGAGGACATCCTCCCTCCACCCTCTCCTGGGGAAAGCAGACTCTCCTGCCCAGGTTGTGTTCTTCCAGCCCCCACTGATCACCATGTGGAGTGTGCACACCATGGTAACAGCTGTTGGAGGTGTTGATGTAGCAGATCATCAACTACCATGAGCATCACGTAGAGGAAAATGGCCATGACAGGTTGAAGTCTGTTCCCAAATTACTGGAAAGCATGAGAAGGTGAGAGGTGCTCCCCACCAGTTGTTTCAGCAGATCAGGCTGGTCCCAGTGTATGGGGGTTAATTCAAGATCTCCAGCCTGCAGTTCCCAGGCCCTGCTCCCTTCAGCGCCCGAGGCGTCTGTCCCACTGCCAGCCCACCCAGCCAGCCCATTCACAGGGCCCCAGTCACTGCACCCTCTAGGGACAAGCAGAAAGTTAAATAAGTATTTTCCCAAGAAAGACAAAGTAGAAGAAAGATGTGTTTCTGCAATGACAGGTGAAATCTCTTTGTACAGATGCTTTGGAGATGAAATGCACAAAGCGGAGCTCGCACTGGTCTTTTGTTTTACAGAACATCCTAAAGCTCTGCAAGCATCTGCAGCAAACCCCATGGAAGGGCTTGCCTTGTCTGTGTGAACAGTGCTGAGGAAAAGGGGGTTATCAGTTCAAACCAAACAAGATAATCGCTAATCTGGGTTGGCAATTCTGGCCCTCTCCCCAGTTCTTTGTCCCTTGGGGAGTAAGAGAACTGAGAAGAACAGAACTTAGTTTAAAAAAAAAAAAAGAAAAAGAAAAAAAAAAGAAAAAATACAAGATTCAGATTAACTGAAAACCTTCAGATCAGGAATATTCAACAAACATGAAATTTTTGGTGTGCAAAATTCTTTAGATTACCGTAATTGGGTTTGGGTTTTGCTGTTTGTGACTTGAGACTTATGATGTCATTTCATGTTTATCTGTGAAGGGACCTGGGTATAACATCATGTGAACATGACCAAGCGTGATGGAATGCCAAAAGCTAAAGAGAAACAGATGAGTTCTGGGCTGGATACCTGCTTTACCCTCATATCTAATAAGGAAAAAGCTGGGATGTGGAAACAGGGTGAACAGTAAGAAGAGAAAAAAACTTGGCACGTCTTTTGTTGAAATTCAATCCTCCCCCTCCCTAGTATGCCCAGAAACCATCTGCAAACTTTTCAATCATTTTTTAGGATACAGTGAATTTTATCATAATTTTGTCAACCAAAACCATATGTGCTTTTTCTATTGACAACATAGAATAACAAAATCATATTTGTTCAGACCACAAGGCAGGTAATAAATAACTGTGGACACACTGCTACAACTTAGTGTTGTTTTTTTTTTTTTTTTTTAAAGTATTGAATATTACCAAAAAATTTAATTTGGGAGGTAAAGTAAACTTCTGAAGAGAAAACCATCTGAGAGAAAGCTTGTGGCTCAATAACTTTCACCTTCCTGTTAGACTGATTCTAGCTCAGTGTCCTGAGGCCATTAACAAAATGAGCTCTTCCCCCTCCTGCCCACAGCCTTCCGTGGTTATCCATGCACGTGGTTATCCATGCACGTGGTTTTCTGTGCACATCCAAACTGCCGGCCCCGGGCCCAACGTGTTCCCTTTGTGCTCCAGCACCGTTCTGCTCGGCTGTCTGGCCACTGGTCTGAGAAGTTTGGACCTGTGAAGTAAAAAGATGAAATGTGAATTAAGGTAATTTAGGATATGCTTCCTCCTAATACACCAGCCATTAAACATCTCTCCTTACTGATATTAGACAAGTTAATCTTTCAGGTTTGACCAAATACTGCCAGAATCATGCACAAATTCTTCTCTGAGAGGGTGGGGAGGGCCTGGCACAGGGTGCCCAGAGGAGCTGTGGCTGCCCCATCCCTGGAAGTGTCCAAGGCCAGGCTGGACAGGGCTTGCAGCAAGCTGGATAGTGGAAGGTGTCCCTACCCATGGCAGGGGGTGGGATGGAATGAGTTTTCAAGTCCCTTCCCTCCTAAACCATTCTGGGATTCTATAAAAAATCTTTAATCTAAAGCATCAGAATAGTCCTGCCCCAGGTTGACTTTGCTGACAAGCAACATTTGCTCATTCTCTGGGTCTAAAAAATGCAAAAAATAGGAACTCAAGGAACTACCTAAAGCACTTTAGAGAAGTCAGCCCTTTTTGTGGAGTGGGTTCAGCTTCTAATCACCAAACTCCAACAGGGAATATGACACAGATATGGTAACAGTTCGCCGCTGGAAGAGGTTCCCCATAAAGCCGATGAACTTGTCTCAGACTGTCTATAACTTGGACAGAGACCTTCCCTGATGGGTGCTTTAACAAGACTTTGAGCATAAAGGATGAACATTATTACAGTGGGTTACACTGACGTTTGGGTCAAATGAGTTAAAGAAAACATATCAGTGAACTCATGTGTAGACAAACATATGGTTTGAATATGATTCCCTCTATTACATTAATAAACATGCAATTGTCATGGTGTTAGCAGTGATAAACAGCCATAGGTTTTTATGGCAATGCCTCATTAAGATTCACCTGGGGATGTGGTTGGATCTCCACCACTTGACTTTGCGCTGTCCTCACTGTACCTGTTTTAGTGCAGCACCTCCTCACTCCTTGTCTTTAACCGCAGCATTGGGCTCTGCCAGGTTGTTTTCATTCTTTCTCCATAGCAATGAGATAAACAGAAAGACAGAAACCTTGGGCTGAAGAATTTACCCATAAAGCTCTGCTTATCTGTAGTAATAATACCCCAACACTTCAGCTGGGTTGTGGCCTAGGGATGATCAAGTGGGAAGACATGCAGTTCACCTCGAACCTTTCCCATCTAAAGGACTCAGTGGTAAAGGAGGAAAATCATACAATTTGTCAGCAATGATGATAAAATAATTAATAGACTTAGTAGGTCATTAAAGCCTTCCTTCTAAGTTCTTGATGATCTTAACAAATAACCAATTAAAGCCTTCTGAGATTAGCAAGCGTTATTATCCCTGTTTTATGGATTAGGTGACTGAGGTACGAAGAGATTAAATCCTCAGCCCTATATCTTCCACCCACGTCAGGGTCCTCCTGCCCCAAACCCTTGGACACCCATGGATGTGCCAGAACACAACAAATGCAGGACTGGATGGTCTCTTCCAACCCTGATGATTCAGCAAAGTCACAAGAGCACTTTTGAGGATGACACATGGGAGAGAGTTGTTGGGCAGCCAAGCTCTTTGGAGTCTGTTCCTTTATCCATTAGTTATCACCTTCATCAAGATCAAACGGGACACATCAGGTCACTGGAGCCACCACTGTGGAGGGGCTTTGGTCCCAGCAGTGAAAGTCTCTGGCCTTAGGAGTGTGACTGCTCAGGAGTCTTGGGAATGGTCTGACTGGGAAGTTTCCTTAACAGAAACCACAAAACCTTCAATCAGAGGAGGTGAAATGTCCCACCAGAATTAGGGATTAGTAACTGGCTTCACCTCTCTTACATCTTGAGACCTGGTGTAACCATTAAGGAAACCAGCTTTTCCTTGGGAGTACCTGGGAGGTCCCTTCACTGAGCAGAAGGTGCAGATACCACTTTCCAGCAGGGTCCTCTTGAGCTGTGGCTGTTGCTGGGGAGGTCAGAGCTGGCCTTTCCTCCCATCCTACCCCAAAGTGTCAGCCCAGGGACAGCTGCTGGAAGAGGGTTGGTGGTGGTGACAGGGAATGGTGGGGAGTGGGTTTGAGAGGCATGGAGTCCAAAAGTGGGTGTTCCCTCTGGCTGCAGGGTGACCAAGGTGGCCAAACGTTGAGTGGTGAATGTGTGTGCTGAGGTGGTGAGAGACAAGTCACCTGTGTACCCTGGTCCTCTCCCGCTGTCACCAGTGGCAAACAGATGTGCTTGGCTCGTGGCCATCGTTGTCTCACTCTGTATCTCTGGGGCTGGGCCAGGGGTGCCACCACCCTGCCGAGGGGCTCAGCTGGGACCTGAGAGCCCCGCCAGGCCCCTCACCCTGAGGACCTTGTGGTGCCGATGCACCTCCTGCCCTGAGCTATGCATCTGACTGGAGACCCTCGCACCTCCTGGGCTCCCCCAAAGCACAGGTGGGCCCAGCGTTCAACCTCCTGCACAGCTGCTCCAGGGACTGAACCTGCTCACTGAACTTCTCATCACACAAGGGGTCATTCAGTATGTGCTTTAGTAGCAAATTCAGGAGATTTAGGGGAAATGTGGCAACTTCTGGACTTGGGAAGGATGCATTGGAAATATCCAAAGGTTTTAGATTCCAAATGCAGTAGAAATGAGGTTTTGGATGTTTTTTCTCTTCCAACAGATGTTCTGTTTTCCATCCCTTTTGCTGTTTTCTAGCAGTTCTGCCTCCTCCTTTATGTGGAAATGAAAGACAGTGCTTGCCCTATTACCGAAATACGGGACATTTTCTTAGAAATCCTCAAATTTCAAGACAAAGCACCTGTGCCCAGGTTTCCTTTCAGGCAAATGGCAATCAAGAACACATAGTCTGTTTTGCAGTGAAAATTAGAGTATTTTTATCTCTGAAGAGCTCTCATTAACACCTAGTTTCCAGGTAAAGGAACCACCTGTTTTTCCTTCCTTTCTGAACACCGAATGAGGGGTATTTCATAACTGTGTTCTGTAACATGCTCAAACCTGCAGGATCCACAACTCCTTTTATAACTCACTGCACCGATCTCTTTGTCTGGGTTGTAAATTCAAGCAGTTGCTACCAGCCTCTTTTTTTCTCTTCAATATTTTAATATTGCATCTAATATTTAACAAGCATAGAAACGATGAAAATGCTATGGAATGTGTGACACAGGACTGTGAATTGGGTTGAGGCTGCTAAAAATCCTTGTTTTTTGCTGAGACTGGTGTTGCTTTTGTGTTGGTTTGTTTTTAAACCAAACCAGAAACCACTCCAAGAGCACTAAAGGGAATCTAAGAGGCAAAATGCTTCATAGGTCTGGGTGCTAATAAACACAAGAACCCTGTGCTCAGTACACGTTAAAGAAAAAAAAGATTAGGGTTTCTTTCACAGCTGGCTCAGTTTGGAGGCCAGAGCTTTGAAAAAGGCACCTTCTGCCTTCCAAAACCAGAAGGCAATTCCATTGGGGCAGCTCCTCTGTGCAAGCAGGGTGAGGGCCAGGAAGGGAAGCTGAGTTGGAGAAAGGGCTACTTAAAGTAAATGCTAATGATTTAAAATGTTATTCCTTCTGTGCTTTTAGAGACAAGGAAAAAAAGTAAAAAAAAAGAAAGAGTAATAAAGGCTTCCAGCCTGTACCTCATCTCCAGTCACTCCTGTGAAATTCCCAAGAGAGCATCCAGGCTCCCCTCTCCCCCTCTTTAAAAGTGGTGGACCTGGAACCACTTACAAGAGAGGCTTAATAAGAGGCAAATGTGTTTTATATTTTGTATCTTGTTAAGTGAAAAAAGATGGATTCTCACAAGTAGTCTCCTGGTGCAGATTTGAGTGGTCTGTGCATGCAAATGTTGTGATGCTTCGGCTGCCAGCATCCCGCTCCAGTCCCCCTTGGCCACTTAAAATCCCACCCCCAGAGCGAGCTGAGATGAAATTGCTTCATTTGTACAATGGATCTGCAGATCTGGAGAGCTTGTTTCTATCTGATTTGCTGATAATTTACTCCTCATTTGATTTTTTTTTTCCTTTTCTCCCCACCTTGGAAAGGAAACAGTGTCTCAGCTCACATTTCTTCCCTACGGAGGGAGGAATTGTTTCACTGGGCTGAGAGGATGATTGAAAGCAACTGAAAAATATTAAAAAAGACCTACACAAAGATGAAACATTTTTTTAGAGGACTAGAAAACCCCTTTACATCTGAAAACTGATAATAAAATTTTTAATTTATGCTCCTAATTGCTGAAAAAATCTGTAGAAAAATCCACGGTGCCTTTGTGAAGGTGTGTGTTGAACAGTGAGACATGTTCCCCCTCAGATAATAATTTTTATGACCTTTTGGTGCAAGATAGTGCTGTGCTCACTGGCGGCTTTCACTAGTCCGTGGTGAGGAAACGCCTTCTATTTGTCTTTGATCCAGAGATCTGGATTGCTAAACCTGATGGCCACAATTAAAGACAGTCCTGCTGCAAACCTGACCTCTGCCTGCTCTCAACTTCATGTAAACTTTTCAATATGGATGTAATTTTGTATTAAATTACCCGTGCTTTATTGCTTTTTAGCACAGCGCTGTCCCGTTGCCTTTGAAAAATCTAAGGGGTAACAAAAAAGAAAACTTGCAGTGCATCTGCTCAATTATGTAATTATAGACTTGTTTTCCTGCATTTAGGAGCCTTTCTGGAGTCTGCCGGAAAGCTGTGATACTTGTGGTGGATTGGTTTGCTGTGTCCTCGGAGCACATCCAGAATAAAACATGGAACTACAGTCAAGGGTTTGCTGTCCTGAAGAGCTTGTGTTGACACGTGCCCTGTTTTCAGGGCAGTCCAATGGGCTGTGAGGTTTTTCCCCCAAACCCTAAACACAACATCAGCCTCACTCTGTAGTCGTGTGGACCTGTTTGAATGAGGACTAAACTCCTCAGCTTTAGGAGATCGTGGGAATCACACACAAAGATCGGAAGGGACTAGGAGGCATCAACTGAACTCCCACCACTTCTAAAAAGAAAAAAAGAAGTGGAATTTAGTAGCCAGGAGACTCTGGGCTCCTGTTAGTTCGTGCCAGCAGCTCCTGTGTCAGTGCCAGTGCCCCCCAGTGAGCTCCTCCCTTGCTGCACAACCACTCAGGCACTAAAGTGAATAAATAACCAGATATCAAAACATGTCACCCAAGGGAGGTAAATGTGATTTATTAGAGACTTAAAATATAAAATTATAAGGTTAAAAATGAATCCAACAGGTGCAGTAATAAAAGAAGAGTTAAAGGTGTTTGCAGCCTAATCTGGTTGTAGCTGTTGCCTTCTCTGGCGCTGCCTCACTTTGATCCTCTTCTCCTTTAAACGCAGCTTTACCCAACTATTCATTTATTTATCGCTTTTTTGAGGCTAAAAAATTGCATTCACTGGAAAAAAACACACTGCATGGAATTCTAGGAACTTTGATGCAAAAATGGGACTGTAGACCACGAGGCAACTGATGGGAGTAGGTTTTGTCTCTTGCCTGGCTTTTCTTGTCTATTTCTCAGTAAAGCTCTGACTGAATTCTAGTGCGAAGGCGCTTCTCAAAGTGTCCCATCCCCATGGATGCGCGTGGTTCCCCCTCCCACAGCGTGTTTCTGAGCAGTGACCGCGGTGTGGGATCGGGGCCAAGGCTGCCATCGTCCCATGCTGCGCCCTGGGGGCAAAGAACATAAAGCAAATTAATTATCCCAAGAAGGGTGGCTGCCCCCTCCCTGGAAGTGCCAAGGCCAGGCTGGACGGGGTTTGGAGCAACCTGGGATAGTGGAAGGTGTCCCTGCCCTCGGAAGGGGGTGGGATGGGATGAACTTTGAGGTCCCTTGCAACCCAAACCATGCTGGGATTCTCTGCTTATGCTGAGGAACAAGAGATGTTTGAAAAAAGCTACACTCACCCTTTTTTTCTCAGCTAAAAATGATGTCGTGAGGAAATGGAATTTTTCACCTAAATATCTGTCTTGATTGAAAATCTTGGACCTTTAACATGAAAAACAACAACTAATTTTTGAAAGCAGTTTTTTTTAAAAAGTTTTTTATTTTTGATTAAACTGAGTCAAACAATTCTTTGTGGAAATGGACTGGGCTGGGTTTATTTCCCACACAAAAAAGGGAGAAAACGCTTTGTGTCAAGCTTTAATCAAAAGGCAGTTAAGGGGATGTTTTCTCATGTGGATTCCATTTCCTGGGATGCTGAGCCCAGGACCTGAGCTGTCTGGGTTTTCATCCAGAGCATTTGCTCTGTAGCGAAGAGGGAAACGCAGGGGCATTTTCAAGAGTAAAATCTACAACCAGCTTGGTGGGTGCAGCGTGAGCCTTCCTGGGGAGCTGTGGGGCTACAGAGAGGAAGGAGCTGTTTCTCATCTTGATTCCCTATAATTAGAAAGTGAATTAAACCATAACTTGTATGAGGTATTTTGTTGGGTTTTTTAAATTGTTGTCATTAACAACTATAATTCTGGATTTTTAAAATATTATTTTAGTGTTACCAGAACTGTCCACTCCATTTTTTGCATCTGTCTGTGCTCTGCTTGGCATGTTCAGTGTCAGGGAGTCCCCAAGTTTAATTTGCATTTGTGGAAAGAAATTCCCCTGATTGGTTTCAAATGCATCACCTTTTAATTTCATGGAGGCTGCCCAGGTACTCGTGTTATGAGATGGCCCAGAAGAAGCTGATCTACCCCCTGTAGGTTGTTCATTATCCTATTGCTGTTGTTATGTCTCCTCTTATTTATTGCCTAGTTAAGACTAGAAAAAAAAATCTTTCACTCTGGTCATACAAGAGATTTTCCATATCCCTGATCATTCCTGGCAGTTTGCTGTGAATCATCTCTAATTGTGCAATATTATTTTGGAAGTAGGATGGTCACTACTGTACACTGCAGCTGAAAACACTCCATTTCCATGTGTTACATGTTATTTTCCTGTATTACTCATCATCCTCATGCACTGTTTCCTCTCCCTCCCTTGTGAACCCTGGGTTTGCTGCTTTGCAGTCCTGGAAGCTTCTTCTCACTCAAGGACTTGGGCTGCTTCTGCTTTCTTCATTACGTCTCCTAAAATAGTTGGGGTGGCCGTGCCTCCCACGCGCGCAGCAGCAGCGTGCCGGAAGGTCGGAGCAGTCACTGCTCACCCATGGGCTGACACATAAGAGGAGGAGGATTTAAGGCAATATTCCTTCCCCGTCTTGCTCCCAGTCTGAGCTGCCCCAGGGCTACATGGCCACCAGCATCCATGATGGGGACAAGGGAAGTCTGCTGTTGGTGTTGATTTCTCTGGAGAGCTTCGGAGAGCTCTGCAAGGGACTGTGTTCCCTTGTTGTTATTGCAGCTCTTTTTTTGTGTCCTCCTGTGTGCAGGTGGAAAAGGAAAGAGAAAGGAAAATGGAAAGGGCTGGGTTTTAAGGCAACACAGAGATAGGTTGAAGTTAATAAATTTCCAGTATGTGTGGATGGGACGGGGCTGCAGGTTCAGGCCCTGCACGTGGCTCTGCCTGCCCAGTGCCCACCAGGATCCCGGCAGGTTCCCACTAGACACCCCTGTGGTGGTGGCTCTGCTGGCGACACCAGGAAGGGCTGCTGCGGACTGGGTGCTGGAGCTGTTTCCCTGGATTGCCAAACAGGGCAATTTTGTAATTATGCCAATTTCCTGATTTGTTCTGAAATTCATTGATGTTTTGGGGTTTTGTGTTGTCAAGTTTGTCTTTTTTTTTAATTAATCTTTCAAGTAGGTGTAAAAGCCAGCATAAAAATTGAAGTTATGTAGTGAAAATTGGGTAACATGGAAGACAAATTTCCAGTTTTTATCAGGAAGCAAAATTTTGCTTCCTTGGTTTGCATAATTTTTGGTCTGAGCTGAGTGGTTGAGGCTGAGATGTCTGTAT
>NW_008239544.1:1521324-1527742 GCF_000691975.1 Corvus brachyrhynchos
TGTTTGATGCTTAAATAAGGGAATCCTCTGCCTCCCTCATCCATCATTCGTCATCCTCATCCATCCAAACCCCACTGTAAATTTGTTAGAGCCTTTTTCATATTCAGGGCTTGTATAAATAATGGCTGTTGTGAATGGAAAAAGGAAATGGAAATTTTCTTGTTTGTGTTCTGTCTCTGGTCATAGCCGTGGAAATGTTTAGCAGGTTTTTGCTTTCAGTGTTGCCCCTTATTGTGGTCACCACTTGCCCAGACCCCCGAGTTTGTGAGCCTTGTTCTAATATCTACATAATGTATGTATGAAACTGCCTGTGCTCGTTACTGCGCGCTTTTATCCCGCTCCATCGTGTCTTCCTCCTGCTCTCTGCTATCTTAGGGATTATGCAGCTTCTCTGCAATATTCTGAAATTAATCAAACCAAGGCAAACCTCATGCTATATTATCCATCACTGGAGGAGAATGATTTCCACAAGCCAGGCAGCTTTACATTGTTTTGTCCAGGGGCTGCAGCAGAATTCCATTAACCAGAATATGCTGGAAATCTGATTTCTCACAAAACGCATTTGTTAAATATTCGCAAGCAGCAAATTTTTACATTTGATGCCAAGTGTAGCCCTAAGCACAAGTTTCTTCTCTTAGTTTAATTAGGCAGTGGACAAACACACTGTCCACTCCTTTCTGGGCGTTTTCCCCCACAGAGCAGCTGTGGGCGTGGATGCAGCCAGGCTAGAGCAGCTTTGCTCTGCACTGAGGGATGTACAAACTGAGTGGCTGCTTACCCGGACTATTTTATATTTCGTCTGTTATATAATCGAGCTCTACAGGTAATTTCTTTCACTAAATTAGTAACCATGCTGCAGATTGCAGACACTTAGTTTGATTGAAAGTAATAAAGGGAGATTATCCGTAGAGTTTGTTGAATGATGGTTCTGACTTGACCCACTGCCCAGAGAGATAAGAATTAATCTTATAAACCTCTCCACACTTCCAGGGCTCCGATCAGCCGAACAGCAGCGCGGGGCCCCGGCTGCCCCTCTTTGTTCGCTGGGAGAGGGAGCCCAGTACAGGGAGGGCTGATCCGGGTCACGGACGATTTCTGAGTGGTGATGTGCTTTCCTGACAGCGGTACCCAAATCACACAGGTGGGCAGCTGGGCCCCCAGCCACATGCAGGAACAGGAAGATGGAAGTTGGAGACTGAGAGGGAAATATGACTGTTCCCCAGACACGTGCTGGTGCTCCAGACTGGGAGAAGCTGGATGGGTCTTTAGATGCCTCCCATTGATAATAGAACTGCTCTGTAAGTTCAGGTAGTTTCTGCACCATTTTCCTTCCTGTCCTCCTGCCCACAGGTTTCTTTGAGTCCTACGCTGCCAGAGACTAATTTTTTCCCAGGTATTTTATCTTTGTCCAAGGTATTTCCTCTTTCCAAATGGCATTTTAATGAGTGCTTCCACAATTACTGACAATAATTAATTTATTTTTAGAATAAATGAAGGACAGCTTCTCCTAACACCTGTGAGCTGCTTACGTGTGATGATCCTGACTTCTTACTTCCTTCTTGGCATCTTGGGTGCTAAGTGTTAGATTAAGTAGGGAAACTGGGAATGCCAGGAAAGACCAGAAGTGAATCACTGGGCATTTGGGGAATGACAGTCCCTGGGGAGTGATGCTGACCACGAATGGGAAGAGGGGAAGAGGAAAGACTTGTGGTGTCTGCAGGGGGTGGGGAGGACCTGGCACATTGCCATGCCCATACGCTCAGCTCCTGAGCCTGGGGAGCGGCACAGGAGCTTCCCTAGGGCAGAGGGACGTGGAGAAGTGCTGCCTATACATGCCTTCCTTTGTGAAGTGAGGCGTTGGTGCTCTTTGCTGTGCCACTGCACATCCATGGTGCGCTGCTGCCTTGCACCGAGGACGGGCAGGTAAGAGCAGAGCTGTGGGCAGGCTGCAGGGCTGCCTGTGGGAGAGGGGCTGAGGTGCCTGAGCTGCCCTGGGTTCTTTTCCTTCCTGGCAAATTATATATCTCTGCTTCCAGTTTGTGGAAAGACTATCAAACTGCTGCATCCTTGCCTTCCTCCTTTCCTGAATTTGTCATTTCTGCTAAAATTCAAAGATTAGGAGAGCAGAAGTCTGTTATTTAAGTATCTGAACCCTAGAAAAAGTAGCGTGCTTCTGTACTGCCTCTGCATTTCACGCGTTCCTGAGGGAGTGAAGGACTTAAGTCACTACTGAATGAAGACGCATCAGAAAAACTGTCTCACAACCAAGGCAAAGTTAAACACGAAGAATGCAAGTCAACAGCACTTTCAGCTGAAGTAACACCAGAGCTTCCTGCCTCACCAAACCCAAAGCCCCACAGACAAATAACCATCATTGTAAGTTAGTGTTGTTGAGGGGTTGGCTATTCTTTCCATTCTTTTTTCCTGTTGCCAAATTTCCTTCTCCAGCTGGATGGCCTGAACTCGTGTGCCATTCTCCCCCAGCCCAGGCAGCCCCTCCCTCTTGTCATTAACCATTCTGCTGGGACAATGCTGGGGTTAATGCACCAGCTTCACATCTGCTGGTGTGAAATCCCCCCAAAACCCCATGTGCTGGTGAGTGAGATGTGGGTGATGGCAGCCTCACACAGATCTCTGGTCGACATTATTTCACCTCAAATCTTACAATTCCTCTTATTCAGTGCATAAGTTTTGCTCGGATACCAAGGAATAAGGTCCAGCTCTGCAGTTTTGGGATGCTCTCAGGTGAATCCAAGCAAACACTGGGCATTTCCCAGCACTCAAAATCAGGAAGGAACACACCAAGTGCTTTCTCCTGCCACAACTGGGTGCAGTGTTCCCAAATCCTTATCTCTGCCAGGCAGATAGACAAATGCAGATGTAGATGGATAACTTCCTGTCAGAAAGGGGGATCATCCCATTGCCAGGAATTCAGAGTGACAATAACAAAGTGAATTACTGGGTGAGGGTGAACTGGGAGCCATTGTGTGAGTCACATTTGGTTATTCCCGGTGTGATACAGGCACACATAGCTCCATCTTTTATTATATTTATCCTATGGTGGGATGAGCTTTTTTCATGTACTCCTAAAAAACCGCAACAAACCCCACCCAAAGTGCAGGTGGGTGACAGGAGCCCTGAGCATCTGGGTGTGAGACTGATGTCATGGCAACCCTGAAGTGGGAGAAAAGGGATATTCAGATGTCTGATGCAAATAACAGGTTTAAGTTCTGGCTTTGTCAGGACCCTCTGGGTGTTCTGCTTCGGGTTAAAAACATAGGAAAAAGGTCAAGCACCACTGAGCTGGCCTGAGAGAGCAAACATGATTTCAAACACCGGGGTGTGCTCACTTCCACCACGAGAGCTTCTGCTCACAGCAATCCAGTAGCATTCAAGTATTTAGGTCTCCTTAAAACTGTTTCTTCCCCCACTTGTGTTAATACAGATATTAAGCCTAATAGTATCTACTTAGCATAAACAAGAAGATAAAAATGATTTCTGTGATTGAAATGTTTGTTATTTAGCATTAAGCATCTTCATACTCTCATGTGTTTTGCATTTTAATCCACTCTGTGCTTGGTTTTGGGATTGATAGATTAGTTTTAATCCCCTGTCTAATAGTGGAGGACTGGTGAGATTTATTAAACAGGCAGGGTTTGGTACTTGGATTTAAGAGGACTCACATGCAGTGTTCATGCATATTAAATTTGGGAAACCACCGGTTCAGTTTATAAAGAGCTGTGATGTCCTTTATCACTGAGTGTTTCTGTTGTGCTTCACTAGCTCAGGAAGCCTTTATATTTTTGAAATGGAACGGTTTTGATGGTTCCTTTCCACTGCATAAATCTAATATTCCAAAGATGTATCTTTGACTGTTGTTATTGAAATTCTGTTCATTTTATGCCGAGTTTGCCTTGTCCCTCTCTTCCATGGCTCAGGAGCATAGAAGGCTGGCCCACCACACCATAGTTGGAGCTGAAATACAAGACATGTACCAAGGGCCTGGAGTGCCAGGACAAGGGGGAGTGGCTTCCCAGTGCCAGAGGGCAGGGTTAGATGGGATACTGGGAAGGAATTCTTCCCTGTGAGGATGGGCAGGCCCTGGCACAGGGTGCCCAGAGAAGCTGTGGCTGCCCCTGGATCCCTGGAAGTGTCCAAGGCCAGGCTGGAGGGGTTTGGAATAGTGGAAGGTGTCCCTGCCCATGGCAGGGGATAGAACTGGATGAGCTTTAAGGTCCCTTCCAACCCAAAGCATTGCATGATTCCATGCAGTAGATGTTCCACAAGCTCTCCCGCACTGAGGGCTTTGACGTGGTTGCTGAGGACTGACCCTGCAGGGGAGAGGTGGTGCTTCCACTGCCATGTTCCATGGATAACACTGCAGGGACATGACTGCACACTGCGGCTGTGCACTGCCTAAGTAGGACAACAGTGCAGGACAACCCTTAGCAAATCTCTCTGGAGCAGCCCTGGTGCTTCACTGGCTCCTGGCATTGCCAGGGACCGGGTGTGCCACCACCTCCCCTGACGTGTCCCGGAGTCCAGGGTGGAATGTCGTGGGTCGCTTTCCACTGGAGCACTTCCATGTTGGCCGTACTTCAGGAAACAGCTAAAAAGGGCTGAGTGGTGATTAGAACATGGCAATAGCTCCTGTGTGGGTTTTACTGGTACACTGGGAAAAGCAGAAGCTCGACAATAGTTAAAAAAGCACTGAAAACTTCCAACCTGCCTAAATTACAGATTTCTGCCCTATCAGTGGAAGATGAGTTGACTTAATTTGCAGGTTTACTGGTTAATTTGCCATTAACGCTGTAATACCGGTAATGTAGTGAGAAATGGGGGAAATTTACTTTTTTGTTAATGTAATTATAGGATAGCTGTATAAAAGTTATTAACTGCAGAAGTGAAAACTGGGAAAAATGAGTTTAAATTTAATGATAAGTTAGAGAAAGCACTCAAAGCTTTTTGCAAGAAGATGCTTTATTATTGTAGGCTGCTTCTTTATCTGTGCTTTATTTTTGATTTAGTGAATAAACATGTAAAGCAGAGATTGCAAATACAAGTGGCACTGCTGTAATCACCAGCTTAGGAATTCCTGTATTTGATTAGAACACAGATAATAAAAAAAATAATCTTTCTGGAGTTTCACTTGGTTGTTGGGAACTGATCAGTCCTGTGAAGGAGGATATCAACACCTGGGTTTAAGATCTGGTAATGGAAGATAGTTAGAAACTGTAATTGAAAATAAATTCTGTGATATGCTGGATAATCGACAATTCCACCTCAGTTAAAGCAAATTTTTTATTCTGCATATGATATAAAAGGAGATAAAGAAGGCTAATATTACACAGTTCTTCGTTCCCACTCCTTCCCTTTTGTTTTCCTTTTTCCTAATGCAAGAAGCCAGGAAGTGACACTAAAAGGTGACTAATTTAAACACTGATGTTTTCACATTCTGGGCTTGCAGCCCTCAGAGTTCATCACCACCAGATGTTGATGCAACAAGATGGAAAAGATTAGATGTTTTATTTTATGGCTAATGAGAACACCCATGCTAATATATGTAATTTCAATTAAATAATCAAAATTTGACAGCTCCAGGACATAAGACGATCCCTAACCAGTGGTGCTGGGGAGAGAACTCCCTTGTGGCCGCAGTATTTCATAATTATCAGCTGCAGGTTTCTGGCCCATTTGTGGTAGATACTGAGCAAAATTAACCATTTGAGTATGTGAAAGCTGGAAACCACTTGGATCATCAGCTTTTTGTGTCCCTCAGGAAAAACAGCCCTTTACAGTGCAAGGGTTTCCTGGGACCCTCCTTTTTGGTATGTGTAAGTTCAGAAATTCTGCAGTTATGATGCTGTCAGGAGGGTAAAAAAATCACTTTATTATATCTGTTTAACAATTTTCCCTTTGTGCATGGAGCTTTGGCAATTCAGCACAGGCAGATTCATCTCAATGTAATGTCCTAAAAGAGAAAATCAGGCTGTTGTGTCAGAAGCTGTCCCAGCCTCTCCCCCACTGGCCCCTGCTGGCCGTGCTGGTGGGCACAGGTGGGATGTTGGTCACCTGAGGGTCTGGATTATGGCAGGACATGGTGCTTTGGCCCAGCAGTCCTGGAGGACTGCCCACAATGCTCTGCTTTTTTAGCTGATGATCCAGGATTTGAACAAAATGAGGAAAACCATGAAAAGTCGGTACTTTGGCAGCTGTGATCTTCTGAATGAACTGCATTTTTGAGATTAAACTTGGCTCCAGACTGGTGGGAGGTGGCTGCTAAATCCCAGGTCCCAGGGGACTCTTTCTGCCCAGAGCTGCTGTGGCTGCCCCATCCCTGGCAGTGTCCAAGGCCAGGTTGGATGGGGCTTGGGGCAACCTGGGACAGTGGAAGGTGTCCCTGCCCATGGCAGGGGGT
>NW_008239544.1:1527775-1539189 GCF_000691975.1 Corvus brachyrhynchos
CCCTTCCTCCCCTGTGTCCGCAGAAGGTTTGGATTATTTTCAGAAGCTCCAGCCCTGTCAGTGCAGTCCTGACCCTACATCCTCCTCCCCAGAACTGGTTTCTTGCACACTGGGATGGGTGTTGTTTCAGCACATAGATCCTGAATTTTAAGTAGCAAACTCCATTTTCTGCTTTTGATGAGTACAAAAGTTGTGTGCGAGCTTGTGGAGGCCCTGGGGCTGGCACACACCACTGTGGCTGCTGTGCTCTCCCTGCCTGGTGAATTTGGCTACTGCAGATCTGCCAGTGTCCTCAGCTATTTCAGTTAATTCAGTACAACATAACTGCGTCGTGGGTAGATGTAAGAGAACATCATCTTCTGAGCTAATTTCTGGCTTGCCTCACAGTGTGCCAGAAGTTCTTGCCAGTTGAAGAAAAAATTTTTTGTATCCTTTTATGTAAACACATTGTGTTAAAAAAGGCAAGCTATAAAACATTAAAAACCCTGCAGGGTATTAAAAATACCAGTCTCAATGCACGTGTTCATTCGTTTCACTTTCTTTTTAGATCACTAGTGTTGGTACAAAATGAGCTGAGCGAAGGCAAGAATTCTAATTAGGTTTAAAAAAGAAAAAATATGGCAGTTTATTTTGAGCGCATGTCTGCTTCACCAAGGCATCTCCCATTTCAGACGCAGGCAGAATGAATCATTATTACACATTTATCATCATAAAAATGCTTATTTGGACTTTTTTTTTTTTTAAGAAAAGGAAAAAAAAATATAAAAAGGGCAAAGCAAAGAGCCATCTCAGAAGGGCAGTTACTGCTTGCCCTTGCTTGGGAAAAAGCCTTCCTCAATGGGATTACGTCCCCGCTCATAACCTATCAGCCGTCTGATCAGAAATTCATAACGCAGGCCATCCATTTCCAGCTCGGCGAGGGCTGCGTGATTGAATTTAAATAGGCAAATGCCAGACTTGAGCTTTGACATTCTCTCTGTCTCTCTCAATCTCTCTCTTTCCCCTGCCCTCCCCACTGTAGCCCCTTTCTTCCTCCCTCTCTTCCTCCCTTCCCTCTGCACGCCACCATTTCACAGGAGGCTAGAGCGGTGCCGAGGAGTCAGCTGGAAATGGAGGATGGATGGGGGGGAGAGGAGAAGAGGGATGCGGAGCCAGGGAGAAATATGGAGGGAACTGGACAGCAGAAAATTATAAATTGTTGCTGTCATGCTTTCATTGGGACACTAAAACCTGTTTTCCAAGCCCCCCACCTTTTTTTCCTCATTTAAAAAGAGATATTCCAGACGTTACCAGCATGTCCTCACCCAACCCGCGTGGTGGCTGCAAGCACAAAGCTCCTCAGCAATTCTCTTTTTTGTGCATCTTTCAGAGCTGATAAGGATGAAAATGAATTCAAATTAGTGCGCTCTCACTCCCTGCATTCCAAGGGGCAGGGATGGAAAAGCTGCCTGGTGGCAAGGGGTCACTGGGCGAGGGGCTGTTCTGGCCCACGTGATCCCCTTGCAAGGCCTTGGAATCTGCTGGGGATGGCACTGGGCACCATGGCCTTGGCAGGACACAGGGCACCAGTGGGGACAGGGGCAAGGACAACAGCTGGGCTGAGCCAGGGCTTCAGAGAAGGCAGAACACATGGGGCTTGTCTGCACCGTGTGTCCTGTTCCTGAGGTGCCCCATGGGCCCCGTGTGCCCCTGTGTGAGGGACACATGCCTCATGCTCCCCATGCCCTGCCCCACTTGGAGAGAGATGATGATTGACTTTGGGATAATTACAATGATATTTTTATTGCTTTCTTCCCTGCTGGGCCTTTCATCCCCTCTTCAGCATAGGGATGCGGTTTCAGCCTAAATCCTCGCTGTAAACTGTGCTTCAAAACAAACATGTTAAAAGTCTTGTTTTGTCCTTCAGATGGCAGAAATGCTCCAGACCCTGCAGTTATAGCCAGCAGTACTTTACTGCCAAGAAAAAGGGCAGAGAAGTACCCTGAGTGCAAGAGAGTGCTGACACTGGAGTGGTTGGGTTTGACTTGGTAAGGGTGCTCTGAGGGCGTTTTGGGGGGGGTTTTTTTTGTTTGTTTTTTTCCACCTTTGAATGTAAAGCCACAGAAGTCTTGGGCTGCACGACCTCTCTAGAAATGGAGTTTTCTTAATTGCTGATTTTTCTAGTCCAAAACTGGATATTTACTGGGCTTCTGCTCAAGAATGGCACTGATTTTGGGTTAAAATTGTCCCATGGAGAATCAACTCCTCCTCCCCAAACATTTTGCAGAGATTAATCACAGTCGTGGTAAGAAAATGTATCCTCAGTTTCTCATTTGAGTCATCTCCTAACTTCACCACCAGATCTTTTGTTTTCCCACAGTAAAGTATAAGACATAGAGGGGGCAAGGGCCTGGAGTGCCAGGACAAGGGGGAATGGCTTCCCACAGCCAGAGGGCAGGGTTAGATGGGATACTGGGAAGGAATTCTTCCCTGTGAGGATGGGCAGGCCCTGGCACAGGCTGCCCATGGATCCCTGGAAGTGTTCCAGGCCAGGCTGGGGAGGGCTTGGAGCAATCTGGGATAGTGGAACGTGTCCCTGCCCATGGCAGGGGGTGGAATGAGGTGGGCTTTGAGGTCCCTTCCAACCCAAGCCCTTCTGTGGTTCTCTGATTCTGTGATTTCTGTGTCATCTTTATAATCAATAATGGTTCTTCTTCTATTATTATTATTATTATTATTATTATTATTATTACTATCTTCAGGATTCTTAAGCTCTTGCCCAAGGCCGTGCCTGGCACAGTCCTGCATATGCTGGTCCATGCTCTTCATGAAGGGATCAGTTCTTTGCCCACCAGCCACTGCTCCCAGGTGGACCCTCTAGAGCCTCCTGACCCTCAGCCAGGTGTGGGTGTCGGAGAACATCTGTTCTGCCCAGAACTGACCAAAATTCTCCCAGTCGCTAAAGCCTTGTTTAATTTCACCAGAGCTCAGCACTATGAACCTCTTAAGTGCTTCATAGTTCTTTGGTAACTTTCTCAAAATCCTTCCTTGAAGTAAGAACTGTGAAGATTTCTAGGTTTTCTGCTTTATGTTTTCCACTTTGTCATCATCATCTCGTGGTTTTACATCAGAGCTATGACTTCTGTGTGTTCTACTACACTTTAAAGCTGAATATCCCAACTTTGTAACCATTTTCCTGCTCTCTTCAGCCTCCCCCGCTCACGTCCTGCTGCCCACAGCTTCTGGTTGATTTTACTTGTTACCTATTGCCCTTGTTTCCATTTGTCATCTGGGTTTTCTATTTTAATTGCTGACTTTATATCACTGAGAAACTGAGACTCCTTTCAGCTGAAGTCGCCATCTTTCTTCATTGTCCAGTTGTCGTTTTAGACACTTGTTTCTTTTGTGGTTTGGGTTGTTTTCCCCCTAAATCCTTCCTTATGATCAGTTTTCAGTGCTTTTTTTAGCTTTAGGAAATACAATGTCCACATACTTTGGAACTGTGATCGGCATAAGCAGGTTAAATAAAAGGTGAAAGTTCCTGAAGCTCTGGCTTCAGACTTCCAGATGGGAATTATTTGGTGCTAAACCCATGTGTCCTTTATTCTGTGTGCCTTCTGCAAAAACTCGTTCTCCTTTCGGAATAGCTTATCCTAACTTTAGGGTAGAAAGGGAGGGTATAAAACTAGCAAAGGAAACTGTAATTTCAGATCTGAATTTAACAATGAAATGCAGAGACGAAAAATGTGAAGAGACTAATTTTAATTCAAATAATTACATTTTTTAAATTCAAAATCTTATTTGAGAGTCCAGCTGTTTTTGCCTCCCGCTGAGAGACTGAGCTGGCAATATCAAGTAGAGCAATGGTGACATTTGGGATAATTCCTTCCCAGAGGCATTACAGAGAGTGAAGCCGGTGGTGATGGTGGGATCGGAATCACAAACAGGGTTTGTGATTGACTGAGTGAGAGATGAGCTCAGCTAACTTGGCAAACTCCATAGTTCTGCTGAAAACCAACTGAAGTTTTTAACTCTTCTGAAGGAAAAACTTCTCTTAAGCTTAATTAAGTTATAATTAGCTGGAGCCAGTTGAGTGGTTCTTCCTCCAAGATCACCAATTCCAAACTGAGGTCATAGATGTGGATCCAGAGATCGCAGTCCGTGGTCACGGGGCCATGGCGCAGGAACCCCACCAGAGCTGGCCCCAGTTCTCAATTCCTTGGAAGGGGAGTCACTGAGGGGCAGCTGGGCTGGGCTGATTCTGTTTCAATTAATGAACACAAAATTACCCTTGGTAGGGCTTGAGTCTGCACTGCCTTATTTTGGAGTAAATTTTCTGTGTACATTTCCATGTCTCTGTATTAAAAACCGCCTGCGCCATATGCCACGACTTTGGAGATTAAATCTAAACTGTGCAGAAGAACGTCTGTGTCGTGTGTATAGTTTGTGGTTTTCGTTAAAGTCACAGTGCCAACACCCCCTCTATTTACAATTCCAGGAATAATCATGGAGTTAGTAGGAATATCTATTTCATTGTGCATGAGACTTGTCAGCTGGCACTTACATGAGTAAGCTGCTGGTAAAAGGGAATGGGCTTTGTGCTTTCTTGTTTAAAGATGTGGCACAACAATTGCAGATAATATTTAATTGACTGCCTGTTCTTACAATGCCCTTCTTGATCCCTCTGGAAGAGATTTTGTTTATTCCCTGTGTCATATATATCCAGAGCAGGCAGAGGGAGGTGAGGAGCAAGCTGGAGACAGAAGGATGTAGGTTCAGTTTCATGGCTTCATACTCCAGATTTTGACCCAGATAATTTTACAATTTTTTATTTCTTTCACTTCTATTTTGGTATTTTTCAAATGGATGCATGTCTCTCCAAAAATGTCTGATTTAAGAACACAAGGGCCATTGAGCTTCAGGAGAAGTTGAGCTGTTTGGGACCTGGTGACACAGGAAGGTTACACCTCCTGTACCAGTATAGTTCAACTCGTGATCACTCCATCCAGAATAATTGGCTTTTTTGGCATAGTTTAATTTCTCTAAACCACTGGCTCTTTAACTACAGTCTCTAGAATTCCATTAAACAGTAAAATTTCTGAATGAGTCAGCTCTGTGTGGTTGTGCAAGGTGACTCAAAGGAATTCCACTAGTGGCAGTGGTTTCTTGGTCCTAACTTTAAGAATCATTAAATGAAATAAAATAAAGACGTTCTTATTCCAAATTAAGGGCATTTGGGGAGTTACAACTGGGTATGTTTAAAGTTCATGCATTGGTTTTTATTAACATAGGCCCCAACTCATTCAGGAAATCCAATCAGAATTACTCTGTACCTCTTACAGTGCAGAGCCACACCCACACCCTTTAAGAAATGAGAATAACACTAATATTGAGATGATGTAGAATATTTTAGATCTTAATTTTGAAAGATAAGCACACTCATTCCATCTCTTAATAGTTAAATTGCAATATTGACTATGTGATTCTGAAATTCTTAAGCAACAGCAACAAAAAAATTAATGCCATTATTCTGCATCAACTGACCACTGGGGGGGGGAGGGTGAGATTCTATTTTTTTGATGTTCAGAAAACAGATTTTCATTCTTATGACAGCTCGGAGTTGTAGCCTGATCCTTAACAAAAAAAGCTGAATATTTTTTATTTTCCCCTAACAAGAAAGTCTTTTAGACTCTGAAATATCTTCCCAGATTAGGCCTAAATAGGAGCAAATTTCATCACTGAGAGAAATTCAGCATCTTCCTCCACATCACTCTCAGCTGTAGCCAGATTTGCTGATTATTTAATGATTAGTAGTCTTCCTTTTGTGTCCTTTGGTGGGAATCCGGGTCTTCTCCAGGACCTTCTCTATTCCATGCAGAGCTGCCAGCTGCTCATGGAGGAGCCTCTTGTAAGCCAGAGGATTCTCCTGAACCAGGTGGTGCAGGCACTGAAACACCCCGAGGCTTCCCTGTTCTCCCCTCCACAAGTTCCATACCACAGTTTCCCTCCAGAACAGCTACATTGGAAAGACTGCTCTTCTCTGCAGCTCTCACTCCTAATTCAGTTCTCTGCGGGGTTGAAATCCCAGTTGTGATTTCTGCTTTCCTGCTCTGTTTTCCACACGGATGCAGCACTGCTGGCTGTAAGTGGAGAAGAGGAAGCATTTCCCTGATCACCCACTCTGGACTGCTGCTGGTGTGCTTTTCTGCATAGATGGTTTTGGCAGCGTTCAGATGACTGAAAATGGAGACCTTACATTTCTGTGGCTGCAGTATAGTCCTGGATATGCCACCACATCCTTATTCTTAGCACTCTAAAAGCACTGAGACACCACAGCCCAGATCAGGGTTTCACTACACAGACACCTGAACTCGCTTAACCGACCGTGTGTGTTTATAAGGAGTGAGCCAAACTCACTGGGCTGTGAGGAGCTAAAATTTCACTCCCTATCTCGTGGAGTTTTAGTTTAAATAGCTACAACAGATGAGTCATGGAGAGGAGAATCACTGCCCTCATGCTGCAGGAGCATTGAGGAACCATCCACAGCCCAGGAGGCAGCAGGTAGCATGTCCAGGGCCCAAACCACACCTTCACCACAGGGACCTTGGTCTTCTGTACCAGTTCTGCACTAAAACCAGAATGAACAAAAACCCCAAACCCTCTCAGAACTTTACAGAGGACACATGCAGAGGGTTCATATATTTAAGTATTAGGTTTTGGATGCTAAAAGCTTTGCAAGCTGTTTTTCAATAACTGAGAACGATATGGCTTAGAAAATTGAGCAGGTGAGTCCTGTTCTGTACAAAACATTTGGATATTTGTTTCCCAAAAGAATGCCTTAAAATGCACCTGTACATTTGTTATGGATATAATAAAGTTACAGGATTAGTTGCAGGATTTTCTGTTGTTTTGAAGCTGTTTTAGGTGGCTGTGGGTTGCTGGGATGTTTGGGAGCAGGGGAGGGCAGAATCAGAGCTCTGGCAGAAGCCTGAGGGAGTCCAGGGCAGCACAGGGGTGTTGTCTCAGCGCCTCCTACTCGTGGTCCTGCCTGTTGGGGCTCTGCGGATGGGCACATCCATGGAATTACAGATTTAGGAATGACAACATGCTTATTCTGGAGATACTGATAACCTGAGCAGAATTCAATGGCAGGTGACACCCGGCACCTTCTACCTTCTCTCTGCCCAGTACAAAACCATACAGACAATGTGGCCTCACAGCCAACAATTCCAAGCATTTTAGAGACCACAAAGACAGGAAAAGCAGATTTTAGATTAATAACATATGAATGAAATGTCTTTCAGCTGCAGGAGGGTAGATTTACGTTAGATGCTGGAAAGAAATTCTTCCCTGTGAGGATGGGGAGGGCCTGGCACAGGGTGCCCAGAGAAGCTGTGGATGCCCCATCCCTGGAAGTGTGCAAGGCCAGGTTGGATGGGGCTTGGAGCAACCTGGGATAGTGGAAGGTGTCCCTGCTCATGGCAGGGGGTTGGACTGGAGGAGCTTTAAGGTCCCTTCCACCCCACACATTCTGTGATTCTGTGATTCCATTATAATCCAGAGAATCCAAAATGGCAAGAGAATCCTTGAAGAGTTTAAAGAAGTGAGGCAGGCAAATACCACAGGGCCTTATGGGGGGACTGATACAGCCTGTTACATAGGGAGTAATTTGGGCTGTTGTTTTTGTAAGTGTGGTTTTGATATCCATTCAGGAGGACATTGCTGTGAGAGCTGCGGGGGATTAGAAACCCTCCAATCCAACCACTCCTCTCTGGCAGCCTGACTTTGCCTGGGTTTCTAAGGAGAAACAGTATTTTTTATAGGATCAGCTAGTAAGAGCTGAAAAAAAAATGGGCATGCTCCTGAGATCAGAGTTTGGCAATCAGTTCTGAAAATTGTATTTTTAAATCCAGTAGAGTATTGTCATGGTTCGAATACTCTTGTTACTTAAGCTTTACCACCTGACGGCTGAGCACAAGAGCTGCTTAACACAGTCCTCCAAGTCTCCACACCTTTGATTTTACCCTAAAACGTTTGGATATTCCAACTAAAATGTGGAGCATCATGCTTCTTGCTTTTATTATTCCTTATAGCAGGGATAGGATTAAATATGTTTGTATGCAGAAATGATCAAATACAGTGTAGGAAAGTGCAGCCATGTAACAATGCGCTGATAAAAGTTACTTCATCCTTTGGGGACGGAGGAGTTGGAAATATCTGTATGTTCAGATGCAGATAGGCTGCTTTGGATGATTCACGAAATCAGGATGCCAGAAAGGGAGTAACTGGGAGGGGGCAGCGAGGCTTCTTCTTTGTTTCTACCTCTTTGTCAGGTATCAGCTTTAATTCCTTGTTTATATTTGGTGCTTTCAAAAACCTGATTTAGTTTCCTTGCCTTATCAGGCAGTTAGCCCTTGCTCTGAAGCTTTTCATTTGTAATTTATTCCCACAATGTTTAGCAAGTATTTCAACCTGCTCTGTGCACTGATGTCACTGACTCTGGCTGGTTGTGATGGGGAAAGGATGGTTTGGGACAGAAGCAAAGGACATGTTCACACCTGTTCAAGGTGCTGTGGGACATGCTGGCTCTCCAAGAGAGAGTGTGCTTTGGGGGTCTCATTTCAAACCCCACCTCTGGTCCCCAAATGTGCAGGACTATCTATATATAACATTTACATTGTTTCAGTGTGTAATGGCAGTTACATGCATCTCATCAAACTTCCATCACTGATTCCCACTGTCATCCCAGGTCTCCCCAGCAGCTGCTCACATTAACCTTTCAGAAGAATGTCTCTGAACATGCAGGAAAACCCAGTTGCCTTGGACATCTCAAGAATTGCTGTGGCTCTCATGTGCTCTTAAGAATTCTCTCAGATCCCCCTGGTAGCTGATTTTGTGGAATCCCTGACCATAAACCACCCACCCCCTCAGCTCAGCTCCATGGAAGCCACCCTTGGCTCAGCCAATTGCCATGAACGGCTCAATCCTGTTCTGTATTTACCTTGAGAATGTTGTTTATCGTTGATACCCATTCTCAGCAATGTCTCCCATGCGCACGCAGCTTGGGTCCTAATTCTGGTAGAGGCTCCCCTGGCAGCAGTGGCTGCAGGCTCTGCCTGTGCCCTGCTGGTGCCAGATGGGCTCTGCAGCCCCTCAAAGGCCAAGCTGAAAATGCCTGTCCATAAAAACTGACTCAGAGAAGGCAAAAGCATCTGAAAGAGCAGCTTAGCTCAGTTTCTGTAAAATCTGATCTCTCAGGTGCAAATGTACATCGTGGGGTTGGGGTGTGTCCCCCCTGGAGGGACCTGGCGGGGACCCTCTCCAGGGAGTCTCACCAGATATCCTGTGTATGTTGTGGGAATCAGCTCAGAGGGTGGAGGGTGGGTGCTGGAGAAGCAGTGGGAGCAGGGATTGAGACAAAGTTGATTTTTCCACCGTGTTCATCTTTGAGTTTTATCATTTGCCCGAGTGCTGGAAAAGCAAAACCCCCGAGATGCCAAATGGCTCCGTATTTACAGAACGCAGAATCCTGGAATGATTTCAGGTGTTCTGACACCATTTCACGTGGTCCTGCTGAGGATGGCCCCACGATGCAGCAGGTCCTTTTGTGTTTCCATCACACAGTCCGTTATCCACCATACTGGGTGTTTTAAGCTCTGCTCACATCTGATGTAAATGTAGAGCACTGCCACTGGAAACATTTGGGGCGGGGTTTGTCCCACAAGGCCCCGGCCTGATCTTCTCTGAGATGTTTCACACCTTTCCTTTTTTTCTGACCGTTTGCCATAAAAACTTAAAAAAAATTTAAAAAAAATTTTTCTAAACCAGATTTTATTCAAATAATAAATAACAACCTATTAACCTAGCATGCTTTAATGCTCAGAATCTGAAGCTAAAGACTAGAGAGAGCACAAACATACCATTAAAAAAGCGTGTGTGGTTCTTCCTCCTGCCCAGCCTCTCCCCCATCGTGCACGCAAGCTGTCTCTTTAATAATGCAAAGGAGCAGTAAATTTCAAGCTGAGGATGGGCAATAACAAGGAGAGTTATTTCCACAATGCCCCAGTGTCAGCCCCTGGCTTAGGCGCACACCTTATTAGTTCTAACAGGCTGGTTAGCATCGGGTCACCTCTGCGGCTCCGCTCCCCGCAGGGTCACCCGGCTCCAGGCGGCATTTGGGGAGGGGGAAGGGAGGCGAGATTTACAGATTCTCTTCTCACACGGCATTTTTAGCACTGGTTATTTTTATTTACACACACCCCCTTCCCCTTTTACGCCTTGCCTTTCTCTTGCCCCCTCTCCCACCCAAAACCTGTGTAAATCCCAGCGGTGGGCAAACCCCTCCCTGCTGAGTGTGGATAGAGGGACTCCTTGGAATGGGGGGTTCCTCTGCTTCTCTTCAGAAAAGAAATAATTCAAATTCATCAGCCTGGGTGTGTGTATGGACAAATAACAACATCGATAAGCCAGTGTAGATGAAAGGAAGCCCAAGGTGGTTGCACTCCCAATTAAGCATGACAGTAGCATGTCTGCAGTGAACACGTATGTGTGTGTGTGCGCGTGTGTGTGTGAGAGAGAGAGAGAGACAGGCGATCCTCTCGCACGTTCTCGGGGCCACAGGAATTGTCTGTAGGATGATTCTTTAAAGTGAACTAACCCAGGGATGTGTTAAAATGAATGTTCATTTTTTCCCTAACTGGAACGTAGGAGAAACTGCCCATTATGGAAATGCACAGGCAGTTGTGGCCCTCTCCCGGCCCCCTCCCCCACCCGCCAGCTCCCATCCAAAAATGAATGCAAAGAAATACTATTAGGCTGTCTGGTTATGTATTTTTTATGAGGCCATACAAGACACTGCCTGACCTCGTCCAGCTCATGTTATAACCACATTGAAGATGCTTTTCATTTGGGTTCTGCTTTTCAGCCTGGGTGACCTCTATTAAATAAAAAAAAAAAAGAAAAAAATGGCCTAATATGTGACCCCTGGGACGAGTCGCTTCAAGGATTACATTTAATTCATATGATAATATTGAAATATAATGTTTCTGTGTCTAATGTTTTGGATGTTTTTCTTTCTTCTTTATTTCAGGAATCCTTTGAGTTGTCGAGGTTTCTTTTTTCCTTTTTCTTTTTGGAGGGGGGAGGACAAGTAACTCATGCTTGGTGGGCAGATTCTTAAAAATCACCTTTTTTCCCTTGGAAAGCCAGTGTGAACACAGCAGCCTGTTCTTCCCCTCGCTTTGAAGGAGAAGAGGAGAAACAAAGGCAGGGAAATGATTTTTTGTAAGAAAGTGTGTCTGGCTCGTCAAAATCCAGCCCCATGCTTTGTTTCGGCGTTTGCTTAGCCGGTTGATAAGGAGTGACCTGCTTGCCTGGCTGGGGGGGCACGGGCAGACCCCCCTCTACCTCCTTGCTCGCCTCCAGCCCCCCTTGTC
>NW_008239544.1:1539363-1540535 GCF_000691975.1 Corvus brachyrhynchos
TAGGAGCAAATTTGCTTTTGCCAATTGCAAAAATAAATTTGACTGTTTCCTAAATATTCCGCATATGAAAAAACATTTAATAAAGTGCAGTTTTTCCCCCCGATCCTCGCACTAAAATTATGTTGCAAGGTGTACAAGGGAATTCAGCCATCAGCAGCAATCCAAACCGAGGGAAGCAACGAAGCCCTTAATCATTCCCAGTAATGACATGTTTGGAAAAAGTGCCACACGTGTGCACCTTGTATTTTCAGCAAACATCTAATGCGAGGGTGTGAAACAGTGGCTGCAGTGCACGGTGTGCTTGTGCAAGGGCTTCCCTCCCTTCTTCCTCCTCCTCCTCCTGCTCCAGCCTGGCTGTGCTGCCCCGCTCACAAAAGCCGTGTCCTTAGAACAATAGGCCTGTGCTCCTGAAGACCCGTCCCGGCACACGCGATGCTGCTTCTGTGACGTTTGCAAGGGGATACACAACCCTGATTATTATTTTTTTTCCTTTTTCCCACTCTGAGTGGAGCTGTGAAATAGTAAAATTAATTTGTGCAAAAATACCCCTGGAATAGCACTCGGGCTGAAATAGTCCAGGTCGGTGCCGCGTGGTTACGGCTGACCCTGGGTCCCCGCCGTCGTGGGAGCTCTCGACGCGCCCCATAAACCCTCGCCCTCCTGGGCGCCCGCTCCGGGAGGCTCGGGCAGGTGAGGGCTGAGCGCCGGGGGGGCTCGGGGCAGGTGAGGGCTCATAGCTCCCAGCCCCGTTGCGTTTATTCGTGTCATAGGCTGAACCTCGACAGTTTTTGGCAAAAACCTAATTAGCGCCAGGTCTGGGGCCTGCGTTGCGTGTATATGTGCAGCGGCGTTTTGTGTAGGATATTAAAAAAATATCCAGGCTTTGGGTTGCCTTTTGTAAGGCATGGAGCTGTGACCCTCCCTCCGCTGCTCCCTCCCCCCGGAGCCCCAGACTTCGCCGTGCCCTGGCTGCGAGCTTACATGGAGTTGTCTTTTTTTTATTTTTTTTTTATAAACCCAGTCACAACACGGGAAGAGGAGGAGGAGGAGGAGGAAGAGAGAGAAAGACAGAACTAAAAACCCTTGAAGGATGGCTCTCCAAAATTCCTGGCGGAACCACGGGGAATCCCTGGTAGCGCGGGAGCAGAGGTAAGGCAGCCTGCGCCCACCCT
>NW_008239544.1:1540756-1551421 GCF_000691975.1 Corvus brachyrhynchos
TCGCCCCCGTCCCGTCCCGCCCTGGGGGCGGCGGAGGTGCGAGGCCGGGATGGGAGCGGGGGTGACCCCGACAGGCGGGGAATGGACGCGATCGCTGCCGGGGGGCTGTGGGGGACCCTGGTTCCCCCCGCGTCGCTGATTGATGTCAGGGGCCAACAGGACCCGGCTTTCCTGGCGATGATGATGGTTATGGTGATTGCAATGATTACACTCATCATTAGTGGGAATTTGAATTTTGCGATGGTCAAGGCTGGGTGGGGGCATGACCCCCACGCCCGGGAACTTAAGGAAAGAAAAGACAGGATTTGGAAAGTGATTAATTTATGCACTGGAAGGGTCGAGTTACAAAGATTTTCACGCAGCCCCGTTTTATTGCGAATATACTCCAAGATCGGCAAAAAGATGGGAAAGGCGTTTTTGTTATTAAAGGAAAATCCTTTATTGGAGGGATGATTTAGAAATTTACAGTCAATGGAATTTAATTTTATCCTTTGCCTTTTGCTTTATCCACATTTTAATAAAAGAGCCATGAAGAATAAGAGTAGCCGGGTGATTGCTGAACAAAGCAGATCTCGAGTCTGAATAGGATTTAAAATCGGTGCCTGCGCTCCCCACGCCTGGTGGGGCCGCGGGCAGCACCCCCGGCTGTGCACCCAGGCTGGGGGATGCTGCCGGTGACGAAACACACCTTAATGCAAAATTAATATTTCATATTCAGGAGGCACAAACTTTGTGATATATTTTTCCTTCCCCTCTGTTTGTCTGTCTGGTGATTTGGGTACACCTGATCATGTCTTAGGTTTATACGCGGTTATTCCATGGAGAGAGAGCAATTTCCAGGGGAGTGGAGTGCTGCTGGGGACGTCTGCCAGCACCCCGAGGTGGCAATGATCATGTGTGGTTCTGCAGAACATCACTGGCGTTAATTCACTGGGGAAAAAACAAATGCAAAGCAACTCCATTCGTTTTCCTTAGGTATTACCAGGGACAGTAAAAGGATCTACTAATGGCATCACCGTATTCACTAGATTGATAAATAAATAGAAAATCCCTAATTCTTTTGAATTAGGGGCTGGAAGCAGCAGATGAAAGTGACTCCAGGGTAACAGAACAAAACCCCTGTGCTGATACTGCCTGATTGATCATAGTGTAGTGCACTGAGAGACAAGGAGTCAGCTGAGGGGAGAAGAGGGAAAAGGCGAGAGCCTGTGCAGCAGGAGAGAAGTGTAACCCAGTTCCAGCAGGACAAACCACCTGCCTGTGTGCCCTGCTCTCCAAAGCATGCCCAGTGTCCCACATGGCTCTGCCACCCAAATGCCACGCTGGCTTCAGCTCTCAGACAGCCCAGCTGGTCAGTGTTGGGTTTTCCCTCATTATCCCGGTCTCTGTGCTTTTTCTCGCCGTGGCCGCAGGCCCGTCCTGTCTGTGCCCCACTCTGGGGTACAGCCAGCAGAGCCCCGTGCCAAGGGCACCGCGCCTGGAGGCAGCGAGGCTGCCAAGGGGCAGCGCGGGCAGGCCGAGCCCCGAGGACACAGCAAGGCAGCGTTGGCTCAGGGGCCCTTTGGGGTGCCCGGCCCTCCTCGTCCGGCACCTGCAGCCGTGTGCACACACACGATTCCCTGCGCTCGCTCCGCCGTGCCAATAAAGAAGAAAGGCAGGGATGAGGATTGTTGCTATTGATCTGCCCAAGGGGATCATTAGGCATCAGTATCAATCTACAAATCAGTGGGCCTGTGTTACTTGCTTGGGCAGTCATTGCCAATTTGTTCCTATTAGATGGCCGAGCCCGGAGGTGTTTGATGAGCAGATTGGGTCTTTATCTCGGCGCTGGAGAGCAGGCGGGCGCGGGGAGACGCCGCAGCTTTGCAGGATTTCTGCTGTTTGTTTTCTTCTGCTGAAACCCTTTTCACTGCTCTGTACAGAATTTTGTAAGAGCTGAATGTGTTTCTGCTTTATGGATGGTTTTTCATATCATCAGATTAAACATATTGAGAGTTTAGGAGAAACTATTTTAAAATAATCCCCTCGCTTTTATTCGGTCTGTTTACCAGCAGCACTCCCTATAAAAATACATATTAATGCCAGATTCTTTTGTTATCCTTTCCAGGTCAGACCCAACATTAGGAACGCAAACAATTTTGCTTTTGCTATCCCAGTGGCCATTCCTTGGGATTTACTGAGTTGTGCTTAGTGAGGTGAATGTTCTCACTATCTTTCCCTCTGTGATTTAATTAATTAAGCCAAAAAATTAAAGCTTGCAGATAATATTTTATTTTCGAAGTGTTTTTACTTGGAGGGGAGCCCTGGGGGTCAGTGGCCCCTTGGACACAGCCTTGCTCTGTATGGCACCTTCCAGAGCTGCCTCACTCATCTGCATATTTGCAAACAAGAAAAATGTTTAATAATATGCAAAATGAATTACAAATTTAGACCATAACAGGAGATGGAAATTAATGGCAAAAAAAAGGATCAAACCAGTTCACATGAATGATCTGATCCGACATCAATGCCGTGTTATTTAATGCAAACCTTGATTCCGACTGTTCCATCTCACTCCTCACACGAGCATCGCGCAGTTTAAACATCTGTCCAGCCGTTAAAGACCCTATTGATGCTGTGTTATTGGATTTCTAATTTCCAGGTTTTGTCAGGGGGTTTAACAGACTATATGAGTGTTTATAATTCCTAATGAGTTTAATCTCTAATTTGCCTCTATTACCTGGGACTGTCAAATCGCTTTCTCAGCACTTGGTCTGTGAAAATTTAAAATACAGAAATTCAGGCTTCTAAAGAACTCGAAATATTTGTCATATCTTTTATATACAAATATATGTGCAGTAAACAGAACTATACATTCTTATTCTCTTTGAAGATCAAGCCTGATTTTAATCCTGCCTATCTGCTGCAATCACAATATATTACCTAAACCCAAGTTTCTTTGAGGACTTTTTGGATAGATGTCACTATTTCATTGGAGATAAAATAGGGTGTGTTTTAGGATACCACATTATTGCTGCCTGATTAGTATTTGATCAAATCCTATCTGGTTTTTTTTTGTCCCTGAGACAATCCAGCTCCTCCACATCCGGAGGCGAATTCGCCTCATTCTGTCTGACAAGTGTTTTGTTGGGGAGCAGCGGATCAGATCCATGTAAACACGCGGCCGGGGCGGGGAGCCCCGCACTTTTAATTTATCATAAACTCCACAGAACTCATTAGCTTTCGTCTTTACATCGCACGTATAGAAATGAATTCTGAGCGCACTCAGGGAGGCTTTTTTTCTGTGGAGTTTGCTGTACAAATATTTATGGACCTTTTCCTTTGTAGTAGAGATTCCAGTGGCAACAGCTATCACACGACGAACAGCAGCTTGCGACTTAGGGAAGAGGTTGCCAAAAGCTGTTGTTTATTTAGTCGCGTGGTATTTTGTCTTGAAATTTGTTTTGCTACTATTTGCAAAAAATACAGGGCTCTCTTGGGAGGAGAAATCGGAATTTTTTGCCTATACTCCAGAAAAATAAAAAGAGAAAAAAGCCTCCCAGAAAATGAAATCTAAGTGTGTTTGTACGTATGAACATAACTTTATAATCAGCATATTTTGAGGATTTTCAGAGCAGGAGGCTGCTCACTGCCCATTCACAAAACACACATATGGAGATTTTATGGTGGGTTTTGTTTTAAAGATAATGATTTGTCTCTGCGTTGCAGTTGTTTATGTTTCTGTCTATATCTCTTTCCTCTCCCCTGTTTTATTTAGTAAGGTTTCAGCTGTGAAATTTCTCCATGAAACAATTGATACATTCTCCACACGCTGCAGCGAGGGAAAAAAAGCCCCTTAGATTAATGGTCAGTGTCTCATCCACACAAATTTGTGTTACGATACTACCAAGAAGCTGCGAATTACTGACAAGATCTAGAATAATTCCTAATGCTGTCGAAGGCTTCATTTTCTCCTCCGCATGATGGATGAGGCATAAGAAGTGCTTTCTGAGATCGTTAATGTGCATCATTCTGTTAAGTGTTATTAAAGTCCGTCTGTCTTCGGCAGCAGAAACAATGGCTTAGCCCTTATTTTGTCTCTCTCTTTGCTAAACTCCAACTGGCTTTTACTAATGTGGCCTATTTTGGGGCTCTTTTAAGGGCTGGTTTGTACCACGGCGTTTTGGTTGGTTTGGGGAATTGTATTTTCCCTTCGAGTTAAATGTTGGCTTGTGGCATGGGAAGGCACGGCGAATTCCCAGTGATTCTATCTGTAACCTGTGGATAACGTCCAAGCAGTGCAGGATCCGTACCAAAGCTTCTATTTAAGCTTGGAAAATAGGATTGAACTTTCCCTTCGGAAGGGCTGCTCCTGCGGAGCGACACTGGGCTGTGAAACTACCCCCAGGAGCGCCCGTGTCTGCTCATTTTCCCCTGGATTAATTGTTTAAAAATCTGGGAATTGCTGTCTGTGGAGAGAGTGAGCTGGTCCCTTGCTGGGAGGGAAGCTGGCACGGGGCGACCCAAACCCGTCCTGTTTGGGCAGAAATCGCTGCCCTGTCCTGGTCCCGTGGGCATCGCCCCATTCCCCAAGGGGGAGGAGGCCAGGCCCAGATTGCAGATGGATCGTATTAAATCAAAAGTACTTTTAACCAAACAGAAGAATTCACTTTAAAGGTTTTTAACCTTTCTAAGAGCCAATTTTTCCTTAAGCCCTGCGATAATAAAATACAATATAATTTATAGAGCACTCTCCACGGGTATGCATTCCTCTTCTCTTCTTTTTTTTGGTACAGTCAGATAAAACACCCAACAACTGTGATGATAATCAAGAAAAAACAAAAAGCAACTGATCATAAAGCATTTAGAAATGTAACATTCCTTTTACAAGGGATTCAGACATCCTTGGGAAGCCTCACTTCTATACTTTTAATAGAATTAGAGAAGTGTGATGCACAGCTGGTAAAAGCTCAGTCATCCACAGCGCAGCGAGTTTTTGAGTATTTAATTTTATATTTGAATAATTCTCCAGATCAGGCTATAATCATGGATGTCATATAAAAAGATTTTTTTCATAAATTACATTATTTCACAGATGTGCAAATACTTCTGTGAAAAAAATTACATTGATCAGTTTTTAATACCCCCCTGTCTCACCCTTCAGTCAAAAGAAAAAATAGCTTTTTTCCCATCTTTGTCTTCAGAAAGGTGCTAGATTGTAAACATCTGAAGGAAATGAAAGGGGGTTGGCCAGTCCACCCCAAATTCTTTCCAGATTTTCATTCCTTTTACCAGCAGCCTTCTGTTCTTGCAGGAGAGGGAGGAACAGCAGAAGAAAGAGAGAGATGTCTCTGTTTCTTATTAAAATTTAAAGTGCAAAGCAGGGGCTGTATTTTGCTAATTTTCAATCTGCTAATTGGGAAGGGGGTTAGGAGGTGAGGGGCCGTGGGGACACGGGCGGTTCGGTGGGACAAAGCCCAGCCGGTGACACGGCCCCAGTGGAGACGGCAGGCACCAGGCACAGCCCCGGCCTCGCTGCTGGAGAGGGCTTGGACTCGCTGCACTTTGTAATCCCAAATTATAACATCCTGTTTATTTCTCTAATTAGAAAGTGACTAGTTTACCGAGAGTAAACTTCCCAATAGGCTTGTGCTCTGCCTGGCCAGGACTCAGGCCCCTGCACCCTCCGGGGTGCCCCAAAGCCTCACGCCCGGCATGGCAGTGGGAGGTCCCCCAGGGCAACCTGGCCACTGGAACTTGTGTCCCTCCAGCTCCTGAGCACTTTGCCTTTTATCTGGTCCAAAAATGGGGAACATTTAATCGAGGCACAGGCAATTCCACAGCACATCCTCACATGCTGAGTATCTGGTCATCGTGGATATTGTTGTGAATGGAAAAGTTTGCCCCAATGTTAAATTCAGGGATGGTAATTAAGAGTAATTAAGATAAATGCCAACTTCCCAGATCTCTCATCCCATCTCCTATGAAGTTACACTTTTAGGGGAAAGGAAGGCTGAAAATAACTTTATAAAAGTTAACCAAGGTGTCACACCCTGCCTGCTTGGGCTTCAATCAGAGTTGCCGGCTTGTTTTTCAGGGAATTTAAGTACCAGATGCACTTGGAGAAAGCAAGCTAAACATCAGAGTTTATTTTCAATATGCAAGTGGTATAAAAATATGCAAGCCTTGATCTGAGTGCTATGGAAACTGCTCCACAAAAATGTGGAACGAAAGCTGTTACTGTAAGCGTGGTTCATGTCCTGTAACAGCTGCGACAGCCCGGCACAGCTCAACACTTGTCCAATTAGATGAAAATATTCAAAAGGAAACCTGATTTAAATAAGATTTGTAATAATCTTTCACAATTACAAAGTATCCTAGTGAAAAACACTGTCCCCCTGCCCAGGTCGCCTGGACCCTGCATTGGCCTCGGCTCAGTGGACGAGTCTCTCCCCCCTCACACCAGCTCCAAAAGCATTTTTCAGGGTTTATGTTACAGTTATTTGCAGATTATTTTAGGTCTGTGTTCTTTTATATCCACTTAGCAACTTGCAAGGAATATTTCAGGAGCAGCCCATGCTTGACGTGCCCTTTTTTGGGGAGCAGGAGGACTGGGTGGGGCGGATGTAAAAGCCATTATTGTATTTATGACAGATGGTTTTTAGTTTAGGCAAGAAAGCCCAGATAGACACTAGCACCGAGACAGGAATGTGGACACGTATCATTAAGTTCTTTCTGTTCATCAAATGCAAGAAATACAGTAAATTTATTTTTATACCTGACCTGTGGAACAAATATGGCCAATGGATACTACACATAATAGGTCTTAAAAGGAACAATTACAGTTTTCCTTTAACTTTTCTGATTTGTTACAAGCTGTATCTATTTCTAAGGTTTTGAGGATACCAATGATTAAAATCATCCTACTGCATAGATTTTAGTTATTTACCATAGTTTATAAGTATCGTGTGATGACCTTTTTCTGGCTTCATAAAATCAGTGACTTAATATAATTTAGGATCTGAGAGTGCAAGTTCCTTGATTCATTTATCATTTGATGCTGAAATTTGTTTAGTCTGGATTGAAGGCCCTACTCAGCTTTTCCTACTGGCCATAGATTCTTTGTACATTGGAAACTGGGAGACCTTTGTGTCTTGTCTCTTTCTTTCAAGTTTGACCAAAAATAGTCATTAAAGACTTCAGAAGCACCCTGACTTTATAAATAAGGGCTCTTGACTGACTCTGATGGGAATTCCATGCACAGAACAGCCCCTATCACCAATTTTTCAGAATGGCAAAGTGTGTTAATGTAGAATACACCTTGAATTAAGTGGTCGGTTTTGACTGTATTCCAGACAATTTTTTATGAATGCAATTAAATAGTGAGTTTTAATAGCTTTGGGAGAATTAAGTTTGAAATTGTTCTATAAAGAATGTTTATAAATATATATAGATAGAAGATAGTTTTAGCTGAAAGCAGAAGGCAATAGAGTAATTTATTTCAAAAATTCTTCTGTAGTTGGTGTGAGTGATTTTGATCAAATGGGATCCCGGAATCTCCAAGCCAAAGCTCTCATCTTCTAAGGAATTTCAGTTACCTGGAATAAAATGTTGCCTTAGAAATTATTGACGTAATAGTCCCCTTGGGAACCCCAGAGCAGTCAAAGAGAAATCCAACAATAAATCCAGGGGCCACCTGGATAACTCCCATTAAAGGCTTTTTTTCAGTGGAAAAAATTCTTTAAAAGCTTAATTCTTCCTAAATGTAAAGTCCAGTGATCGTGTTTCTGTAGAACTTTTACAGTTGGGTGTTTTGCTTTATTTTGTTTAAAGAACTTCTCCAGGGCTCTGGGACAGTGACACCAGCCCTGTGTTTTCCCTGCGGCCCCCCTGCCCCGTGCACCCCCTCTGCAATGGCTGGGGAACCAAAAGGCACCAGGCACACACAGAGCTGTGCCTTGGGCTGGGATATTGGTGTGCATCAAACCTCGCCCAGACGCTGGGCCCAGCAGTGCCCCCGACATGGGACCCCACTGCAGGAGTCCCACTCCACTGAATCTTGAGCAGGGATGGGAACTCGACTGGCTCCTGCCAACGCCTGGTTGTGTGTTTGAAATGCTGCTGCAGAACTGCACAGTTCTGGAAAAGCAACGGGCAGCCCGCCTCCAACCTGAGCCCTCTGAGCAGAGCGCTGGGGATTAGTTACACCTGCTTTTCTCCAGAAAAATAAAAATTAAAAAAAGCCCTTCTGTGGCCATTGCCGTCCCTGGTGTGCACAAGTAGCCCGGTGGAGCAGCTCAGTCTGGAAAGGCTGGAAGTCGCAGAGAATTTCCACGTCCGTGTGACAGACTGAGCAGTTCCCGGAGCATTCCCTGCTCCGCAGCTCGTCCACCGCAGGAGTGAGATGTGCACTCCTTGTTTCTTGGAGGGACCGGCAGCCCCCCCAGGCAGTGCAACTGAAAATGGCTGGGGTTGGTTTGGAATGAGGGGATATGTGTGGTCTGACTCGACTGAAAACCAAAGCTGTTTTTTAAGGGTGGTGTAAGGTGAAATACAGGTACCTCAGGACACCCCGGGGCATGTGCACATGGACACGCAGAATCACAGACTGCGCCCGCCCCGTGTGCTCCACAATCCGAGCTGTGTTTTGTGCTGCAGCAAAAAGGCACTGTGTGGCTTGATTGAAAACATTCAGGAAGAAACAATAATCCCATAGACCAGTGGAAATTTTATCACAATTTAATTCTCTATCAACATTTTTAAAAGGAAAAAGGGGACAAGAATGAGAAGTGTGTTATTCTTAGTTGTCTGTATTATTAGTTAACATCAGCTGTCTGCTGATCCCCAGTACAAAGGACACCATAAACCACATTTAAAAAAAAAGACACTTTTGATTTTTGTAGAAATACATATAAAAATATATTCAGTATTTGTGGGTACTTACATATGGGTGTTTTACAGATTTCCTGGTGTGGCGGCTGGAAGACAAACCTCTTTTAAACCCTGTGAAATTCAACATTTCACTGAATTTAACATATTCTAAGTTATACATAATATATATTTTTAAGTAGTTTTACACTTTTTCTATTTTCGATTTTCAACAGTGTCTACTTTTCATGTATAATGAAGGTATCATTTATAACAATATTTTAAACAGTCCAAGTCAGTTATTTATACTGGTTTTTATCTTGAAATGAGGTTTGCTGTACCTTTTGGTTTTGCTTTATTTATCTCATCATTCCCTTATCACCCAGAGCCTTTTTTGCAATTGTATTTATTTAAAATGGTATTTTTTTACTTTTAATATAATTGTGTTGTTTAGACAAGAGTTTTTTTTTTTCTTGTGAGTATTAGAGAACTTGTTTTGCTGTTCTCCCCAGAGCAGTTCAGTGCAGCAATATGTGCAGTCAAATGGGGAAGATTCCCAAATTGTCTGTTCCTGTGCTTGGGATTCAGACAAGCAGGCACTGTCTCTGTTCCTGTAAGGAGCAGTGGAATTTGGTGTCGTGGATCTGGGTTTAAACTGTTCCAGAAGCAATTTCTATTTATAGGCCACTGTTTTTCTGGACATTTTCCTGTGGTTTTGAGCAGAAAGCAGGTTTGCTGCACTAGAGACGTAATCATTGAGTGTGGGCTGCGCTGGGTAGGACGGGGCCACATTCTCACTCTGGGATAATGCATGGAACTGTGTGGGATAAGGGCAGCAGAGCCAGTTCTGTTCATCTTGGCCTTGCTCATCACCTCCCCTGCCCACAGAGCCTCCCGTGGCTGCATGAGCTGTGTCTGCCTGCCGGGACAAGGGACCCTCAGTGCTGCCCACAGGGATGGAGCAGCCCAGAGAGCCTTGCTCCAGTCCAGGGAACCCACCCCCACCCCACCCCACCCCATCCCATCCCATCCCATCCCATCCCATCCCATCCCATCCCATCCCATCCCATCCCATCCCATCCCATCCCATCCCATCCCATCCCATCCCATCCCATCCCATCCCATCCCATCCCATCCCATCCCATCCCATCCCATCCCATCCCATCCCATCCCATCCCATCCCATCCCATCCCATCCCATCCCATCCCATCCCATCCCATCCCATCCCATCCCATCCCATCCCATCCCATCCCATCCCATCCCATCCCATCCCATCCCATCCCATCCCATCCCATCCCATCCCATCCCATCCCATCCCATCCCATCCCACCCCACCCCACCTCGAGCACCACGAGCCCACTGTGGAGCTCGTCATGGGTCTGACCTGCCTCCTGCCCTCCTGCCCTGGCCTCAGGGATGAGCGCCCGCAGGAGGTGGGGAAGCGGCAGCTGTGGGAGGTGAAGTGGCTAAGGCCATGGATGGTGGCAGTGGTGTCCCTGGCCCTGAGAGACTCTTGGCTCCTTGTCAGTGACCTTGCAGCCTCCGGGCTGGACAGGACAGGGACAGGTCCTGCCTGGTGGGTCTGGGTCCCCATCTGTGAAATAATGATGGATGGTTTTCCTGCATTGTTACCAGAATTGGGATTGTTTCGGTTGGAAAAGCCCTCAGAGGTCATGGAGCACATGCCCTGCCCACCATGGCCAGTGATGGTGCAGCGGAGCCGAATGGGCTCCCCCGGGAGGGCAGCGGCCGAGGGGGGGGGGGGCCGGGCGATTCCCGGAGCTGTGATCCCGGCTGCCCAGGCCCGGGCGATTCCCG
>NW_008239544.1:1551954-1558842 GCF_000691975.1 Corvus brachyrhynchos
CTTGGGCTCCCACCCCCCCATCCCACCCCACCTCTGCGATCCCCGCCCAGGGAGCACAGGCACAACTCAAATTGTTTGGAGACTTTTGCATTCAAATGTTGTTTTCTATAACAATATTCCTAAACCCCACCTGCATTTATATGGAGATGGTGCTCCTCTGGGCTGTTGGGGAACAAATTCAATTCCTGCCATTATAACAATATTCCTAAACCCCACCTGCATTTATATGGAGATGGTGCTCCTCTGGGCTGTTGGGGAACAAATTCAATTCCTGCCATAAAGACAGGTGGTGGCCAAATAATTTCCATATAATATTAATTTTATATGTGTACGGTTGCACAATTTGTTCCTCGAAGTGTGAGATCACAAAAACGAGGTGGTTTTTGTGCGGGTGCAGTGGGTTGCTGGGGGGGGGGGGGGGGGGGGGGAGTTCTATTCCAGCACTTCTATTTCTGCCTCAAATATTTGTGTTTGTTTTTCAGGGGCTTTGTTAATACCTGAGGGAACCATTAATGCAGCCGAAATAACAGGAGATCTGATGTTCTCATGGTATTTTAGTATTTCAATTCCTCGATGGAAATGCCAGGAGAACACCAGATCTCGCGGTATTTGGGCCCCAGAAATAGCTCCCTTGGGAATTTTTAAAAAGCCCATAAAATACATAAACACAAATATGGAGATATCCAGGTTCCTGCCGAAGTTGCCTGCGCAGCCTTCCCTCGATTGAAGCCATCAGTCAGCAGCTTTCCCTCCCTTCCAGCTGATTTGTCTTTGTCACTGAGCGAAACTACTCTTTCTCCCTCAAACCGATGGCAGAAAACTGGACCCGTGTCGGTAATTGTGATTATGGAGAGGACAATTCTGGATTGCTCACACAGACAGAAGATTTCCCCCAGTCTGCTTATTTTTTTTCCTAATATGGCTGTTTCCTTTTTTAAAAACATGTTATTATTTTTTATTGTTATTTTTAGTTTCACTATAATTTTCATTGGATATTTGGCTGTATCTAGTTAATTATCTAATCAAGCAAATGGTTTCTTTAGCTCTTGGCTAAAACAGGAAAACACCCCAATATCGGGATTAAGTTTTCATCTCTATCAAGTGGCTTAAAAATACTGAACTTGATTCCTTTTGAATTAACTGAGTCTTATTTTATTTTTTTTTTCAATATCACCTATCACCATAGTAACCACCAGCTGTCAGTTCAGTTTCTGACATTTTTCTCATTTGGTAAGATTTCAGAATTGCCATCCTCCCTGCCAACATGTCATGAACAAGAAAAAAAAAAATTGCATGAAAAATCTAATGGGTGTCTGGTCTGATTGTCCTCACTCGTGGCAGGGAAGACAAAAACTGATGAATTGTGAAATGTATTCAGAGGGATTCAAGAAAAGCAAGTGTCTCGGACCCCCTCCTCACCCACACCTCCTCGTTTTCATCTTGTTATGCTTGATGCACCAGACATGCTTGCCCTGACACTCGGGTTTGTAGAAATTTAAGATTAACAGTTTTTACATTCACCTCGCTGATCCCTGGGTTTTAAAGTCATCATTAAAAATAAAGTTCGCAGAGCTCGTATTTAGCACCATTTCCCAGTCATTGATGAGGTTTTAGCACCTGCGAATTCTCAACAAAACACTTCCCGTGCCTGAAGTCAACAGCCAGTTCGGTACATTCCCACATTTCCGTCCCTATTTCTGTATTTTATGTACGTGAGAAAGCAACCTTTGAGCAGGCCGAAAGAGAAAAGCAAATTCTGGGTAACTCCCTGGGCTGGGGTTTTGTTTGTGGTGGAAAAGGGTAGAAAATGGTAAAATTTGTGATTTTTTATTTCTCCAATTGGTTTAGCTGAAATAATGTAAATTTAAGGAAAAACAGGTTCATGTTCAGTAAAGGATGCTGCACTTCATGGATGGCAAAATATCTGCGGGAAACCTGCTCACCAGTGCAGCAGAAGGGCAGGAGAAAGGGAAGGACTCATTTACCTCTGGCAAAGCAAATAAAACGCCAGCAATGCCTTTATAACATGTATTTTTATTTTGGATTTTCTAAACAAGACACACACATGGAAGTGGCACATCTTGTTTCCCTAGGTATAAAACAAATCCCCCCCAGCTGCCTCCATAGGGGCACAAAGAGCCGTCCCCTGGACGTGCTTCCAGGGGGGTTGTTTGGGGCTATATCCATCTCTTTTTTCCCCCGACTGTCTGTGAATTCAGGCTCAGCAGCAGGAAATTATTTCAGGAACATAAACCTGATTTGATGAGCAGCTGCAGCGCTCGGGTCCCTTTGCTGCCGGGGACACCCCGGCGCTGCCGGGGCTCAGCCCCGCTCCCGGCTCACGTTTCACATTCGGGGGCTCCGGCGCTTCAAACCCGGCAAGCCCAAAGGGGAATAATTGAAACAATCCTGGGACATTATACCCACTTGGGAACATTTGGGGGAATTTGTATTTGTGAGTATATTCGCTCAGTTCTGCTGCATCTATATGGAGCAGGGAGGTAGCTCTTCCCAGGAAAAGTACTGACTCCCACAGGAAAATCCAGGGCTGCATTTTTGTCACTGTTTTCCTCTGGGAAGTCGTAGATTGAGTTTTGCCAGCCCCGTGGTTTGGGTGTTTCAGCTCGGGGTGCGAGGCGCTGGCACCGCAGGTCCGCGGGGGAGCAGCGGCGGCCGGAGCTCAGGGAGGCACGGCGGAGCTCCGGGAGCACACGGGCGCGGGGCTGGGCGGGAGGGTCCACTCCAACCACGCAGATTTCTTCATCGAAGTGTCTTTTTGAATTAGACATTTCAGATATAGGTAGTGTTTAAATGTCTTCTCGCTTTTAGAATGAAAAACCATCATCTTTGGGAAAAAAATTGAAAATGATCCCATTTTCCTGCCTGTTTCAGCCATGCATTTTTGCCAGCTGTATTTTTTAAATAGTTCTATAAATGTATCTCATGAAATAAATGCACTGAGAAAGTGTAACTCTTTTAATGATATATAATACTGTTGTATATAATATTTGAGAACAAATGGGGTAAACAAAATGCACCTTAATGTCTTTATGGTTTGTGAGATTTATAACAATAATCAGCAACCGACTGTAACACTGTTTGCACCTTGTGTGCCCTAAAGCCATTGGATCCCTCTGTTAATTGTATAAATTCCATGCACTATGGAAAATCATGATGTATCATTTATATTCAGCTGTGTCAGGTATATAAATATTAAAATATATTGGCCAAAAATGGCTGATTACCCCTCAAACATTTCATGATAAATCTTATCTTTTTACGGTGGTGGTAGCACTGAGGGTGGGGCGAGGGGGGGAATGGACTAAATATTTCATGTTATTTGGAAATATTCTTTAAACAACCCAGATATATTATTAATGTTTTACAACTGCTTCAAAAATCTGGCAGCTCGGTTCAGGTTTAGAGGATAAAGTGGTTCAGTACCTGAAGAAAAAGTGATTTTTATATGTAAAGCACCCCAATGGTGGGGATTATGTTATTTATTCAGCCTGGGATCCGTGTGGCTCGCGGAGGCTCCACGCTGACGCCCCGGTATAAAATAGAGGTGACGTTCCTGGAGCCAGCGACAGCAGCACCTCCCTGCTCTGCTACTCCAAATATTCATGGGCATTTATCAGGGCCTTATTATTCACCTATTGTCTTATTTAATAAACTCCTGCTCTCCCCAGCCACGATGTAAAGGTACAGGGACAGTGTTTGTGACAGTCCTTTGCCTAAAAATATTTATATGAAATGTGATCTATTTCTATGTGTTCCCCACACAGCCCCAACCCGAGCACTGGCCTGTGCAGGGACAGGGAGAAAATATTGCTATACATATTTATAGATAGTAATGTCTGTGTTTTAATGAATAAAGAAATACACAGTTGGGCTGTGGCTCAAATGTGTCGGGCAAGTGGCCGTCTGCAGTGCGGAGGGAGGAGATGTCAGCACAGGGGCTTGGAAATACGTGTGGCTGGGAAGAATGGAACGGGAGTGATGCCTCGCACCGACAAGCAGACTTGGGGTGTGTGATAGACTTCGTTCATTTGATTCTCAGAACTCAGTCGGGGTTAAATTGGAATCCAGACATCAAAGAATTCTTCCAGCAGCCCCAAATTTTGCCCGTATAATTTTTTTCTTGCAGTTGTCATAATTGTAGCTAATTTCACACTGCAAAAATTTTTTTTCTGTTTGAAGTATTTTCCTAAATATGCACAGAACGTGGGAGTGGGATTATTCGTTCTCTCTGGTGTTTCCCTGATGGTCACAGCCAGGCAGTTCTGAGCCCTCGGTGGCTGTGAGGAACCCTTGGGTTTGGTGGGGTGTGTCCACATCCCCTCAAACTCACGGATCGGAGCAGGATCCTGAAATTTGAAGGGAGGGGAAGGCTCAGGGCTAGAAATAGCAACGCCTTTCTCTCTGTTCCTTTTTTTCGCCCGACTGTTGTGTCTGAACACAAGCGTGTGGTGCTGCATATTTGGTGGGTTTGCAGATTTCCGTGTGATTTTTATCTGAAGGTCAGGGCTGTGGAAATACATCAGGTTGGGATTTGGGATGTTTGCCATTTGCCATTTAGCCTCTCTCCTGCTTATCAGATTGCTGGGAGCACGGGCCTAATAAACCAGGGAGCTGCTCCGAAAAGGAAAAATAAATATTGTTCTGGTTTTATGGAGTCTCTTTACTATTACACAGCAGGAGATTTAAATGTATTTATTTAAGTTTTTGCCTTTTTGCTGTGGAATTGTGGAACTAGGGAAAAGAAATTAATGGTGGCTATTTATAATTTCACTGGGTATTTGCATACATTAATTTTTTTTAATGAAAAATTTATTTCCTTGTTTTTCCACATTGGAAAAATAAAAAAGGAAAAAAGTTGTAGGAAGGCCATGCCAGAAAGGGGGAACGGGGAGGGGGCAGGAGCGTTTTATGAATCCGACATCAGTTTGAAACCAAAACATGGTATTTGAGGTTTCTCCTGCTGGGGTTTTGGGCTGTTTCTCCCCTTTTCCCATGGAACAGGAAGTTTGGCTGCAACCCCCAGTGCCAAGCGCAGAGTTCCTGAGCTGTGGGACAGTGAGTCACTGCCAGGGCCGGCACAGCCGCAGCTGGGGCTGCACTCCCAGGACTGGAATTACTGCCAGTGGCAATGCGATTTACATCTCTAATTCATGTTTTTAATGCTGGTTTTTATTGTCAGGATCAGGCCTCAATACGTGTTCAAGAAGGGGGCAGCCTGCAAATGGTGTTTAAACCCAACGCTTTCAGAACAGCCTCACCTGGAGGTGGTGATGAGCACTGGCTCCTCTGGGACAATGCTCTGACATCCTCGGGCCCAGTGGTGCAGGGATGCTCTTTGGCACGGGGGTGCCCCATGGCACAGGGATGCCCATGCTGGCCTGAGCCAGCTCGAGGCAGCGGATGCCAGCAGCATCGTGCCCCTGGCCATGCACCCACCTCCTGGGGACCCCATTTTCCTGATGTCAGCGCAGGGCTGCTCAGGTAGCTTGGGAAGTGGCCGTGGCTCCCAGGCAGTTGTTAATGGCTCCATTTGCACAAAACCATCCCAGCTGTGGTCTGGGCACAAATGCCTTCCCTCCTGATCACCTCATGGCCAAAGCCCATCCGACACAAGGAGTCTATTTTTCTCTGGAATTGGCTGGAGGGGGGAGGGAGAGGACTGAAAGGCCACGGCAATCCTTAGGAAAACATTAGTTTGTTATTTTAATATTTTTGAGAGGAAAGCATTTTGCTCCTGTGTCGATACCTTTTTGTGGTTGATTATTTTGTTGCTAATTTACTTAACCATTAGCAAATTAAGGTGGATTATGGCTTGGATGCATTAAAAGCACCAAGGAGTTGCGGTCCTTGTGGCTATTTCGGGCAATGTCATAAGCACACTCTTTTTTTTTATTGTCCTCCCAGGGAGCAGAATTTGAACTTAATATTCCATGAAATAAGCCATTGTAATCACGTTGGGTTAATAGAAGAAGTAAAATTGCCTCTCCTCTCACAAGACATTAGAGCAAGGCTGCATTATTAAAGTTTTCTTGCGGACAGGCGGTTTAAAATATATCCTCAGTGGCTGACGCAAGTCTTTTCAGTGGGGATGACAGCTTTTCAGATCTTAATAGGCTGTTCATTTCTGGCCTACGAGTTTTCAGCATTTCTTCTTTTCAAGCCAGGCTGTGACATGATGGCTAAAAACTGACATAAAGAAGTGCCATGTACTGTGAAAACCTTTATTCACTAAGTGGCTCCATGTAAATTGGTGTCAATAAGCAAACAATTAGAACTTTAAAAAAATTTGTTAGTTTAAATCCCTTTTCTCCTTAATCATTTGACCTAAAAATCTCTCCTTTCTCACTCCCTTCTTTGGAAGTGATGCATATAAACCAGTGAAAGTGGATCAGATCTTTGTTAGAAATCAGTAAATGACAATTTAGCCAAGGTGAGTTTGGCATAAGGTTTTTTGTCTTTGAAATAAAATTTACAGTGAACTAAATTTCAGGTAAATGATAAAAGATGAAGAAGGGGCTGGTTCTTCTGCCCTTTTACCCCACAACCCCAGTCTTCCCTGTTTCAGAGCCACAGCCTCCTGCAGCATGAACAGCCGCTGGGTTCTGGGAGCTTGGCTAATTTCAAGAAATTTGGTCTTGTTGTTCATGCTTTCTGGAAATAGTTTACATGAATTATTTGCAGAAAAGACTTTTTTCCTGTGCCATTAGGTGAAGAAAAGGCGCAGCACTTAATGCTTTCCCCACTCTTGCTTGTCCCAGGAAAAAAAAGTTCAGCAGAGCTTTTCATCTCTGTTTTAATTTATAATTTCTCCTCTTCTTCTTATAACTCGACTCCTTTCCTCATTCCCTCCTGCTGATGGCTCCAGCG
>NW_008239544.1:1558913-1571040 GCF_000691975.1 Corvus brachyrhynchos
CGTGTCACTCAGCTGGAGCCCACTGGGCCAGGGGACACTCAGGAGCCTCCTGCAATTCCAGGCTGCTCCACACTTGGCTGTCCAGTGTTCCCTGGGGATGTCACCCCCCGTGTTTCACCCCATTTACACGGGCTGGTGTTTCAGGTGGCCATTGAAGACAAATTGCTTGCTGGAGCAAGGGAAGTAGCTTCACCCCACTTTCTGCAATATTTCTGGAGGGTTTTAGGCACTCCCTAATGTAACAGGGCATAAAGGGAGACTATAGGAATAGGGAAAACTGTTGCATTCCCTCTGAGGCTGAGTAGGTGAGTGTGCAGGGTGATGGTGTGCGGTGCGTGGCCAGTGCAGAGCTGCTGATGGTGTGAGGGCACATGGCTCTGGCCAGGAGGGACTGGACATTGCCCCTGTGGCTACAGGGAGCACATCCTGCCCAAAATCCCAGAAAACAAGGGTCTGGCTGGGGGTATGGAGACGCCAGGGCAAGTGGTACCTTCGACCCAGAGCCCTTGTGCTGTCCTGGGGGCAGCCAGGGCAGTGAGTCCCAATGATGTGTCCTCGCTCCTCTCCCTGTGCCCAGGGCTGCTCTGAAGGCAGAGCCCCACAGAACATGGATTTATTTTCTGAAACTTGCTACAATTCACTTTAGCTTAATGTGGAGATGCCACCAGGTCAGAATGAGCAGGGGCACCTTGGTACACAACTGGCTGAGTTGAAATGCCAGGGCTGGGCAATATTTTAGTGTAATGAGCCTGGCTGGGAGGTGACTTTACCTGGGGGTGTTTTTCATGATCACATTTTTAAAGAGCCTTTCAGATGCCAAAAGCACTACCCAAATACAGTTACAAAAAATGGTGATTCATAGAATCACAGAATGGTTTGGGTGAGAAGGGACCTCAAAGCCCATCCAGTTCCCACCCCCTGCCATGGGCAGGGACATCTTCCACTGTCCGAGGCTGCTCCAAGCCCCGATATCCCATCCATCGCTGCCCTCTGGCAGTGGGAAGCCATTCCCTGTGTCCTGTCCCTCCATCCCTTGTCCCCAGTCCCTCTCCAGCTCTCCTGGAGCCCTTTAGGCCCTGGAATGGGCTCTGAGCTCTCCCTGGAGCCTTCTCCTCTCCAGCTGAGCACCCCCAGCTCTCCCAGCCTGGCTCCAGAACAGAGGGGCTCCAGCCCTCAGAGCAGCACTGTGGCCTCCTCTGGACTCACTCCAACAGGTCTAGGTCCTTATTTTTGGGGGTCCAGTGAGGAACTGGTCTAAGCACCCAAGTGCTTCAAATCACTTGATATCAGTGACCTTATATTTGTTTCCTAATTAATGGATATATTAATGACTTCAACAGGAATTTCTCACAGACCAGGGCAGGTGTGAACATTTGAGGGTTCTCAGGCACTACCGTGGGGGAGCAACAGGGAAAGCTCCAGGTCCTGGAAAGGAATTTTTATGAAGGAAAAGAAAATGGCTGATTATTGCCTTTAATTTATAAAAAATCCATGACAAAATTATATCCTAATTTTATAGTAATATAACTTTGGAAGTGTGTGAATGAAGGGGAACGTGGCAGCTGGCTCTGGAAACCTGGATGTGGAAACCAGGTTGTTTTATTTTAAATCACTTGCAATGAAAACTATATTCAAAGATGGTTTAATTCCAAGCTTTCGTTCAGGTCTGCCTGGAGACAACAGAGGCCGAACATCAAACAGGCTCTGGTTCTCCTCAGAATCTATGGGTTTTTCTTTTAAACAAAGCTGTAAGTGAGATCCACTTCCAAAGGCTCTGATGGGCCCAGTAGAGCGGGAGCATCAGGCTGAGAGCTGAGATCCCTCAGTGCCAGGCCCATGTGCTGCAGCCTCTGCGCTTTTCCTTAGGACTTTCAGAACTAGATTTAACATTTTTCTCAAAGTTTACAGGAAAAGGCCTAGAACAATATAAATACAATTAAAAGAAATCAAAGGTATAATGAAGGTTTTTGCATTTACAGGAATTAAAGCAGCAAACATTTCTTAAAATTTCCAGAAATAATTGAAATTTATTTAGGCATAACAGGACTGGTTAGGACATATTGCTTACAATAAAAACATAATTCCAAAAATTATATTGATGATTTCTGACAATTTTCTACAATTTGATAATTACACAACGTTTGGCAATTTAAAAAATTATTCCTGTTGTTCCTTTTAAAACAAAGGACAAGGAGCCATGGCTGGAGTCCTTGGCGGCTGGCTGGCCTGCCCCCAGATTTGTGTTTATATATCTTGCAATATTTTTCAGTAATCAAGGCAATGCCTTTAAATAAAAGTGAAAAGTTATGTGACCTTGGTTGTCAGACTCAATTTAGACTCCACCGCAACACTTCGCATTTTATTTTTTAAATTAGCTGTTGCCATCTTTTACAATTTGTTTATAGGCAGAAAGAGCCACATGGAATGGGAAGTATCAGGGAGGAGTTGAGAGGTGCTGCTTTGGCCTCAAACAGAGGCATTTTTAATAACTTTAACAGCTTTTTATTTTATTTTTCCCTTTAATCTGTTTTCTCAGGTGGTGCCTTGATTCATTCTGGTTTTCTTTCCAAAAATTTTGTTTCCTTTTTTGAAGAATGTTTGGGTTCTCTTCCCCCTTCTGGGGAAACACACTGGATTTTTGGGAAGTTCACCATTAAAAGGTGTGCAAGGTAATGTTCCCTCTTGGGTTACACTTACCAAACCATTTTGTTGCCCAGCTGTTTTTTGCCTGTTACAAGGATCAGGAAAAAGGGAGTTTGCTGGGCCCACAGTGTCCATGGCTCCATGCTGGCACCACCTCCCTCTCCAGTGCCCCATTCCAGGTTGGATTTTCCTTCCTTGGACATTTGCACAGGTTTTGGTGTTGGCTCCTCCCTTCCCTTTACTTCACTGTCAGTATCCGTGGATTTTCCCATCTTTATGGCTGAAGTAGGTCATCTGCTTTGCCAGAGACACCAATCAGCCCCTCTTGTATCTGATTTTTATTTTTCACAGGATACATTTTGAAAGCATATGTAAAATAGGACTGAAAATAGCATTCCAAATGTCAGCAGCCCTGTAGCATCTTGGCTGAGCTGCTCTGCTTTACTGTTTGGAACAGATAAAGTCATTCTACTCAATGAAAACCAAAAGCAAACATGAATTGGAGCAAAACGACAACATTTTGTAGTTGTGGCCTGGCACATAGGACGGCAGTCTCTCTGCTTTTGAGGGTGGAATAGAAAAGGCAAAATTTTGAGGCTTGTATTCATGAAAAATACAAGAACTGTTTTGATCTAAACAGAATAAGAAATTAAGGAAGAGGTAGATCATATGGCAAACCACAAACATCTGACCATGTTGTGCTTCTCTGGCTCCTTTTTGAAGATGAGCATTCAATGATTGTAAAATCAGGCCCTGACTGATGATGGGGTGATGGTGTGGGCAGCACCCCCAGAGCTGCTGCACAACAATGACATGGATATATCTCACATTTATCATTTCAGCCTTTTCTCTCCCACAGCTTTGCATGCATTTTCAAATGGGATTGATGCATTAAAATGCATACTGGGGAGTATTTTAGGCTTGATAGAGTCAATTGGGTTGTTCCATCTGGCTCTTCTGCTACCAAAAATTATAATTAGATCATTTCAGTTGGCTTAAATTTTGTACTTCTAATAAGAACAAAATTCTTATAGACTGCCTAAGTAAAAGTAGGAAATTTACACATACTGAAATACCTCTTTAAAGCTTTAACCCAACCTATCAGTGTGAGAGACAATGCGCTGCCAATTACTGTGTGATGCTGTGGCAGCACCGCACAGGTTGTAACTCTCTCTGTAATCCTGTTTGGGGACAGTGTTGTTTGCTTTTGAAAAAGGAGCTTTTTAAAATGCCAATGTGTGGCCAGGCCTGAAGAGGCACCCGCTGTTCTCATCGGACCATCTGAGACGCCACATCTGGAGCAGGAAATGGCGGCGAAACGTGGCTCACCCAAAGGGCTCCTTTCTGTTCAACACTTGCTGTGCCTTTGGTGTGGGTTTGCCTTTCTCGTGTCCTTTCCCCCCAGTCCCAGCCTGCTGGTGCTGCAGGTATGGTTGGGCTGGCTTGGCCATCAAAGAGCCGCCGGCTTCATAGTGCGGGGACGGGCCCCCGCCCCCTCTTTGAGCATATTCTATCCCCGCGTTATTGCATCAAACATCGCTTCTAATACAATACCACAGGAAACTAAGGGCCCTATTCAGAGATTACATGCACCCCATGGAAGGGTGCTTTTCATCTATTGGAAACCTGATTTAAAACCCAGCCCTACGTGACTCTTCCCTGTACTGTAACTTGCACAAAACGGGGAGTTCTTGAGGTTTCCTGTATTAGTCCCTGCTCCTTTGACACGCCTGGCACAAGCCCGACAGGGTCTCATTGTGGCATTTTTATTAAGAAAGAGGATGCTGATTCTTTTTTCTCTGTCAGCTGCTGAAATAAGAAGGTTTTAAGAACAAAGAAAAAACTTGTGCCAAGGGGAGACAAGAGGATTATGATTCCCAAAGGAAGGTGGACATTCCCCACACCAAAACACTGTCCTAATGAGCCAATGGGTTTTTCTGGTAAATATATTTAGGAGAAGTACATTTGGGTGCCATCTCTACTCATTTATTCTTCAAATTGTAATGCTGCACATTTTGGGTTTCACTATATTGCATTTTAAAACTAATGATGCATTCATTCTCCGAGCAAATCTTATTTCTAAGCCCTAATTTAATAGAATTAAACTCTAAGCTGAATTGGTTTTATGAGATAAAACTCTGAAGTTGATAACTGCATTTAGGAATAGTTCAGGTATTGAGTTTCTAATTTGCTTCGTGAGCATGGAAATCCCTCAGATAGTCAATATTGACGCCCTGTAATTGGTAAGAGTGGGGCTTGCTGAGTTTCCTCTCTGGTGCTGGAGCGATGCTCGGAGCACGGCCCAGGGGCTGCGGCCGAGCCCTGCCCAGCCCAGCCCGGCTCCGCCTGCCCCAGGGGCCAGCTCCAGACCCCTTCCCCACCAGCACGTGCCGTGCCAGCAATAATCCCTTTGCCTCCAAGGAAAAAGGTAACTTCAGCTTTGCTGGGGATTCAGCTCCGACATGAAGCCGTCACTTAGTGTTGCCATTTTACTCAAGAGGAACAAGATAGGACTTGAGGAGATCATCTCCAGATGATTTGACTTTGCTATTCAGATATAACCCATGTCTTAATTCTGCTGCTTGGAAGCCCCTGGATGCTCTCTCAGGAGACACCAGCCAGGTGGGGAATTGATGCCTCTTGTGCTTTGTGGCACCTCCAGATTTTGCTCTGTGTTCCAAAGCACTAGATCTTGCTGCTTTATTACAAGAATGGTTTGGGAACTAAGTCTGAAGAAGAAGAAGAAGAACAGACTTATAAAACACCTGGATTTTGCACATTTACCAGTGTTTAGTTACAGATCGGGAGAACTGCAAATTCAGCACAACTCTCTCTTAGGGAAATCTCCAAATACTTAATTTGGAGCTCTCTGAAGCTCTTTGGTGAGTGAGGGTGTGTGCACACAGATAATGCTGCAAGTTTCCACTGAGCAAACTTTGTTGGTGGGCGGGTTCTGTAGAGAAATCAGTTACCAAGCCTAGTTCCAAAAAGAAATAAAAGCAGAGAGTTGTGTGATTTAAAAAAAAGGAAGGAGGGGAGTGAAAACAACCTATTTTTATTGTAGTTGCTTAATGAAAGGGCTTGGTTTGTACCTAATATGTAATGATTTAAAGCACTGGGAAGAGGTTTGCCAGATAGTTTGTCTCTCCCTCATTAAGGTAATGAGATTTTTATTGAAATTTTCCCCAACCTCCTCCTGTTGCTCCAGGTGTCTTCCTTGCATTTAAAACCCACTGTATAATATTAAATGAAGGAGAACACAGACCAGTTGATGCTGCCATGTTTTGTCAGGTCTAGAACCAGGCAGGGTTGATGATGTGAGGTCAGTTCATGGAATCACAGAGTCACAGAATGGTTTGGGTTGGAACGGACCTTAAAGATACCTAATTCCAGCCTCCTGCTGTGGAGCAGTCGCTGGACTCCGGTGGCAGCGATGGTGCTCTGTGCCTGCTGGGCAGCCTGGAGGGCTCCGGGGGCTGATTCTTGCTCCTGTGTCACTGATTCCAGCCAGAAGCCTGGGGCCAGGGTTGCTGGTGGCATTGGGAAGGACTGCATGGTGTGGCACAGCCGGCTGGAGCCGTGCCAGGAGGGGAGGCTGCCTCGGCAGGGAGGAACAGCTGTCCTCGGCTCTGGCCATCCTTGGCTCTGGCCATCCTTGGCTCTGCTTTGCCTCCCTGTGTCGTGACTCAGCCAAGCCCCTGATGTAAGGTTTCACTTGGCTCTCAGCAGCGACATGAGCGGTTCCCTGGAACGCCTGGAAATTTTAGTCATTTTGTGAAATAACTGGTTTCATAATACGACGGTAACACGTCCACTGAGCCGGCAGCCGGGTGACAGAGAAAGGGGGTTGCTCTTTCCTCCTGCAGCCAAGGCAGCTTCTCTTCTGCATTCCCAGGGATTGAAGTTTCTTCTCCCTACCAAGAGTATAAAGGCAGCTGTTTAGCGATAAACAGTTGCAAATGATAAACAAATCAATATTTGTTAATGTTATGATGCACTCGCATCTCTCAGATACACATGGAATGATTTATAGAGTACAGCATTTCAGGGCTGACCCTTGCAGGTCTCAGAAAGCACTTAAAAAATAAATTTACCCTGGCCTCTCTCACCCCATTTCAAAAAGGGTGACAAAGATGAAGTAATTTATAAGTCACACTTTTATTAATGCTTTTAACTTTCATATACTTGGCTTTCTTGCCCTCTGAGCAGCTAAGTGCAGCTCTTGGTCGAATGGTAACCTTCGGTGCTTTGAGAGGGGTTTTGTACAAATGATCAACTCATAAATAGGTGCTGTGCTCCGCATTATCCTGCCATAAATTCCCAGGACCTTTCAAGTACATCAAGAAAGAGCAACTTGAACTAGGCGTTCTGCGCTCGAGTTTACAGACTAATGCAGTCCTAATGAGCAGCTGGGCAAAGGGTTTCCAGAGCATGTCTAATGCTTTCTGTGGTGATCCTGTGCTGCAAGAGCCCGCAAGGCAGGAGGGAGGTGGCCGTGGCAGCAGGGCCCCCACGGCAGCAGGGCCCCCACGGCAGCGTGGCTGGGAAATGTGGCAGGGGGACATGGCTGGGGGATGTGGCCACGGCAGGAGGGGCATGGCTGTAGCAGGAGGGACATGGCTGAGGTCACCTCCCTCCTGACCTCTGCAGCTCAGGCACCGTTTTTGTTGCGAACTCAGAGTCAAGGGGAATATAGGGAACATTAACTGGAGTAGTGTGTATTGACTAATTATTACCCCTCTGATTATAGGTGTTGTTGGGAAAAATTTGATCTAAAAGAGAACAATGAACAGATAAACTTAAAAATGCTTCCCACGGTGAATTCTTGCCATGTGTGGAGCCCTCACAACGACACTGCTGGGACACCCAGCCAGCGCTTGTGTGGCTGCCTACCAGCATCTCCAGAACCTTTTCCATACAATAACTACCTGCTTGGGGAAGGGTTGTGTGGTGATGCTTGCTTGAATAAAAACATGCCTGTACCAAACAGCCTCTGCAGCTCTTAGCAGGTACTGTTGACACAAATGAATTGTTCAACTTCAGCTCTCCCCAGTTAGTTCTAAATGTAACCCAGCCTGGGAGCTGCTGCTAAGGGAGAACTCAGCCCGTGGAGGGGAGATCTGCTGGCACACCTGTCCTGTCTTTTTGGTGAGCCCTCGAATGGGAAGCAGGGACACAACCTGAGACCCAGGAAACTCCATTTCAACACCAGAAAAGCTTTTTTCACTGTGAGGGCAGTCAGACTCTGACACAGGCTGCCCACAGCGATTGTGTAGTCTCCATCCTTGGAGATTTTCATCTGGATATGGTCCTGGAGCCCCGCTCTGCATGACCCTGCTGGAGCAGGTGGGTTGGACTGTATGATCTGCAGACATGACTTCTAACCTTGGCTCTGTGACTCTGTAATCCTCCCTTTCCAGCATCATGTCTGGGGGCTGATGTATTCTGAGAAGCAGAGCCAGCTCTTCCCAATGGGAAGCGTCATCAGGACCTGTCCAGCCTTTGGAGGAAGAATGCTGTGTCCAGCTACAGCTCAATGAGGCAACCAGAGCCTGTCTCTGCTAGATCTGAGTGGGGAGGGTTGGTCATTGGGGTCAGGTGTCTAATTATGAATAACGAGGAAGGGGAAGAGTGGTAAACACAGGAACAGGTTGCTCCTTTTCTGGAAGAATCATGCTTTAGGCCTCTCTGGTGCACTTCTGCTGTGGAAGCCTATTGATAAAGGAGCTTATTTTGGACTTAGGGCTGTAAGGATTCCTCTAGGTTTATTACCAAGTCTTCTAGGAGGTCTTTTATTGCAAAGGGCTGCTTCAAGGGTGAGGGTAATGGGCTACACCTGGTCCCTGTGTCTGACCATATGAGCATCAGCTGCTGCTCGTTGGTGGCATCATTACCCAATCCTGCCCAGGAGTGGGAGAAGAGGTGTCCAATGGGCAGGAGGGAGAGGATATATGTAAGGGTAGAGCAGGTAAGAGCTCTGAAGAGTTCTGGAAAACAGAGAGGAGGAGTTGCTCTGAGAGGAGTCAAGGTACATTGGGATTTCTTGCTCTGGTTTGCTGGTTGAGCTTCTCTGCAGTTGCAGGAATCAAAGGATAACTTTAATTCTAAGTGTCTGTGATGAAATGCCCTTGTGCAGTGTAAGTAACTTGAGCAGGGAAGGTTCTGCTGGAGTTTGCTGTTCTCAGCCAGCCTGTCCATTGTGTTTAGAGTGCTGAAGTGGTGCTTTGTGGTCCTGGTCTTGAGGATGCGTTGGGAGATCTGTGTGGTGGGGCTGAGGGCAGCTGGGACTTATGATTGCTTGAACCTTGTTCTAGTGAAAGAGCATATCCTGGCAAATCTTGATGCTAAGTCCCCCTCAAACTCCTGCTTTGTCTCCTCTTCTTCCCCATGCAAGTAGGATTTTTTCCTGGTATTATTTTCACTGTTACTGTCTGAAATGCAGTCCGTGTGCTCAGGGGTCACTTGCACCTGGTGGCTGTGAAACCACCTTGAACTGTCTACCTCAGTCAGCTCCTGCTGGGGTGTCCAGTGGAATATTGTGGGTTTGGGTATATGATGTAACAAAAATACACTTGATTTTTACTTGAACTTATTTATGCACATAAGACTTTCATTGTAAGTACAGTGAAAGCTATGTTGGGGTTTTGACTTGATTGCAGGGAAACTTGCTGCAGCAGGCTGGAGCTTTTTAAAAGAAAATCTCCCATGAAAAACTACAGGAACTTTAATTTCAAAAAAATGTCCATAGACCCTTGTGTAATAAAGCATTTGAAGCTGGGGCAGAGCAGCATGGGTTGAGGCTCTTTGAGTGCATTGATTACCCTTTTTGGAATCGGATCCATCTGCCAATTACCCCAGAAGTGGGGAGGGGGAAAAGAAAAGCTCTTATTTTGGTATAAATATGTAATGCAGTGGATGGGAAAAGCAAATTCCCTGGATTCAAACCATATGGCTGGGCTGAACGTGGGCACTGTCTGGTCTGTTATTAATGGATATTGTTAAGTCTGGGATCAATGTGGAGTCGCCCCTGAATGCAGTGTCTGGTGGCCAGGAGGAACTGCTTGAGGTAGTTGAGGGGCAGCAGGTGGGGCTTGGGGGGGTTGGAACAGAAGTGGCTTTTCACCATCACCCTTTCCTGTGTGCTACGTTTGGAAAAATGTGAAGGAGAGAAGTGACTTTGCTTGGGATTTTGTGCTTTACTGAGAGTTCATATAGTTATGACACTTGATTTTTCTTTTTTGAATAGTTAATGACAGAAGTAGGGGTATAACAGGAGGAAATTATTTCATCTTCCTAAGGAGAAGGTGATGGAGAAGACCTCAGTGATCTGGAGGTTCTTGATGCTCCTGTCCTGCTTTTCTTCTCCCACCCTCTGGAGTCACTGTGTTTTTCTCCCTAGGGGTTTGATTTACACCAGTGTGTAGTTTACATCTTTGCTGCTTGTGGTTGTACAAGATGTGTGCTTTGCAAGCATTGTCAGAGTTGGTGGAGGAAGCCATGCTCCTCCCAAGCTGGAGGCTCACGAGAGGTTTGTGCTGCTCTGAGGTCTTGGGGGCACCTGCCCAGCCCTGGAGAGTCCAGGCAGGGATGAAGGTGATGTGTGGCACCTCCATTGGGCAGCTCCAGGCCACTCACTGAGTGAAGGCACGTGTCAATCCACAGGTGACCATCTAAAGGAGTTTTTCTAGTTTTTTTCTCTGGTATTCTCATCCTAACTTCCACCCAGATCAGCACTGAAATGAAGCAATGACCCTTATATGTGAATTTCCCCCAGTTTCTCTGTTCCACTCAATGTGTATTGACACATTACATCCAAGCCTTTGTATGTTAAAGCTGCCCATTCCAGCTCTCAGTCGGTGTAATTCTGCTGTTAATAATTTAAATGATGAAGTAGGGTCGGTGAGAACAATAACCGTGAAACAGATGGAGCTGGGAGCAGTGCAGGGCATAAATCCGTGAAAACTCGAGGCTCTGCTGCGGAGCATCCGAGTGGATTAGTGGCTCCGGCAGTGAGCCTGCTGCGGGAGGGGGCAGGCTGAGCAGCCTCACCAACTCCAGCCTGGCATCTCTGCTCTTCTCTGAGGCAAACCCAACAGAGCCCCAGAGGCAAAACCAGCTACAAAGTAACCTCAGTAGTATTGGCAACGAAGCTGCCTGTGGTTCTTTGTGCTGTTCCTTTAGTTTGGTGTTCAGTTGGATGTTTTGACAAAATTCTCCCCTCCTCAGAGATGCTGGTTTTTATTCACACCCAGGTCCCTTCTTACTCAGCTTGTCCTCAATGTGGGTGGAGAGCAGGGATGAGGCAAATCCTTTAGCTCACATGGACTGACACCCTAAGGTCACATTGGCACAACCTCCAGCTTCTAAATTAGAAAAGTTTGAGTGAAGCCTTGGCAGAGACAGGAACTCCTGACTTCTGTTCTCACACCTGTGTGTATTTCCCAGGTAACAAGTGACAGGGCGAGAGGAAGCAGCCTCAAGTTACACTAGGGGTGGTTTAGGTTTGGTACTGGGGAAAATGTCTTCATGGAAAGGGCTGTCCAGGCCTGGCAGAGGCTGCCCAGGGCAGCGCTGGAGTCCCCATCCCTGGAATTGTTCAAAAACTCTGTGCATGTGGCACTTGGAGTTCTGGGTTAGTTCTAAACGTGGTGGTGCTAGGCTGAGGGTCGAACTTGATTAACTCAGAGGTATTTTCCAACCTTAATGATTTTTGACTCTCTGCTTTATCTGGGTGTTACAGTTGCAGAGTCTTAAGGTCTCTTTAAGTGGGAAGGAACAGGGTCTTCCCATCCAGCTCTTCAGTTGTGCTGCCATGGCTCCTACAGCTGGAAGGTGACTTGGTCTCTGCTCTGTCTACTCCTGCAATTCTTCAGACACTCTTGGAAAATAGCCTAAAATTTTATGGTTTCCAAGAGAGGATTAAAACAAATCACCCCAAAAGTTTAGATAATGAACCCTGAAGTGGGTGTTTTGGGGGAATTCCATGCTTTCCAAGCACCCAAATGTGAATTTGCATGCCTGGAAGTGTCTCTGTGCCTGGTGAATCCCAGCAGTGAGTGCTGTCATTGGCTGCCACAGCTGGGGGTGTCAGGTGTGGTTGAAATGCAGCTGGGGCAGACAAAGCCGAGCCCGGCTCCCCTTGCCTGGCACTGCTCTGGCTCCATGGGAATACGGCTCACTTGTAACGAGATCAGGGTTGTCACAGGAGGAGAGAGAGGTGGGATTTGCAAAATGCTTAAACTTAACTGCACTTAATTATAGCTAGACTGGCCAAGCAGCTAGGAAAGGCTGCGGGCTTTGTTAGCCCGCTGTGCCTGGTCCTGCCACGGCGAAGTTCACCGGACTCAGGGCCACGTCCCGGGGCCGGCGCTGCCCTGGCGTCCTTGCACGGTGATGGGATCTGGCCGTGACATTTCATTATGCTGATTTTAACTGGCATGAGGAGAACTTGTGGACAGGCTCCAGCCCTGTGAGGGAGAGGAAA
>NW_008239544.1:1571073-1578616 GCF_000691975.1 Corvus brachyrhynchos
ATTAAAATAATAACAGTATGGGCCAACAAACAGCACACACATGTGCAACAAAGAGAGGCGACCTAATAAATACATTCACTTTGATTTACGGTGTTGTGATAATCCAGACCGTCATCCTCGCTGTGGTTGGGAGGGTTTTTGTGTGGTGATGAAGGACAAAATCAATGGTGGGTCTTCCCATTCTTTTAATAAGAAGAAAATAACCCCCTCTCCATGTTCTGCCAGTCTTGGGACTTGGCTTCAAAACCCATATAAATCTGTAAAAATGTAATTCTGCCTTAGGAGCCTCTTCTTCTTGCTCCTGGAGGAGGATTTTCCTGCAGGTGTTTGAGCTTTGGCTCATAAACCTGGCTGCTCTGGCCTACCTTCACTTTCCCCTCCTGTTGGCTCGGCAGGAGATGGCCTGTCCTGCCCTTGATTTGATTCCCTTGAAGTGAATAACACATCTGAAATTCTACTGCAAGAGTAGAGCAAAGATCCATTGGGTCTGTAAGAGACAGTTATTCATTCTTAATATCACAGAATCATGGAATGGTTTTGAAAGGGACCTTACAGCTTGTCCTGTTCCACCCCCTGCCATGGGCAGGGAAACCTTCCACTAGACCAGGGTGCTCCAAACCCAGTCCAACCTGGTTGTTTTTTGGGTTTTGTTTCTCTTGTTGCATGTATACAGTCGAAAACACTGTGTTTAAATTAATAAAAATATTGATAAAATTAGCCTGTTTTATTTACTTGTTATTTTAGTATCAGTCTCATCATCACCATCATGTGATATTTCTGTAAGGAAATTACAGCAATCTTGGGAATGCTTTTCCAGATATAAATCAAAATTCCTCCTTTGCCTGCCCTCAACCAAGGATATTTAGAAAAATTAAACATGTAAACTCTTTTCTTCTCTCTGTGGAATTAGCTGATGAGTAATTTAATATATGTGCTTTGTGGTGCATTATTGAGAAATATATTTCATTAGCTTTAAGTGCATTAGCTGATATTTTAAATTCTATGAAAATGGGAGTGTAGTTTCAAGCTCGAGCTTTTTGCACAGTGTGGGCATGTTCTTCCAGAGCTGGATTAGCAAACACTTCACTTCGGTGAATATATAGCACAGCCCTGCAAGGGAAGTTTTGAGGTTTGTGCATAGAAAACACAATTATTGCCAGATTAAATTATCAGGGTAAACCTAATAAATGTTTTTGTGGTGTATTTTTTTTTTTTTTTTAATATAGGAAACCCCCATTTTTTCCTGCTAAATGGGTTCATGGTGTTCTGTGTTGCAAAGGCTCCAAAAGGCGTTTCCTGCTGTTCGGGAGGGTGGGTGTGTTGTGTGTGTATCCAGAAGAATATTGCATAGGGTGGATTTCTGGGCTGGAGGGATGGAATGAGGGAAGGTGGGATTCACCCCCACAGGACAACCTGGAGGGGTTGGAGTGATGCTGGATCCCCCCCAGGGCTGGGCAGGGGTGGGGGGACCCCCAGGCATCGCATCCCAGGGTCACACAGAGGGGTTCCCCTCACTGGGATACAGCTGTGCTTCTGCGCTTACCAGACTCTTTCTTTCCAGCCCCTGAGCACCCTTGCTGTCGCTCAGGGTCCAGGACCTGTTCTTCCACGTTCTGTGTGATTTTTAAATCACTTTCCTGTGGCCTTTAACCACCACAGATTACATTTTGGGGAGCTGCAGAGGACAAGCCTGCTGTCAGAGCAGAAAATCAAATTTTTTGATGTGATGTTGTTGCATTAAAAGGGCCAATCTCGTGTCATGTAACATGTGAATAATGGGACTAGCATGTGATGTCAAAAATTTCCAACTGCCTCATAAATAAATGCAGTCCCTCCCCTCCCCCCAAAAGGTCACCCCGCTTGAACTCGGGCTCGCATCCCAAATTACCAATGCGCTCAGAGTCAAGGTTAAAGGTACAGTATCCCCTTTCAAAAGGCACATGTCAGTGTCTGTGCTGGGAATGATAAATAATGCCTGGAACAGGCTATCAATTTCCCAGGGCCCTGCCTCCCCTTGCTGCTGTGCCGAACTTCGCTGAGGGCCTGGGGAGGGAGCGGATCCCACCGCGGCTCCGAGCCTGGGTGTGGTTTTGGCTGTGCTGGCTCTTGCCCTGGCCACCCCTTGCATCCCAGGGGTGCTCTCCCAGCATCTGCTGGGTCTCTGGGTGAGTAGAGCCTGTAAATGTCACCACCCTTGGCCCAGAAAAGTCCTTTGGAGAGCTGATTTCACACATTTTAGTGTTCAAAGCTTTATGTGCCCATAAGTCATTAAGGCTGCAAAATCGAGCAACAAACTGAAAAACTGTGGAAGTGCCCAAGTTCGCATATAAGCCCTGACCCTCCCTGAGTGGATGTGCCTGACCAGCCTGAAATCCCATTGGCTTGTGGGGGTGCTCTTGGGGAGGCCTTGGCTGATGTGGGCATGGGGAGCGGAGGTGCTGAAGGTGGGAACATCCCGCCTTTCCCTTCCCACCCTGCTCCTGCCTCTGTGTTGTTATTCACTGAAGACAAGCTGAACAATGCACAGGCTCCAAAATTTATCCTTTCCTTCTTGATTCATCACCTGTTGAGTGGCACTGGGACTTAGTTGGGAAAATACCCTCAACACTTCCTTGTGAAATACTATGTTATCATATGATGTAAAGCCAAAATAAATTGCTTTTAACCCCTTTTTGCACACAGGCAGCAGAATTGCCATGGTTAAGGTCCTGTGCAGGAGTTACGTACCTGAATTTGGTTGAAACAAGGCTGTGTGTCTACAGCCAACAGAGAACTTGGTTGGCGATTCAGCACCACCCTGTAGCATACCCTGCTGTGCTCACTAAATGGGGTCAGGCTCCTGGCCAATGATAGCAAATTAGCATAGAATTCAGGCACGTGTAATAATGCATATGCAGCAGAGGGACAAATTAAGGGTGACTAGGTAAATTTAATGATAGCATTTTCTAGTTTTTTGCAACTTAAGCATTTTATACATAGTTGTTGGTGTGGGTTTTTTTAATAAACACCATGTTCTTGGAGGGGGCAGCCACAAAAGCCAGTGGTTTCCATGGAGAATGTGTGGACACTGGGAAGGTGGCTGACTCAACTGGCTTGGCCAAGGGGCTCCCATCAGCCATGGGGCTGGAGGACACTTTCTGCTCATCTGCTGCATCTATAGGTTAAGTGATCTCCAGACACCTTTGTTTTCTAGGCTTACTCTGAATGTGGAGTTTTGCTATCTCAGGTATGTAGCAGTTTGAGCGACTGGGGGGTCTCTTTCCTTCCTGTGGCGGAGCAATGGCAGGGCACATGTCACCCGGGTGGTGGCTGTTGCCTGTGGAGGTGGGTGCAGCTGTTTGGGCAGTGCTCAGGGCTCAGTGTGGGGACAGATAAACCCTCTCAGGGAGCAGCTTGGATGGGTCAGGGCACTGCCAGCCCCTCCTCGGGGAGCCATTTGTCCGTGGCCTCGGCTACCCTGTGCCACACTGTCCCCTCCTGTGACCATGCAGGGAGCAGGGGCTGCTGAGATCAGACTTCCCAAGGAGCTGAGTGTCCCACTGGGGACAGCAGCCCACTCTGCCTGCACCCCTCTGTGCCTCTAAGCCCTGCTGGGTGCTCGGGGAGATGGATGGGTGACCTCAACCCTGAGGAACAGCACATCCCCGGTGCAGCTGTTGCTTAGCCGAGGGAGGGATGGAGCTGATGTCACTGGTCCAACAGGGATCATTGTCCACATATTTGGCATTAACCAGCAGCTGTGATGGAGCTTCCTGCTCATCTTTAGATGATGAAGTGTCTGTGTGGTACCTCTTGGCACACATTTTTACCTGGTACTTGCTCAAAGTTATTTCCTGGCAGCTGCATCAGCCCAGAGTGTGGCAAGGTCAAGTCTGTTGCCTGATAGCAAGCATGAATGAGGAACTTCTGAAAGAACTTAAAAAGGTTAATAAGTTCTATAGTGTTTTGTGAATTTGAAACTTTCTTTAAAAAGTGTTTAAGAAAGCCTTTTCTATCCTTGGCTTTGTGCTAATGAAATGTTGAGTGCCACATTTGTGGGGGGTCACTTTCCTGAGGTAGCAGGATGATAATTTGGGAGGTGAAGCCTGTCCCTGCCCAAGCAATACCCTGTCTTCTCGTTTTTATTGGTAATGCTTTTTTGTTAAATTATACTTAGACTAGCAGTAGATTAACTAGTTGGGCACATAAAACCCATATTCATAGAATCAGAGGCTGGTTTGGATTGGAAGGGACCTTAAAGCTCATCTTGTTCCACCCCCAGCCATGGGCAGGGACACCTTCCACTAGAATTCCATATTCATGTTTACTTACATGGAAGGAATGGGGTTTTCTGGAATTAGGCGTGTGGGAGGCTGGAAGTCAGTGCAGGTGTCATTGCCAGTGCTGGGGGTGGCTTTGGCTGCGCTCACAGAGCCGGGCCCGTTCGCGGCGCTGCCTGTGCCGGAGCCACACCGTGCCCGCTGGCCCGCTCCGTGGCACGGCCTCCAGCCCCAGCCCGGCCGCGGCAGCCACATCTGGTTTGGCTTTGTTCGCCGGCAGAGGGGAGGGAGGTGCTCGCTGTGGTCAGGGGCCAAACTACATGTCATATTTCATTACCTTCATTAGCTACTACAGAAGGCTGTGTTAAAAGGGAGAAGGTTGTGCTTAACTCTTCACTTGCCAGGGGCTTATTTTCTAAACGCATTTTTAATTTTGCTTCCTGCTCTTGTCAATGTGTTTTTACCTTTGTTTTGAGCTTATCAAACCCATAAGTTATGTTTCTGCTCAGGGTTCTGCTCCTCGGTGTTGAGGAGGCGCGGGTGGCCGGGCCGTTCCTGGCTTGCTGCTCGGACGGTTGCCGAACCATCTGGAAACAGTTACAGGCGCAGCAGTGTAAACCCAAAAGGGAAAGTGTGTTTAGCATTAATAGAACTTTACTTTATATTTTGTCCACAGTTGTCTTTTCCTTTTTCACCTCTCATTGTTCTGTTGATTTAATGTTGCTGATTTGTCCAGAGCAGCTGGGACTGCCCCATCGTGGAAATGTTCAAGGCCAGATTGGACGGGGCTTGGAGCAACCTGGCTTAGTAGAAGGTGTTGCTGCCCATGGCAGGGGTGGGACTGGATGGGCTTTGAGGTTGCTTCCAACCAGTCTGGGATTTCATGATTTCTTTTGGGGGAACTATGGACAAAAGGACACTTTGTGGTCGGGGTGAGTCTGGGAGGAGTTTGTCTCCTCATTAAAGAGGTAATTTCTTACATGAATATCACAATAAAGCATTAAGATTTCCCCATGAATTGATGACATGAAACAGAGCATAGAGATGTTTATAGAAGATGTCTTCATTAGGGTTACGCCTTCAAACTGTGTTTAAGCCCATGAGTCTGGGCAGAACTGTGATGATGTCGTTCTGTCATGCTGTACCAAGTGTTTTGTGAACAAAATGTCATAGAATCATGGAATAGTTTGGTTTGGAAGGGACCTTAAAGATTGTCCAGTTCCAACACTTTGCCAGAGGCAGGGAACCTGTAATTTAATCCCGTTGTAACCTTGGCACTCCCAGCACAGCTCCCCGAAGGTATGACTGTTCCCAGAAGGAAGCAGGATGAGCCATGGACAGCCTGTTTCACTGGGAGCCACGCAGTGGGCTGGGATGGGCACGAAACTCAGGTCCTCTCAGCTCCAGGCTGCTGGGGGCTGGAAATGCCTTTGGGTGTCACCCACATGGTCTGTCTACAAAAATTTAGGAATGTATTTACAGCTCCAGATGTTTTCATTGGTACTTCTGTGTTACAGATTTACAGTAGGAACAAAACCAAATTGTGTATTAATTAGTGAAAAAATTAGTGAGTGAGAGACTATAAACCCAGCCCCATTTCCCTCTCACTCTGTAAATCTCCATTTTCCCAGGCAAGTATCTGGCTGGTATTTGTTCCAGCATTTTACAGAGATAGGCTGCAGCGTAATCTGCACCGAGGCAAGATAGCAGGGAGGATTAAGATTTAGCTTTTTATCTGATAGCAACAACAGCACATCCAGTATCTCCACAATTATTCTTAAAATTCTGAAAGCCTGCATTCTGAAATTACTCAAATTTTTAAAGGGCATGTGTGAGGGACATTTGTGGTTCTGCCTGTAATGTCAAGCCTGCAGTGCTTTTTCTGAAAATTTAATGAAAATTTGGATTTGGAATGAGGTTTTTACCTGGCTATGTTTTGTCTGGGACAGATGATGGCTATGTCAAATTTTAAACCTTTAGTAAAAGGTGCTTTTTGATGGGTAAGCCCACACCACCATAGCCAGAGTGCTGTGATTAAAAAATGAGGCAGAACAGCAAAATACTGCTTTTAATTTATCATTTAATGGTAGAATAAGGCTTGTTTACTTCTCCTTTTTCATCTCCTGTGCTCCTAAGTCTTTCAGCCATTCTTTTGAAATGTATTTTATAGTAAAACCTCAGTGGTTACATTGCCTAGGGGTTTAGTGTCCGTTTTCAAGAAAGGGAGTATTTTTAAGCTTAAAAAAATATTCTGCTGACTGATTATGTTTCAGCATTTGAGTTGGATGCTGCTGCCTTGATCTATATTTATTATACCAGCAATTTAAAAATAATTCTTTGGGATCCTGTGAGTTCCAAAGGTTTGGTAATGTGTGTGCATTATACACGTAATGGAGTTTTTTTCTATTTCAAGCAATTAGTTCAGTTTTACATGGTTGGTGTGCGCTGTAGTTATTTTTAATAATAGCAGTAAAGCCAGTTGCACATGTGTTGGCTGATGTGTCCAGCCAGCATCGAAGCTGGTGCCCTTTGGTCCTGGGGACTGACAAGAGGTGACAGGCTTGAGTCCCTGCAGCCCTGGGCAGGGCCATGTTCCCAGCTCCTGCCCAGGGAGTGTCCTGGGGCTGCCCAGAGCTCCTCTCCCAGCAGGGCTTTGTCAGCCCCAGCAGCTGCAGCTCATCGGTGCCGTGGGGACGTGGAGCTTTTCCTGCCTCTGTGGCAATCCTCCCAAGGAGAGGGAGGAAGGTGGACCTGGCAGGCAGGACCCTTCTCCAAGGCTTTTGCTGGAGTCAAACTTGATCTTGTCATGTGCAACAAATTTTCTTTGCCCTGGGTGCTGTTGGTGCAGTCCAGGGTAAAATGTGGACTTTACTCCCACAGCTAAACCAGGCAGTGCCAGGCTCTGTGCACGGTGTGGTGATCATGACCCAGCCCAGCTCACCACCGAGGTCCTGCAGCTGATGTGGTACCTGGGAGCTGTTCTAATCCTCAGGATGCAAACATGAAGAAAGACAGGGATTGTCAGGTGAAGCCTCTCAGGCTGTGGCTCTTGGAGCAAGACCTCAAATTAATTCTCCTCCATGTCAAGGCATTTGGCCTTAGATGCAGCAAAGACAGTCACATCTCATTGCCAAGTCAGGTTTCAAAGCCTGTTTGCCCAGGTGCTTGTTCTGTTGTCCTCAGTAGAAGAACCTCAGGCAAGTCTGTGCTGAGCAGGAATCAGCCCTGGCTTGCTGAGTGCTCCTGGAGCCCTTGGGCCTGATCTCAGCCGTGGCTGCCTGACC
>NW_008239544.1:1578779-1595457 GCF_000691975.1 Corvus brachyrhynchos
TCAGTTGGCACGGGCAGGATGTGCCCAGGAGATGAGTGGAGAGTAGATCCTTCTCTAACAGTCCAGCTCCCCTTGAAAGCTCGATGTAACTATAATCCTACATACTTAGTCATGTGGGAATTCCCAAACCACATTCCTCTTGTTTTCCCTGGGATGAGCAAACACCTGCATGAGTGCTAAATAAGATCTCCTGCAAACAGCCCTGTTGCTGAAAGAACAGCTAATGAACGTGTTCTGTAAAAGCCAGATCTTCCTCAGGGTTACAGAGGGCACACCCAGACAGGGATGTTCCCACGTGAGGAAGGCTGGTAATTATCATGTGCTACGAGTGTTAATGCCTTGCGTTATTTTCACAAGGATTGCTTGATTTTTCTGGGTGTCTAAACAGAAGGTTGAGTGGGAAGTGTGGAACAAGATGTGACTTTCTGGCTGTGAGAAAACACAGGAGGTGAAATGTGGATGGTCTGCAGAGATGGGGAAGGTATTTGCTTCCAGCTGCATGAGGCTGCTGTTATCACATAGTGTGACTTCAGGGTTCCCCACTTACTGTCCTCTAGGAAAATCCAGGGCTTTGTCTTCAAGATCAAAGAAAAAGTAGAAACAATAAAGAGCGCTGAGTCCCCCAGCAGCACCGTGGTTGTCTCCAGCTCGTGCCCCAGGAGTCACTCCTGCTTTGGGGGGGCCATGCCCACCCTGGGCCACAGTTGGGGCCAGGTGTTCACCAGGAGCAGCTTTTCTCTACACAGATTACCCGAGTGCAAGTAAAAATGGCCAAGGAAACAAAACACACAGAAAATCGGTGTATGCTGCAACAGTCCTTTGATCACAGGTCTCTCTTTTGTGTTTCCAAGACTGGTACTCAGGGATGGAAAGGATGAGGAGTGTGGTACCTTGGCAGGATCACACAGGGCTGGAGGAACGGTGCATTGGGGCCAGTGCAATTTGTGAGTAGGAATGTTGTTGAGGTGCTGTACCAAAGTGCTTCCTTCCTGCCTCTGACTAGAGCTATCAGTGTATCACTTTCAAATGAGCAGCTGAAATTAAAAGCTAAACTAAAAGAAACCTGGCTGCATCTGGGACTTGTCAGAAGCCTCATTCAGAGATGCCATTGTCACATTTTCCAAGAGCCTGAAGATGTGGAAGATAATTATCCCATCCCATAGACAAGTCTATTTGTTCCTTACACCAGTTGCTGTGCAATTTGAGTATCTTTTTTTCCTCCTTATTTAAAGGGTCCAATAGATTCTCCAGGCTGCTGCTCTCCTTAGTCTGCCTATTTACATATGCTGCAAACATACCATTTGGTAAAGCTAAGTTTTCCTGGATTCCCCATGTCCCAGTTCACCTTCCAGATCTGCAGATAAACCTGCTGTGCTGGTCCCTGGCTATCTCTGGGCTCCCAGCCTGCTTGACAGATGTGGCAAATGTCCCTTACGTTCGGTCAGACTTGATCAGGCAGATGCTGCTCAGTTTGGCTCTGGTGTAGCTCAGTGGGATGGGCAGGAGAAGGGCACTGGCTTTGTCACATGTCTTGGGCCCATGGCACCTTCCACGTGTTTTGGGGTCGTGCAGCACCAACAGCCCCCACGCATGCAGAACGTTCCCTGTGGGTCTCAAATCACAGTGCCTGGACTGGCTCCTGCATTCTGACTCTGGAGTTCATGGCACTGGAATGAGACCCAGGTCTGCACCGTCCCATGGGCTGCCCTCCCTCCTTCCTGGCATTCTGGGCATTTGGACTTGCCAGCACCAACCCATTGCAAAGGACTTGCGAGGAGTGAGCTGTCGTGGTGACCTGATGGTACAGAGTAGAAATGGATGTCCCCAAATTCATTACACTCTTTATTTAATATTCTGCTTACTTGGATTGAAACCTCTGTAATGAACAGGCTGTTTTCTCACAGTGTCAGGTTTGAGGGGTGGATTCTTTGTATCAGAAATCTTGATGTTCACAAATATGGAGTGTTCTGCAGAGAAAAACCACTCAGGATAATTTGGGCTGAGGTAAATTTTTTCTCTGATGGAGAATTTTATTTCTGAATAGACAGTCAGGGCCCAGCATCCCACATGTTCCCTGCAGAGTCTGGTAAGGCAACCCCAGGAACACCTGGATGGGCTGAATGACAGCAGGAGCTGCTGGGGATGGGGTGCAGGGTCGCTTCAGCCCCTGAATATTATCACAATAATCTTCACATGTGGCTAAAAGAAAATTGGGGATGCCCATTTGTACTGGCGAAGGAGGAAATACAGATTTCAGGAGTGGAGGGAAGGAGAGGAAGGGATTGCCTTTCTTTGCATTAATATAAGATGAAGATTAATTCTGCTAGCAGGATTCTGTCTGCTTGTCAGAATTCAGTGATTTTCCATTTTGGATCAACGCGGTGCCAGAATGTAAATCCGATCGCCTTGTGTCTTTCAAAATAAAATCAAAAAGCCTCCCTGATTGCTTATATGGGCAGCTAGCACACCTTAAGAAGTAAGAAAGGTTCAGACAGGAATATAATAAGGCCCAGGAAAGTGGCAGCATGAAAGGGATGACCTTTATTTGCAATCATAGCTGAGATTTACAGTTTATTACTGATAGCTTTTATAAAGAGCCATTCAGTTCAGAGGTGAGAGGTTTGTCATCTGGAAATGCAATTAACTTTAGCCTTATCCCAATCCCCCTGGTCTTAGTGTGAGAGCAGCACTTGAGCAATATCATGATTTTTCCCTCTAATTTCTTTTTTCCCAACATTTTTGTCTCTTCTATCCCTTGTTCTTTGGCATAAATGCAGGTGCATGTTTTTTGCTATTATTTCATTATTATTAGATGCACCTTTGAATTTTTTATTAGCTCCAACTTGATTATTGAATGAGAAGATTTCAAAGAAGAGTGACATTTAAACCTGAGAATAACTAAGATCACTCATGGAAAGGAATTGTGCTATTTATGTCAAAAATTAATTACAGACATGGAGGATCTAAAAAAAAAGAAAGTGTGTGTGGGGAAGAAGAAACAGTTGCTTTTTAAATAGCAATGCTTATTGCTGTCCCTACACAAAGCCTGTGTTGGACGCCATCCTTGGGAATTTATCCTTGGTGTTTGGTTCTATGCCCTTATCCATGATCCTGATGTGGGCGCACCAGGAACATCAAGGAATATGGAGCGAACAAATAAAAGGAGTTTTGGTTTCCCTGCCGTGTGCACACAAGAAATCCTGTTTCAGTTTCACGGGGTGGCTTTTATGGCCCCCTCTTGGCCACTAAGGTCTGTAGGAATTTAAGAGCTGGACTCAAAAGCAAGAATTCAGAGTGCTCAGCCCGTTGTTGGTTGGTATTCCCACGTCCAGCCCAGGACGTTCTCCACAGCGGGCTCCTGCCGGACTGAGCGGCCGCAGGCGCTGACCCCATGGGTGGCAGAGCGGGGTGCCCCGGCCCCGCTGCGCCCTGCGCACGGCCAGAGGGACCAGGGATTCCTACCGGCTCTGCTTGCTCCTGGGTAAATGAGAGCAGAATAATTACTGCCACTGTGGCTTTCATCCGCTTTTATTGTGGCTATTATTTTCATCAGTGTTAGAGGTTAATATCCCCATTTTTCTCCTCTGCTGCCTGAACACAATGGGGGCTTAGCATGGGCCCAGCCCAGGTAGACGAGGCAGCGACAGCTCAGATCAGCGCATCCCTCACGAGGGTCCAGCTTGGGGTGGGAATGGCCCTGTTGTCCCAGCAGCACCTGGAGCTGGGGTTGCTGTGGAGCATTTCTTCTTTTATCTGGCTAGAAAGGACAGGCTGAATATGGGAGAGACAAGCACCAGGCCTCCAACCCTTATCCTGCCTCTCAGCCCCTCCTGCCCCTCCCAGTGGTACCCAAGGGTCCAGCAGAGTGGAGAAAAGGCAGCTGGGCATCTGTGTCCTTGAAAACACCTTTTTGGGGTGCAAAGAAGCATTAATGTGTGAGCGGAGATTGGCTCAGACAGGAGAGTAAACACTGCCCTTTGCTGCAGAAAGCTTTTGTTCTAGGCTGCTCTTTATCTTGATGATATTCCAATCCAAAAAGCCTCCTTCCTGCCACTTGGCAGCAATAAAGAAACCTCAGTTGTACTTATAGATTTTTATTTTCCCCCTGAAGATGTGGGGCTGGGTTTGGGTGTCCTTGGGAGCAATGCCTTTTTATTTACTGCTGGTTTTTTTTTTTTTTATTATTATTTTAAGCTGAGTGCTTTTATCTTAAACCTCCTGGTTGCACAGGAATGTTTGTGCTGCTTACAGTGCAATTATTTATTTTGTTTGGAGGCAGAGGACCTGATTTTCCTGAGCTGAGAAATGGGATCAGTTTGTGCATCCTGAGGTAAATCCACCCAGCTCCCATGGAGCAGGAGCAGCAGTGGAGATGCTGCAGGTGTAGCAGGGCCCAACAGTGTTGAGAAACAACTGGGTTTGGGGGTTCCTGGTGTGGAATGGAAATGGAATAAGCTGAAATGTAAATAGCTGGTAAACTTTCATGTTGTTAATATTGGAGGTAAACTGTTCCATCCTGATTTTTGTTTTCCTATCCTGAATTATCAGGAGTGGGAAAAAAAAGAGTTCACAGCATGTCTGGGAGCTCCCAGCAGCTGAGTCCATTGGTAACAGTCCATGGTAAATGACAAAGATAAAGGAACACCAAAGGAAAGCTCATGCTCTGCCTTTGGAGTTACCAGGTTGGTAACCCCAACTGAGCTTGCAGCAACCTGGTCTAGTGGAAGTGCAGTGGGGTGGAACCAGATGAGTTTTAAGGTCCCTCCCAACTCAAACTGTTCCATGATTCTAGTAAAAGAAAATCAAACTGGGCTAATTGAGATTGACCTCAAAATCAGAAGTAGGAAATGCCAGTGGGACAGAAGCTAACTTTAGGAACCCAGAGAAAATGAGAAATATGTATTTCAGCTACAAAAATGATGTTCACCCTCAAGGAATGAGTCAGAAAAGGACATGTCATGGGTTTCAATCAAACCATCCCACTGCAATCAAAATGTCAGTAGCTTTTTCCCATGTGGATGTGCTGGTGTGGGCTTCTGTCCAAGGTGTGTTGGGGAGCATGGGGAGAAATTCCCAAGAGTGAGGCAGTGTGGGAGAGATTCTTCCCTGTGTGAGAGCTCTGGGAAGGGCTGAGCTCCCTCAGAGAAGGGAGCTCGGGGTCCCACCCCCAGTGCAGGTGCTCAGGCCAGAGCTGTGGCTTTGGCACTGGGGGCTGGAGCAGCTCTCCTCCTGTGCCCTGACAGCCGTGTGCCCTTTGCCTCCACTGGCTGGGACATGTGGCAGCTAAGAAATGGCTAATAAATTTTATGGTTTAATTTAATCCACTAGAAAATATATTCCCCATGTGCACTGAGTGAATAATCTGTTACTTTTTGATCACCTGAGAAGATAAATGAAAATAAATCCTGTGTGCTCATCCACTGAAGCTTTTAAAAAAATATAAATCTGATTTCAGTGTAATAAATAAAAGTGAGAGAATTCCTGAAACTTGCAGAGGCCATAGGGCTGGTGATAGTGTGGCTGCTCCAGTGTTTGTATCTGTGTTTTCCTTAGGAGTGTGAGGAGCATCTCTCTCAGTATCTCGCTCTCTCCAAGTTTGTGTTGAACTTTAAGAAGACTCAGAGCAAGACCCAGTGGGAAGGTCTGTGGCTGAGGGAGCTGAGCTGCTCTTTGGTTGGTTTATTATTTTCATTTTGGCAGAGAACTAGATTTTGTTGCCAAATATTGGTGCCTCTGCTCCCTGAAGGTCCCTGGAAGGCAACAGAAATGGTGGAGCTGTGTTTGTGTGGAGGCAGAGCCACGGAGACAACAAAACAAATACACCTGAGAGACTCAGCTATTTTCCCTTCCTCATTTGCAAATGAACATAAATGGGTTCATGTGAAACAGGGATAATAGCCAAGATGTGGTAGGAAATTAATTAGAATTTATTTATAATTACATGCCTAACTCAGACCTATTAGTTACATTATATATGTTTTATTGCATTCCTTTTGTGGATTTCTTCAGACTTAAAAAATATTACAGTATTTAATTCAAGCATTCTGGGAAGTTTGTACCTAGAAATATGTTAAATCCAAGTGGAGCAATTTTTTGTGACTGGGAAATTTTTTTGAAGAAACACCCAATGCTTGGCCAGTGCTCTTTTCATTGAGGAAACAGACACATTAAACGTTATAGGATGCTGGTGCATTATTGAAATTTTACCTCATGGATTTGCTCACACTGATAATTACTGGATGTTCTTTAAGAGCAAACTAGAAATAGCACAAAAAATTATGCATACATTATATTCTATCCCAAAAACCAGTGTGGTCTGCTCTCTGCTTATTGATATAATTAAAGCTGTATTGGTTGGATGGATTATAATTTCCTTGAGTCTTTAGGGAGTTTTGTCTCTTGTGACCGCCCCATCCACAAATTTAACTGTGTTACACACTGGCTCATACCAGTCAGGTTTGGCTGTGGTTTGTTCCTAAACCTTTTCTCTAGTTTCTGACTTGCACACGAGTGTGTGATGGTTTCTGTGATTTGAGAGACCTGAATGTAAATAGAAATCCTTCAGATTTCTGACTCAATGGTGAAGCCAGCCCAAGGTGTGAGTAGGGGATACAAGAGGGTGGTTTAAAGCAATTTAGGAGTAACACCAGCGGGTGTGGCCCTAAACTGAACAGATCTGCACTAAATAGCAGCAGTGGCACGGGTAGTCAGATTTTCTGGGGGGATGGAGAGGGATATTAATTTCATAAAAATACTTTGTTCCAAGCTGTTGAGAACATTATTTCCTTATGGTAACAGCACTAAAGATACTCTATGAAATTCTCCTCTACTGACTAAAGCAGTTATACTAAATAAAAAGATGAATTGCATGAGTCAAAACAATACCCGTAAATACAGCATGTTTGCCACCAAATGGAATTGTGTGAACCCATCAGCCAAACCCAACCAAGCAATCAGAAATGGTGGTTTAAAAGGGGTGTAAAATGCAGTATATATAGTTTTAAAAATATTAAAAAGTAAAAGTCTTTTTACTGAGACAGGAGTTAGGGCTGGGGCAGCCACAGCTTCACTGGGCAACCTGTGCCAGGGCCTCCCCACCCAAAGCAGAGACAATCCACATAATAAAAAAATACAGGTTACAGTGGGTAACCCACCTGGCAAAACGCCTGGTTTGGACAAGGAACCTTTTCTTGTTCCACTGAGCAGATCACAGAATGATTTGGGTTGGAAAGGGCCTTTAATGTCATTGAGTCCAACCAAGGTGATGCTCTAGCACAGAGGTGAGAACCCTGCATCCCTTCTGCATCGCACCCCCTGCACTGTAGGGGCAGAACTGCTCTGTGCTGGTCCTCAAGAGAGTGAAAGATTCTCAGGTTTGAAGGTGGATGCTGAGGTCTCCCAAATACCCTAAAGCACGTTTTACAGCCAGGAAGGTCTGTGCTGGGTGAGAGCAGCCCAAGCTCAAGTAAACAGGGTGGTCAGTGTGGCTTATTTGGACCCAGAGCAGCTGTGCTGTTCTCTTCTGAGAGGTTGTCAAGTAAAATTGAAGGCTTTAAGTATATGACCTTTTGCAGGAATTACTTCAACAATGGCTTATTCTACTGTGTCAACTGTGGTTGTGGTTATAACAATGGATTTCACTTTGAGAATGCAAATTGAGCTCCTAATTGTGAGCTTTAATCCGGGGTGGGCAGTAATCACTGAAGAGTTGTGTTCCTGCTAAAGCATTTTAGGTTCCTGCAAGAGTCAAAAGTACTGCTCCAAAGTTGGAAATACGATATATGTGGGGAGAAAAAAGGGAAAAATGGTAATGCTCAGGAAAACAGTGCTGGCATGGGAAAGAAAAGGCTCCAGGCTTTGTTAGACAGGGAAGTTTTAGATGTATAGGTCCAGATTTTCATGGCAGTTCTAAGGGAACCCACAGAGAGAGCATCTGGGCTCACTGGCATCCCCATGCAGTGACCACAGAGGCAAAGAAGAAACTACTGGCACATGTCCTGTGGCTGGCAAATATGGGCCATGGCAAGCCAACTGGGCACCTCTGCAAATAAGGGATTTAATTGATGTTCAGGTAAATTCTGGGTTGTTTTCTGCCATTTTTCATTTTAGTACTGAGAAGACACCCCCAGGCCCTGAAAACTCATCTCTGTGCAAACTCCAGAAAGTTCCTTGTGTGTATTGGGGAGTAAAGATACAAATTGCCAAAGTTAAAAAAAACCCCAAAAAACTCTAGAAATAAACAACCAGCAAAAAGAAGAAAACAGAACCAAAACATCAAACTAAGCCAAACAAATTAAAAAAAAAAAAAATCCAACAAAAGCCCCCAAACAAGTGGAAGGACTCAGATATCCTTTGTGTCATCTTTTAATTGCTGAGGATGTAGCTCTGGAAGAGTTTCTGAGCCAGGTACTCAATATTTTTAGGTCCAGCAGTTGTCACTGTGGGCTTTGACAGAGAGGTTGGAATGCCTATGTACATTGAGCAAAAATCCCCCAAACTGTGATTAAACACCACTTTGTGAGGCTGTGCAATTAAATGTGTTTTACCTGTGAAGATAAGGATTTAGTGGACACTCTTTGTGTTTTTTCCCAAACCAAGTATCTGGTTTCTGTGACTTATCAAGAGGCTTATTTGGATAATGACTGCAAATTTGGAACTACTTTTGTACGTCAGAAGGCATCACAGAATTCCAGTGTTATGCCCTTTGGGTTCGCACACAAGCAGAGTCTTTTACAGATTAATGAACCCTGTCTTGCAAAGATTAATTTATGAAATATTTGTTGTCTGTTTCTATGAAGTCACACTGGCAGTGTCTGCTTCTATGCAGTGTGTGTGAATGGCTGAATTTAAACATGAAATGCCAAGAAAAATTAACTTCCTGTGACATCAGGTCATGATTGCAGGAATGACAGAGCATCCTGCAGGAATGGGAAATGTTCCGACGTGAAACATCCTCCACTGCTGGGAGATGTTAGACAACGAGCAGGAGGATGAAACCCTTGCCAGTTCCACCAAATTTACTTCATTTGCAGAAGAGATAAAGCTGAAAGCAGCGTATAGGTGAAGCTTGGTAGCAAGTAGAACATGTAAATAAACAACAAAAACTGAAAGTTGTGGTTGCCCCATTCCTGGAAGTGTTCCAGGCCAGGTTGGATGTGGCTTGGAGCAACCTGGTCTAGTGGAAGAGGGGCATGGCAGAGGGGTGGAACTGGATGAGTTTTAAGGTCCCTCCCAATCCAAACCATTCTATGATTCTATGATAAGCAGAGTTGGTTTTTATTTCCCCACAAGTTGCTGTAAAGCAAGAAATTCTAATTCCAATGAATGTTCTAATGAAAAACTCTTGGAATACTGGGGCCACCAACCTCGCCTGATCTCTGGGTGTTGATAGATCCATCTGTTGATTTGCTGATGGCTTTACATGAACTGTGCACTGTTTTCAGGTAAACGGCTGTTTTCACTGGAAATTGCAATGCTTTTTTACTGCATGTTTCCATAAGTTTAGGGAAAGTTCAAAAGTAATTTTCATGGGAAAACAATTTTATTGTTAAACAATCTGGTGAAGAATTTTTCATTGATGATCTGTGTGACATTGATGGATCAATTTCCACTCATTTTTTAAGTTTATTTATTTTTAATAAAACACTTCTTTTGACCAGTATTTGGGTTTTTCTTGCAACTCCTGTTTGTCCCAGTTTGGCTTTTCGCAGCCAGGCTGGGTATTTCTAAGTGTCCTGTGCTCCTGGGGCACAGGACATGGGACCATTGTCCCACTGTTGCTGCAGTTGTGCGAGGCTGGTGTCCAGCAGGAGGGATGGGATGGTTTGGGCAGAGCCCTTTGTCCCCAGTTCCAACTGCAGGAGGCCACCGGGTCCCTGCAGGGGTTTCTCTTGGCAGGAGTCAGAGGGCAATGTGCTGTGTGTTGGATTTGTAAACAAGGGAGCAAGCACCAAAGGAAGCGTTCTCCAGGCAGGATGAGAAGCCATCCTGAGCAGGTCCCCATGCCTGTGCAGGAGCACACGGAGCAGCCGAGCTCTGCTTTTCCGCTCAGCCTCGCCTGGCTCTACACGCAGCAGGATTCGGTTTCACCGAATAAATCTTAGGGCTGTTTCACGAAAATTAGACAGTCTGCAAAATGAAACGTAAGCATCTAGCAGATGGCTTGTAAAACAAAATCTCGGGAACCACCTGGATTTTAGGGGTGTGGGTTACCTGAACCGAGAGGAGGTTTTCTGGTGTGGCTGACCTGTGTGAGCTTTGCTTTGGAAACTTCACATGAAACCAGTTTTACAGATGTTGGGATTGCTGTGAAAACTGTGTGTTCCCCAAATGCAGGACGTGGTGTCACCCTGGTGATTGCCCCGTGAAAAAGAAGCCTCACATGCAGCTTGAGGATTTATGGGGCTCTCATAGCTCATCTGAGCAGCTGCCCTACTTCAGACCATGGGGATCTGATGGGAGGGGAGCAGGGATCGGCCATCCATCCCTGCACACCCCCCTGGACCCAGGTGACCACAAGGACATATGTTGAATTTATGAATTAGTTCACACTCCTCTCCTGGGAAGTGGTTCTGTGCTCATTCCCTTCTGGTCCAGTTCTGGGGCCGTGTGTGAGTTCCCCAGGTCTGTGTGCTCTGCTGATTTATTAAATATTGATAGGTAACGATTGTGAATCGAGGCAGCATTGACCAAGAACTGGCTCCAAAACAATGCTTCTTGTCAACAAAGGAAGTAAAGCACAAGTAACTCCAAATAACGATCTTGGGCTTCAAACACTGTCACTCAAAGTAAATTTGGAACGCTGAAATTGCATCTTATTCTACAAGACATCTGCTTTGTGTCTCACCTTCCTCCACAGAGTTAGACCAGTCTCGGCTGGGCAGGACGAGCCCACGTGAGTTTGCATCTGAAGGTCACGAGGACCGTCCTGACCAGGCTGCAGGCAGGCTCTGCCCAGGGGATTAAGTCAACTCTTGCACATTTTCTTAGGGAATCAATCACTGTGGAATCTCCTCCTTTTACATCCTTTTGGTGATTGCCTTTTACCTGACAGATCCTTTCTTGCTTTTCCTCTGTGTAGGTTGTCACTTGTTATTTGAGAAACTTTACTTGAGGAATTTGGAGTGTCGTGTTATACTTTGCACATCATCGGTTTATGTGTGTGAGCCGCAGTAAAGCGCAGTGATTGCTTAAAAACACTATAGTTACTTAAAAGAGATGACTTTGATTGTGTGTTTTTTGTTCCCATCACAATAACACTTTGCAGGTGATTATTAAATTAGAGATTTTCTTTGTTTTTTGAACAAAAAAACCCCAACCTTTTTCATGTCAGTGCCAATTATGAGTAGTAATTTTTCACATTTTACAAAAGAATTTTCTGTCCTGCCTCCACGCCCCCCCAAATAAAGAAGGGCTTTGACACTCTATGACAAGGAGGTGGGGGGTAGGGTTTTTTTATTATTATTTTTTGCAAACACAGTGCTTTTGACTTTTCTTTAAAAAATCTGTTGACTCTATTGAAATGTGACAGGGCAATATTTAACCTGAATAGAGGCATGTTGACTCCTCTTATTAAAACTGACAGTTAAGGACATTTCTCTCTTTATTCCTTCTGATACACGCAGACAAGTCTTCACTGCTAACTAGGATACAAAATCAAAAACAAAAAAATAGCGAGTGAGGAGATGAGTACCTTATAAACAATATATGAATGACAATTGCAAGTTTAATCTAGCAAAGAAACCTTTTTTTATCCTTTAAGAAAATTAAAGCCCTTTCAAATTAGCTTGATATATGAAGACAGGCTGACATCATTAATTTTCAAGTATTCATTCTTCTCCCCTCGCACAGGGATGCATTCCAGGTGCTGGATGGGTCCACAGCGACACCTATAGCGAGAGGTGCTTCGTGCCGTGCCTGGGGGTGGGTACAGGTTGGTTCACAGGTGACACCTGCTCCTCCTCTTCCCTGGGCTCTTCCCTGGGGCATTGGCTTGGGGTTTGGGTTTCTTTTTGAGAGGAGACACAATCCAGTGTTCTCGTGGTGAGCTGCTCTCCTTTTGGGTTGTGAAGCGTTCGTGAACTCCCCATCCCTGGAAGTGCCCAAGGCCAGGTTGGACAGGATGTGGAGCACCCTGGGATATAGTGGAAGGTGCTCCTGCCCATGGCAGGGGGTGGAACTGGTTTAGGTTTAAGGTCCCTCCTAACCCAAACCATTCTATGGCCCTCGTGGCACCCTGACCTACACAAGGCTCTTCGGAAAAATTGAAGTTAATTCTGACTTGTCGTACCCAAGGCTGAAAAGCCCAAGGTGTTCAATATTTTCCTACTTGTTTTCTGAAGCAATTGTGTAAATATCTGTACCCAGAGGGTGTGCTGGCTGCTCCATGCCCATGGGAGATTGGTGCTTCTGGGGTAACAGCAGCATTTCTGGAAAAGGAATTGGTTTCAAAGTAGCATTAAATGGGAGTTCATACCCTTGAATGTCAGGGAGTTGTGAACATCAGAGAGGCAAGAGCCAGGAAACAGCCTGCTCTTAACCTCATTCCCTCTGCCTGAAGTGCAGGAGTGAAGCTGGGCATGAGGTGAACCAGCAGGGATGGTAGTTGGACCAATCCTTCTCTTTGCACTGGTTGGCTCACTTAAAAGAGGGAATGATGTGTGTTTTGTACCTGTCTCAGAGGAGATGAGGAGAAGCTACAACACCCTTAGGCAGCAGTTCAGGCTGTTCCAAGGAGGGGGCTGGTGCACAGTGTGTCATGCAGGTTCCATGCTGGAATCTGGCGTCTCTAGACATTTGCACAGGATTGAGGGAAGGATGATCAGATGATTGGCTGTATTGTTTGGAAAATCCTGGCTGGGCAGTCAGTAGCAGGAGAGAGGACTGACAGAAGAAACAGGAGACCAAAACTGGGGATTAGCAAATTTATGGTGTTGAGCCTTCTGTAAAACCAACTGAACTTAAGGTACAAGATTTAACATCTTTATAGTGGGACTCATGTTTCAAAATTAAGCTGGTAGTGAATTTTCTCTGGAGCAATCTTGCTCCCAAAACACATGTGTGCTTCCAAGCCACAAAAGAAGATCCAAATCTATATGGAAAATGCGTGATCTGATGCCTTGGTTAAAGTGTGTGGTTAACAGCTGTGTTTCTACAGATAACAAAGGGATCAAGGACTGTGGGCAGAAAATTCCTGTATGCTTAGACCCAGGGATGAATGCAAACTGCCAGGTGATTGGCACAAGAGGTGGGGAGAGGAGATGTTCTCGTAAAGCTGAGGTAGTAATTTTGTACCAAATGGTGCTTTGTGCACCGTTCCTGTTGTGTTGCTGTTTCTGCTCTCAAGACACCCTATGGGAAGCGTGGCTCTAACTGTGACACACCAGCCTGCTCTGGTTTGAGTCAGGGCTGTGCACTGAGTCTCAGCCAGGGTTTGCACCATCACAGGCAGCCGTGGCCTGCCCCTGCTCCCCAGCCCCGGCTGCTCCCCAGCCCCGGCTGCTCCCCTCGGATCTGCTCCAGATCCGCTCAGCCAGGCGGTTTCACTGCTCTGGCCGTGTCACAGCTCTGCTTAAGGCCCCTCCTCGGCTCTGCTGCGCCCAGCAAAACCTCTGTCTTTCTTTCAATCCCCCCATGGCTTTGCCAGGGCTCAGTTCTCTGGTGTGGTTTGGGGAGGGTGCCCACCCTCCACATCCTCTTCAATTATTTGCTTTCCTGATGAGCATTTTCGCACTTTCTCCCATACTGTCACTAAAGGGTGAGAAAAGCACTTCGAGTCCCCAAAGGCACCGCCCTCCCTTTTGTCACCTGTCCTGAGCCCCTCTGTGCCCACTGAGGCGTGCGGTCAGCGATGGCAGAGCCCCTGGAGAGCCGGGAGCCACCCGGCTCCCTTGGGAGTTGCTCATATCCAGTTGAGGGTAATCCATGCTCTCCCATCACCTGCCCAGCCCACTTCTACAGCTTGATGTTTAACTTGTCAGCTCCAAATGCAGTTGCTGTAGTTTCTTCCATTGGTACAGAACTTGAAGATGATGCCCCAATGTAAATATGAAATAATAATAAATGCTCAATGTCAACCAGGATAAGCTTGGTAATAACGTTTAGAGGGGAAGAGAAGACATTCTCTGTAGTTCCAAAAAATGCTTCTGTTCTGGCCAGCAGCAGTCAACCTACACAAGTTGCAGGTTTGTTGGGGTTTTAAACAGTTTTTTGGGTTTTTAGTAATCTTTGTATAATCAGATCTTTGGTTCTGTCCTTTGTTCGCCAAGGCAAGTACATGGATCACTCTGGATTCTTTAGCCAAAACCCATAGTGATGAAGAGCCCCTCATTTCATTTTTGGTGTGATGAAACACTGGGCAGCTGGAAATTGGTGGAGATACTAGACTGGGTTTCTCTTTTGTGGGAATTACTTCTTTACCATGGGAAGACACCACTGACAGCCCTTGCCTTCTTGCTATTTATTCCAGCTCTTTAAAAGAAAAAATTTTCAATAATTTCTCTAACAGCAAAGAGGGAAATGATGGAGTTAAACAGGGAATTCTGGCTGTCATCAGAACGGCTTCCTGAGGAGAGGCACTGGAAAACTCGGAAAGTTTAAGCTATGCACAAAATTCACTGAACAGAGTAGGAGCACAGAAAAGTGAGATGGAAGCTTCCTCTTTTCACCCCTCAGATAGGGTGGATACTGTAGGTTTGTGTAGGTGCAAGGGCAGACTGGACACGTGCAGGGCAAGAGAAATGCAGGGATATTAAACACTTCCCTGCTCTCCTGGGGTGGTGCCTGGGCTCCCGCTGCTGGAGCAGGGGATCTGGGGGGAAGCAGTGCTGTCTGCTGCTCTATTTACACTCCTCCTGGGCACCTGCTTTTGAAGGCTGTTGGATGCTGGATGTGGGTCTAAGGGGACATTTGGTGGGACCTAGTGCAGCTGTCTGTGTGTTCTCTTCTCTGCAGTAATTTAGGGAGAGCAGAGCTGCAGTTCAGTGGTGTTTATGTGATGTATTGGCACGATCATGGCAGAGGTCTTACCCTCATACCTCCTTAGGCTCCAGCCCAAGCCCCAGGTGGCCCATCAGGGTGGTGGTGGTGGCTATCCAGGAGGCTCTCAGAGCATCAGTGTGGGTTGGCACGTGACAAGAAATGGCCTTGAATTTGCTGACAGTGTTCTTCATTTTGGTCTTTCCAAGGATTAGCAGAGGAAGGTTTTAATGCTGAGGGCAGAGCACAGTTAGAGGCTGACTCTCATCTGCTCCTTGTCTCTGTCCAGTCCTGCAGCTGAAGAGAGGTTTGGTTTAGAAACCTTAATTTCAGGGTTGTATATAAAGCTTTTAAAAAATACATCTTTCTTCTTCAAAAGAAGTAAACTTTTATTGTGCTTTTTCTATTGTTGTAAATTTGATTGGCCAGATGTTGTTTAGGCTCACTGTGGTTTTGTTCAGAAATTCTTTTTGTAGATTTTGATGGGGGCCTGGTTTGCTGAATGAGGAAGTTATCAAAGGAGGAAATAAATTTTTTTTTTTTTTTTTTTTTTGGTTGCACCTTAACTTCTGCAGATGTTGTGAGTTCTATGATTTCCAACATTTTAAGCACATCTTTGCTTTAGTTTGGTGAAATAAAATATCCTGGGTCTGCAGAGGTGAAAGGTGACAAGCTGAATGTTCTTGGCTGAACATCTCCTCCCTGGCAGAAAACCTCATCCATAGCTGTAGGTCCATCCATGTGAAAAAGGGGCCAGGACACAGCCATGGGTGTGTTCTGATCCCATCTCCTCCTGTCCCAATTCCAGGCAAGTGTTACACAACCAAGGGCAAAACAACCTATTTGGAAGCGTATTAGGAACCCAGTGCAGTCTAACACTGGTGGCCTTCAAACACAGAATTTTAACAGTTCATCTTCCCTTGGGATGAAGGCTGGGATGCATTCCTGTCACCCAGGATTCTCATCCCTCACACAAGTCTCTTCCTCTCCATATCTCTTACTGAAGAGTCTTTGCGGTTTTTTGTTGGTTTCCCTGAGCACTGTGATCGGTGATAGTGAGTGGAAGGAGATGAGGGACAGCAGGTACCAATGTCCAATGCAGGCATCACTGTTAGCATGACTGACATTCAGCCAAAAAAATTCATCACAGAAGAATTTGTCTTTAAAATATCCATCAATTTAGGCTTTTCTTTAAGACTAATGTTAATGGTACAGCAGCCAGTGTGGCTGCTGGCTGAGGGTTGGCATCACTGAACCAACAGCCCAGCGAGCCACAGCTTCAAAGACTAAGGGTGTTCCTGCGCCCTTATGCTGTCCTTTTGGTCCCTCTGGAATAAGAAGTGTCATTGGAAAGACAATGCTGTGTATGTCCGTGGGAAATTACATAGCATTCTGATCCAGAAATAAAAGTCAGAATTCCCTGGAAGAGAACTGCATTTGAATACCCTGCTGTTGAAGCATTATCTGCATGTGTGTGTCCTTTATTTCCCTTGGTGAGCGGTGATGCAGCCTTCGCCCCTGAATTAGGATGTTCTCTATGCATTCCAGTTGGAGTCATATTAATGAGAATTAACTTTGGTAACACCACACTGGAGCAGGAAGGGCTCTCTTAGCTCGGCGCCGCTCGGGGTCCTCAGGTCAACCTCTTTAATTAAGTCTTGTAATGTTAAGAGTGAATTCAATACCCATCCTACCCTATCAG
>NW_008239544.1:1595514-1606584 GCF_000691975.1 Corvus brachyrhynchos
TTTTATCAGCATGCCCAATTTTCCACCTGGAATTTGTTTTAACGAAGCCCAAATCCTATTTTGCCGAACGCTGGAGGCTGTGTGGAACATTCTGCCTGTGATTCTGTTAGCCACACTCTGGAACTCAGCACAAACAAGCTGTAAGCTGCGTTTTGATGTCAGGTTAAGCTATTATGGTACAAATTGTGTTTAATATATTTTTAAATACTTTCTTTAATATTTTATAAGGTTTTTTCCCTATTGAATTAGCAGTAAAACAGCAGTGCTTCATATTTCAGATCTTTTTCCACCTTTCAGAGGCCTGCGTTCCACATGATCTGGTTACCAGCTGGACAGCCAGAGGCTGAGCACAAAGCAGCACAGCAGACTCAATTTCTGCCCTAGTGTTCAGCCAGAGTGTTTTTCCACAAATAACCCGCTTTCTTATGTACTCCCTTCCTAGTTTAATTCCACCCAAAAACCAGAGATGTTTCTTGCTTCCTTCCAGCTTTTACTCTGTGGGCCACCAAACCCATGGAAATTCAATGCATGCATTTTTATCTGCAAGGAGGGTGCATCACTCACCTATTTGCTCATTAGATATTCAGTTCTATTTATCTCTTCCAAGATGAGCAGTTCCATTAATTTCTCTTTATATTTTATTTGTTTAATGGTAACAGTGTGCTTGAAGTGTAGGTGAGAACTGTGGCATGACACTGTCAGACTTAACAAAACACGAAAAGAAACAAAGTTGTTAAAATACAGGTTTGACAACAGTTGGATTGCCAGTAGTGACAAACCCAGGGAGTGTAGAGGGACATGCGAGAAATTAATTTCTCTGTCTTCTAAAAAGAAAAAAAAACAGGAAAAAAAAAAAGCCTTGGGAGACACCAGCAAATACTGTCTGGCCAAAACAAGCACTGGATTACCTCTGGTAAGATCCATGTCAATCACTCGTGTGAGCATATCCTTGGAACTGGTCCCCTTCTCTTTGCCCCTTCAGTTAGAACTGATGAGAGCTCAGTAAGTATGGAGAATTTGACACGAGTACTACTGCACATTTACTATTATCTGCAATGACACGGGATCACAAAAATCTGGCAAATAGCTGTTTTGTCACTAAAGTCAATGGATTTGACCATGTTTACACATGGGGAGGGAATCTTTGAGTATGAAGTTGCCATTTCTGTTGTGATTTTTCAGAGTGAAGCCACCCTTGATGCTCCAGCCGGAAGGAAGGAGGGGTGGGTCTGCACATGTTCCATGTCCACAGTGAAATCCCGTTTGTTCCCAAATGTAAACACTGGGCGTCAAACCCTTGAACTCGTCTGGTTTCAGCACTTACTCCTCTTGTGATCATGGTTAATTTAATATAGTTTAAAATTAAAAAGTTAAATGAAAGCTGTTTTTCTGCAGGCTGTTTTCCAAATTTTCCCAGTCCTCCTGTTTTTACTGTGCTTGTTGCATTAACCAGCAGCCACATATGTGTGTGTGGGGGTACATCTGTTTCAGGCGGGGGTGGCTGTGTCTGAACATATGTAGGAATGAAGTGCAGCTCAATATTGGCTAAATGACAGAGCCAGGAGGTGGCCACCTGCCCTGACATGGCCCTCGGTGTGGACAGAGCGAGCAGAGAGTTAGAAACAATTACAATCTCGCATGTACTTGTTAGAGCAAAGGAACAAACTAAACTAATTTCAACTAATGTTTCCCCTAGGATGGGAATTCATTGACAGAATTGCTCTGTTGTTTGCACAGCAGAGAGTGGGAGATACAATTAATAAACTAGCAAAATTGTCCTGATATGTTTGATCTATATGACAAAGTTTATTTTTTGCTTTCTAGTGAGAAACCAGGACTTGAATTTCTATAGATACCTAAGGCAGATACAAAGCTCATGGGTGGGGTGTCATTGTGAGGTCTGGAGGCGTTGGAGCTCCAAAGGGAGAGCACAGCACTGCCAGGCCTCTCCATGCCTGCTGTCCCCATCACTGCTGCCCTCCCAGCTCCCACCTTCTTCCCATGAAATCACAGACTCATAGAATATCTTGAGCTGGAAGGGACCCACAAGGATCCTCCCAGTCCAGCTCCACCATGAAAGGCTCTGGCTGTTTACTGAGAGCAGCATCATCATCCTAGTGTAAGCTAGGACAACCCAGCTATTGCTTTATGTTTAATTTTCTTAATATATTGGGTTTTTTATATAAATATGTCCAGTGAGAAACAGACCAGAATTATCTACAGAACACAAAACTATTGCCATGATGACTGTGGGTCCAAGGACATAAGGCGCCAAGGCTCTGCTGCTTGTCCTCCAATCCTGAAAGGCTCATATGGGAAGTTGCTGTGGAGTAATTTGAGGTGTGGATTTTAGCTGGCTTGGCACTAATTCTCTGGGTGGACAGTCTCAGGGCAGGCACATTGCCTCTGTGAGGGGCATCTTGCTCCGTTTGCAGCATGGTGGGATCTGCTGGACACAAGGGGCATCCTTGGGGAACGGGGGCAGCAGATCCAGGCACAGGGACATCCCTTTGTCCTGGACATGCTGCTGAGCTCAGACGTGGTACAGCCAGCTATGGGGTAGACCATGAGGTGGATTAGGCAGGATGTAAAGACCCAGGCCCGGATCTTGGAGGGTGCCCTCAACCCAGCTCGTGCTGTCTGGCGTGGCAGCGGCAGCTCAGGCAGGTGGGATTTCTGTCGGCCTGGCTGTGGCTGGAGCCCAAGAGCTGTTGAAAGCACTTGAACTGCGCTGGGTCTGGCTACATTTATTCTTAATCCACTGCTCAATAAAGTACCCACTTTACTTCTAAACCTCTTAAATTTTGCTGCCCTGCATCACATCCTTGTAATTACCTGGACACGGGGCTGCTCCTGGGGTTCTGCTGCACCCTGCCTGGGAGCAATCCTCTGATGGTTCTATCCAGCCACTTTGATGGTTTTCTCACTATTTGCCTGGCCTAATTGCAATGAATTCCAGCTTCAATACTAATATCTAGATCTGCTTAAGAGTCCAGAGGGACAGGACAGATGAGCTTTAAATGCTGGAGGTAATAGGAAGTCCAGTTGTTCTTGGGATTCCTTCCTGCTCCCAGGGAACAAGGGACAGGACAAGAGGAAACAGCCTTAAGCTGTGCCAGGGGAGGTTCAGGTTGGACATCTGGAGGAATTTCTTCATAAAAAGGATGGCCAGGCACTAGCACAGGCTGCCAGTGGTGGTGTCCCCATCTCTGGAGGGATTTAACAGCTGTGTGGATGTGGCACTTGGGGACATGGGTCAGTGGTGGCTGTGGCAGTGCTGGGGGAACAGCTGAGCGCAATGGTTTTAAATCCTTTTCCAACCCAAAGGATTCTGTGATGTTCACAAGTGCTTATGTGGAAGGGTCAAAAAGCCAAGTTGTGTCTCCTTTAGCACCAGCACTCCTGAAGGACGGGTAGGATGATTTAAATTTTGTCCTAACAAGTGTCCTTACAGAAAGCACCACTTGGAAACAAACTTCACAGATCCCTCACTCCTTACCAAGAGCAAACTTGCTGCTTTTCATTAAGCTGTTTGATTGCTATCGAGCTCCTCGTGTCAGTGCCAGAGGCAGCCGGGGCTTTGTGCACTGCGCTGGGTAATTGTGCCGTTTCTGTGGCCCGCTTTGGAACAATGGCTCATAAAAATCTTAAGCAGCTATCACTTTTCATGGCTAATGAACTGAGGATCTGGGAATTAGATCCAGAGCCAATTCTTGGATTAAACCTTCCGAGCCCAAAACAAGGCTGTCTTCAGGAATAAAAAACAAGCCAGGGCTGCTGGAATAGGGGAGTACAGAGTGTGACCTTCAAGATGTGAGATAAGTGACCAACATGAAGGGTACAGCAAAAACTAATCAAAGAGGAGGGATGAATACCAAAGGGCTTGTCGGAGAGTCAGTAATGCAGGCGAGGGGCAGGGGGGAATTGTTTGTTTTTAGATGTGATTTCTAAAAGGCTTTTTTAGTTTCAGAAATATTTGAAGTAAGTGTCCCTCAACATTCACATGCTGATCAGGGACAGAATGAGTTTGGTGGCCTCAGCCTGCCCTGGAGAACAGACAGCGGGAGAAGCCCCCAAACCCGCACAAAGGAGCGAGAGCAACGGTAATCCTGGGGCGGGTGGGTGGTCTGCATTCACAGGGAGCTTTCATGGCACATTTCATCCCCCAGACCAATAATATTTAATAACTGCATCCCCAAACACGCAATCTCCTCTACACCCTAAAAGCCAAAGCAAATATCTGTATAAAGTGTAGATTTCAGCACTTCCTGAGAAATGAGAACATGAAGAACAACTGGAAGAGTTGTAAATAGCGGCTTTAACAGGAAAATTCCAGAATGTGTTCAAAGTAAATTAGCTCCTGCCATGCCTCCTTGCACCCCCCTTTCCGTCCTCCCCCCAGCCCACTTTTATTTGCTTTGAATTTCCCTTCCGCTCTCTTAGTTGACAGCATTTGCACTTATTTCTGTTAGGGAACACGGCCATTCTTTTTTATGGCAAGGTGAAAATAATTTTATTTTCATCACTTTTCCCCCACTCCTGTGATGGATTTACTTGAAAAAAAATAATGACGGGCTTCACAAACTGGCCTGACAGTTGTGATGCAGAGAGTGAGCTGGCTGAGCGGGGACAGTGAGGCATCTCTGTACCTATTATGGCAAAAATCGATAATGCTTTCTGTAAATTGCTCCTCCCAAAGGAGATGAACAAATGCAGGAGACAAGGGAAGCCATCATTCTGTATGAAAGCCCTGCACATTTGGACCAGTGCAATTATCAGGAAGGGCTTTTTTTTCCCCTTTTCTCTCCCTTTTGGGGAGGGGGGGGTGGAAAGTGAGAAAGAGTGGGATGCAAGAAAGGAAAGACTTATTTTTCCAGAAGTGTAAATTGAAGGCAGAGAGTCTGTGGCTTGTCCAAACAGATTGCTTTGGCACGGGGCAAGGAAGGAAGATAATTTTGGAGGTACTTACACTCTTTGGATGTCTTTACATTCCTGTTACACATTCAGACTTAATTTTTTCTGAGACAGCAGTTCCTTTCTGTCGTCATCTGGAACCACGATGTTAATCCTCCCCCATGTTCTGTTACCCTGAGTGGGAACACCACAGAACACCAAGAACCCATTTTTCCTATTGTGGGGGTCATATAAATTCAGTATCAAGTAGTATGAAAGGTCATCAGGAACCCAGTAGAGGAGCTTGTGATGCCTTTACTACTGCAGGGACTGGCTGGAGCAAAGTCGTATTTGTCCAGTAAACAAGGAATAATGAGGAATGTGAGAGGACATTCCTTTTGCGAATATCTTTTCTTGAAGAAGACACGAGCTGACATGATCCAGAATGGGTGTAATATACACTGAGTGAGGGTCTCCATCCCTGGAGAAACCACCTTGGTTTCATGTGAGGCCTTTGGCAAGTCCTACAGTTTCACCAAGTCTCAGTTCTCCCACACCACACAAGTGAGTTCATGATGCCACTTTCTGGGTTAAGGTCTTCACTTCTTCAAACAGCAATAGTTGAATGCTGATTCTGTTACTGATAGAAGCTCCTCTGCCCAGCAAAGAGACGGTCTGTTGTTGTGAGACCCTTTGTGCCCACGCTCTGAAAGAGAAGCATGAAGCACAGCTCCTCAGCAACGTGATAGTAAAATATCTGAATTTGTGCTGTTCTGTCACCTTTCTCTTAGCCTGACATTGCTGTTTCAGTGAGAAAACAATGAAAATGCCACAGATGAATGAGAAGTATATCAGAGTTGGAAGACAGAGAAGAGAGACCGCAGGCAGGTGCTTGAGTTTCAAGTGCCCTGAAGTTCAGACAGACTTTTTGCAAAGGCATATTTGGAAAGGGCATTCAGCAAGTTCAGAAAAAGCCACGGTAGGTTAAAGAGTTCAGCACCCATCACCTTGAATTAAATCAGAAGTGAAAGGAGAGGCACTGGTGGGAGATGTTCAGCCCTTCAAAATATGTCTCCAAGCTGTTGTCCCAGGAACACGGTTAAATGCTCAGGGCTGTGTTGCCAGATGTGGGCACTTATCACCACCAGGACTGGGGAAAGCACAGTAAAGCTCTCACTGTGTGGGGTGTGTTGAACTAGTGACATCATGTCGGAGGAGTTAAGCTGCTTTTCCAGTGCTAAGAGATGGATGTTGAGTGAAGCTGGATAAAGAACAGGCAGAAAGGCTGGGATGGAAAAGAGCAGGTTTTCAAGAGAGAAATTATTTATTCACATGGATCTCCTAAATTTAGTTTTCTAAATTTGTAAGTCTTGCCTTTTTATTAACTCCAGTTTCTTTGGCAAGTGTTTTGTTCATGATTTCTAGGTCTCCTTTCGGAGGCCTAATAGTTGCTTCAGAGCTGGAGGAGAATGTGGGAATGAAAGCTGACATTGTCATTCCAGCAAACGTTTTTGTTGGAGCTATTTCATGGTTTGTTAAAGACACAACAGCTGTTTACAGTTTGTGTCCATCTCCTGCACCCCGCAGATGTGGTGCTGGTGAGAGCCTTTCTGTCCTGTGATAAGCACAGAAGGACTGATGAGCTTCTCATGTCGCATTCTCAGAACCTGAGAAACAGCTTGAGTTTCATCTTCCTAATGCCTCTGGCATGGCCCTGTGCTTGCTGGTTGGGAGATGTGGCGGATCAGGTTTCTGCTTTGGCAGTGGAAAGCCATGAGGAAAATGCCCGAGTGGGTTTGGCAGGGGAAGGCAGTCGCTGTGAAGGGACACGTTCCGTTGTTCCCACTGTTGGGAGGTTGAGGAATTGTGGTGGAGCAGGGAGTGAGGCCACTCCTCTTTAAGCCAGTGTTCTGTCTCCCTCTCATGGAAGGGAAAAGCACGGCTTTGCCATTTATCTGAGCACAGGAACAGAACAAGCAAAAGTGATTTGCTAAAATCAATAATTCTCATGTCATCTTAATGCATCTAAAATATTTAAAGGAAATATGTTTAAAAGCTATTATTACGGTTTACATCTACTGCAAGTTTTAAATAATGAATTTGAGAAAGGCTTCTGAAAAATAAGGGTGGTTCTCAGAACCAGGAGGCAAGTCTGGGAACGCAGTGGGCTGCAGGTCAGGAAAGGGTAACTGGAAAGGTGACATCCATCACCCCGCTGCCAGCGGCGGGGTGTTGGTGATCTGCCTCCGCCAGCAGTAGTTATTCTTCTGAAGGGAAAGCCTTCTAAACAAGGCTGTGAATTGGTTTTCATGCTCGCATTGACAGATTGGGAAAGCAGTTTGTTCTACCAAATTTAACAATGATATATCATTATCACAACTTTGGGGGAAATCTATAAAATCAATAAGTTTGTAGCCTGAACAGGATTTGTATCGCTTGCTTGCTGTGCTGGTGTCAAAGCGTGAGCATATGGATTGAGTCACAGCCTGAGATCAATGGAATTTGTGGACAGTAAGCTCAATAACAAGCCTTTCTGAAAAGAAATAGATGTAAAAAGCAAATTTACTAGAGTATAAAAAAAAAGCTAATATCTTTTCCGCGTTGGCTGCAAAGTGCTGTTTGGCTGCCGTTGGCTGCTGGTACTTTGAAAGCTGTCTGGGGTATGTGCTCGCAATGCTGAGTGCTGCTCCCGGCTTCCATGCGTCGCATGTACAGTTGGATGCTTCTGTTTGTAGGGCTTGTATTAGGAAACTCGCCAAGAATAGGAGGAGGGGGGAAAAATAGCCCTTTATATTGTAAACTGAATAAAGAATAAAAACAGTCAGTGTGTCTGCTGGGGAAAGACCATGGTGGCTTTATTTACTTTGTACTGGCAGGGCTTGCTAATGGAGAAAAATAAAAAGGCATAATTAAATAGTTTAATGAATTCGCAGCTCTTTTGTTTGAGTGGGGCTGGGAATGCATGTTCCAGAGGGCCTCACAAAGAGCTCGGCTGGTAGTGAGTTAAAAGTAGGAAATCAGTCCTTTGAAGGCATTTTTATACTTCATTATCCCAGCATGTAAAATGACTTGTACTAAACGATTGAGGATTTTTTTTTTCACTCTCTCTCTTTCTCTCTTCTTTTTCTAAACAAAGGAGAGCATCAGGGCGGCAGGAGCATAATTCCCCTCAGTGTCCTAGAGCCAATAGATCAGCTTGTCAGCAAATTGGTGGGCCTGTACTTATGTTTCAGTAAAATATAGGGCTCTGGGAAACTGTAGTGAACAACGAAACCACAAGCCAACCACCACAGAAACACACACGCTCTAAGAGATCCTGGGGGAACGGGGATGATAACACCTCCCTTTTCACCTCAGTACTTTGCAGTAGGCAGATACTCACTTTTAAAGATTTTTGTGTGTGTGTGTGTGCAGTAAAAAGAATAATGTTACATTTTTTCCCCCAGGTTTTTTATTTCTTTCTTGCTGTGGAAGAGTAAAGTGGGATCAGCAAAGGTGGATTTCCTTCCTCAGAGTATGCCAAGTGGTGCTATGAGGGTTTTAATGAAAGTATTAGCATTCCTGGGTACTGCCCAGCTAGTATGTGCTCACTGGGTGGCCATGGAGGTGGAAGGGTGGCTATGCTGCAGAGCCAGGTGCAGGAACTGCTCTGGCCCTACCTCTGTGTCCCTGCTGTTCCACATCAGCTTTTGACTCTTGCTTTGCAGGGGCTGGTCTTTAGTCTCCACATCTGCAGCATCCCTGGATTATCCTGTCTTGGGGCTGTGGAAGTGTGGATGCTGTCTCCGCTGCCCTGCTAAAGGAGTCAGCTTTGAGCAGCTGCTCCTCGCTGTTGCGCTGGCATTAATGGCGCGGCCGCACTGCACTGCAGGGAGACCCCAAAGTCCTCCTGGGGCTCAGCCTAGCGAAATAATTTCATTAAAACAGAGTATGTTGCAGTGTTGAGTAAGAATATGGGCAATTCCTCTTAAAAAAGGTGGCAGTGGGAAACCAGACTATATTGAATTTAGGACTGGATCCAAGTACTCTGTATGTCAGAGGGGCCTCGAACAGACTCTGCTTGACTTAGTCGCCGTTGGATCACAAACTTCTATCTCTTGGCATCTTGCAGATGCAGAGGTGGCACTTCAGGACATGGTTTAGCAGTGGCCTTGGCAGTGCTGCATTCATGGTTGGCCTTGAGGAGCTTAGAACCCTTTTCCAACCTAAACAATACCAGAATGCTATGATTAGTCATTGTGGCCATTTTGGGGTATGGACAGGACAAGGAGGTTGTTCCATGCAGTGGAAGGAAAGACCTGTGAGAAGAAATACCTTTACCAAAAAGTGAAGGTTTTATCCCAGCCATCCTTGGGTAAAGCCACTGGCTCTGATGTCACCTGGCCACTGGAGCTGGTCACACTTGTGCGTGAGAGCCAGCTGCAAGCAGCAGGGAGCTTCCCTCCAGGACCTCACCTGGCCCATGGACGGGCATTTACAAAGCATTCCCTGGATTTTACAGCTCAAGTTTGCTTATAAACAACACTAACTGTTTGTTTCTTGTTAAAATTTACCTCATAAACAAATTTTACTGCCTTAGTTCCAGGCAATAATTGTTTAATCCTGACTTTCTCATACCCGTAACACGGTGACTGTAAAGCTGTGGTTGGCACTTTATGGAATTTCTTGGTGCTGTCTCCTGCCACGTGCTGCTTCCAGGGAAGTTTTGTGCCTGGGAGGGGGACCGTGACCCTCCCCACCAACGAGGCTGTTAGTGCGAATGGCATCAAACCAACTGCAGTGCTTTGCTCTGGCTGGAAAGAATTAAAACAGAGAATATCCCCAAAGAAGCCCAAAAGTCCAGAATAAAAGCAGGCTCCTGGCTCCTGTTTCTGAAGTTTAACTTTCTGATGTACCCCTGAGGCTGTTCCGCTGTTTACAACCCGTGGCACTCTCTCGTCCTTCTTGCTGAGTAGCAGGGAAATGCCGTGGAAGTGACTGCTTATATTGATTAGTGAGACAAGAGAGAGTTAGAGACCCTCAGCACTGCCACTTACAGTGGGCAGGAAACCCAAATTGACCAGTAATAAAGTGTTTGAGGTTGTTTGAGGCGGCTCCTGGGGAAACGGCCTTCTCGGAGTGGGGATGCTGGGGGTGGAGAGCTGTCAATTACCCGTGTTTGATGAGGACTAAGTAAACGTGCTCTTAAAGCAGCCTATTAAATGGGAGAGAAAATGTGCTGGGGCTGGGTTCCCTTTGTGAAAGTACTTTTGCAAAGTTGGAGGAATGGATGTTCTTGGACCCGTGAATAAGCACTGCCATCAGTAATGAGTGCAAGCTTGGGCTTGATTTTTCTCTCTTTGTTGTGGCCTCCAGTTACAGACAGGAGAGAAGTTGACAATATTGTTAGTCCCCATATACCAGTAGCGTAAAAAAACTTAAATGCTTGCTGGAATGTAGAGTATGTGAAAGGAAGGCAGAAGGCCAAGCCAAAACTACTTGGGCTATCACAGGCAAAAGGGCAGCAAGTTTTGAGTTTAGTGGGCAAATAAAACTAAGAATAATCAGTGACAGTGAAAGTCTTGGACACCTAATGTGACAATTATTGGGAATTATTCAGACTCGGAACCTAAAAAATTACATAAATGGAATCTTTTTATCAAGTGCAAATTATCCTAGTGCAGAGGATGGATGACAGGTGTAAGGAACCACCTTGCAGACTGACATGAATAAATATAAAAACACAGCAGAGCACATCGTGACAAAACCAGAGAGGACAAATCATCAAATAGGATGCAAGTTGTATCAAAATACCAAAAATAAGAATGCTAAGAATGTGAGGAATGGGAAAATAAAGGAAAGTATAGGACCACCATTCAGTGAAGAGCAAAGAGAATTTTGAGACAGCCAAAAGTTTCTGTATCCTCCTCTCTTGAAGCTGCCCACGGGACAGCAGTTACTGTAATTATTGCTCTTGCCAAAGGGGTGAGATCTGAGTCCTGAGGAGAAATGAAACAGCTCGAAGTGTCCAAAAGAGCTGCTGTCAGAACTGTTGGTTTCAAAACTCATTAGAAGAACATGTAGAGCCAAAATAAACTCAGAACTAGAGGTGGCTCTTTTTGAAGACTTGCACAGGGAAGGTGAAATCCTGGAAGACAGTTCAGTGTCCTGACTTGAGACAGGAGTTATAGACCAGTC
>NW_008239544.1:1606750-1611453 GCF_000691975.1 Corvus brachyrhynchos
ATTCTGGGAAAAGAAACCAAACTATTTGTGAGCACTTGGAAGATGACAAGGGAATGAATAACAAACACAGACTTGACAGAAAAAATATTGTCTAAGCAACACAACAACTTGTACAGCAGCGTAACAGGTATGGGCAGGGAAGGAGCAATTGCTGTTGTAGATTTCAAATTTAGGGAGGTTTTTGACACTCCTCACATGACTTTATAAGCAAGCTGAGGAAATTTGGTTGAGATGAGTGGTGTAGAATGGGTTGAAGAATCATTTTAGGGCAAACTTGTCACTGTCAGAATGCAAGGAGGTATAAACTGAGCTTTGGCAGGGGTCCACCCTGACCCTGGGTCCACTGCAGTGTTTGCTTTAATGAGCTGAATCACAGAGTAGGAAATATATTTACTGAGATTTCAGACAACAGAAAGCTGAGGTAGTGAGTACACTCAGTGATAGCAGCACAACTCAAAGTAATCTGACAGGTGGGAGTGATGGCTTGGCAAAACCAGAATTAAATTCTGTAGGGACAACGACAAGATTTTCTTAGGGAAAGTTTGTGATGTGCGCAAAGAATGTAATGTGTTAATAGCCGTGGTTTCTTGGCCAACTGCCCCGGTGGTGGCTTCAAACCTTTTGTTATCCTTCTGCTTTGAGAACAGAATTTATTTTCTACCTGTGTCCCTCCAGTCTGGTTTTGTTTGTTCATTTGGGAGTAAAGTCTGACATATTCCATGAATCCCCCTAGGATCCTTGAATCCCTGTGTTGCATGAAGCCATTCAGTTAGAGGCAGTCAGTGACACTTCCTTACTTACTATTAATTCGTTACAGGCAAAATTCCATCTCTGTTTTTATGATGTTTGTGGTACTGTGGATGCTCCCTCTTTTCCCCTTCACTGCCCCCCAAAAGCTCACTTCAGCAGTATGAAGTGAACCATGCTTGGAGTGTTATTAAGTAATATTCCTTATTACAAAAAGCACAGGGCTCCCTTTAATGAGAGCTTTAATGCTCCCAGCTCGTGTCACTGTCTGGGGAGCCCCTTTCCTTTGTCCTTAATGAGCACCTCCTCATTTGCACTGTCCCTGGATTTATGGAGGGACAGGAGAAAAAAACTTCAATTTATTATGTCTTAAATGAACTGCTCCCAAAGCAAAACCAAAGAGAGCAGTAAACTGGTGCCTCTGCATTATATAGTTTGATTTTTATGGAGCTGTATTGTGATGTTCTGCCTCACCTAAGCAGGGTGAGCACAGGCTATAATTACCTCTTGTGAACCCCATTTTCTGATAACCTCCCTGGCCTCTCCCTCTTCAGGATGTTGAATCTGTCAGTTAGGGGATTTTATTTGTTCTCACTGATGGAGCTGGATATGGTTAGAAGCAATGAAGCTCATTTGATATCTCATTTACCTGAAAAAATGGGGCTCGCTCCCTGAATTTGAAACAGGAAAAACATTCGGTTTTGTGAATTTTACTCTATTATACTTGAATTCTTTCTGTTAATTCTTTCTCCTTATGCTCATTCTCACCTTCTCCTGCTCCAGCTGCACTCAGTTCCCCTCTTTGGCAGATATTCCTGCATACCCTAAGAGTTAACTTGAAAGAAAACAGATTTTAATTGATGAATCCCAGTTTTAGAAAAAAGGGCTTTAAGGTCAAAGCCTGCCTATGTAGAGGGAATAGCCAGGCAGTAACAACCGTGTTCCTGGGCTGAGATTAAATCCACGTCTCTTGTGCAAGATGAACTGACGTAATGGTGTTACTCCTTGCTTTTCTGACTTAGGGAAAAATGTACTAATTCCTTAACGTTTTATTATAATTTAACTTCTTTACAGGAGTGTTTTGGATCAACGTAACTGTGCCTTTGATGTGAGCAATTTAAAATAAAATTTGAGGTGTAAGAAGGTGGTTTCATGATGGCGGGGTTTGTTTGTTTGATTTGGTTTTCTTTTGACTTTGGCTCACCTTCGGCTTCCTTGTATTCCAAAATGTGGAGCCACCTAAACCGTATTTTTCAGCTGGATAGCAGCAGTCCAGAACTTTCTGTCTAACCTATGGCTAAAAGCAGAGATCGATAATAAATGGTCTGGTGCCTTCCTGCTTTTGCTGCATGTGAGTGTTTTCTCTGTAGTTCAAGGGTTATAGAAATTATAGTTGACAAATCTCCGCTACAAATAATATTTCTAGCATTTTGCATAAAGTCTTAAAACCTTTTTATTTATTTCCTTTCTTGCAAGAATCAAATAAGAGGCTTTTATATACAAGGGAAGGTTTTTTTAGACTTAAACTTCAGAATATTTTCAATATCTGCAACATTATCTTTTGAATAATAATTACCTCTTATATTAAATTATAAGACAGCAGGATTCAGGATTAGATCTCTGCATATTATTCTAGTGAAGGAAATTATGACAGGGGTCATTTTTTAGAATTATGTAGGAGGGTAAAAGGTCCCAGGCAGCATTAGAAGGGAAGGCGTTTATAATTAAATTGTAATTTAGGCCTATGATTTATAGTTTTCTCAATGAAAAATTTGGTGCTGTAGAGAGATCCTAAGAGGAACTTTAGTGAGATACAACTTAATGAAATAATAAAAAGAAAAATGATTCTGGAATAGACTGTATTGCAGTGGTCCCCATCAGGATGCTGCAGTGGAGCTGCTGTGCTGTCACAGTTTCCCTTAGAAACTCCCTTTTCCAGGGCTATTTTCCAGGCAGCAAAGTTTGTTTAGGCTGAAACATGGCATGGAAGGTTTTTCAGATCAAGGCGATTTTCACAATAGATACCTTTTTAACTCATTTAGCTCATTAAAACTTAGGGAAGTGTTCTAAACAATACAAGTTGTCAGTTCAGGACAAACCACTGTTTCTTTTTGTTATTGTTAGTCACGAGCTGGAAGAAAACTGTGAGCCTTGTTCTTCATAATTTGTGAAGTCATTAGAGTGTGGATGCTGAAAATCTGCTCTGAAATAGCACCCACTTACCTAGAAATAGCTCATTTCTACCTAATGTGCAGAGGAGTTTGGAGTTTCAGTGTTATTCTGCAGAGCAGATAGATACTGGAATTAAAGAAAAGAGTATTTTTATCGTTATTTGTATTAATTAACGGGCTAAACTCCTCCCGACCATGATGAAGAACTCTTCTACTGGCGGGAAACCATTAATACAAAAAGGTTAAATGGTTTGCCAAAGGTAATTGAGGCAGTCAGTGACTGATCTGACACCAGGAGCCATCTCTGACCTGATCTCCTCTGGCAGTAAAACTCTGCTGGCCTGGTTTGCACAGTGGCCAACAGCTCTGGCTTGGCTTAAACCACATTTGGGTTAGGAAGGAATAATTTGGTTTAAAAATTACTTTAAGAAAGGGATGTAGGTTCAGACATTGTCTTTTAAACACCAATTTCTTGTGCAAACTCAGCAGCTGTTCCTACAAATGGTAGGAATAAGCTGGCTCAGGCTATAAAAATAGCCTTTCTTTTTTCCTTTTTGCTGCAATTACTTGAATTTTGTGTACAGTTGTAGAAAGCCAACAGGTAAGTTTAGAGTGTGGGTTTCAAGATTAGCTCCTGGACTATACTAACTCAGATTAAGGCACTGTATCAAGCCTTCTGGTACTTAATTTTTTTGCAGTAACTTTGAATGCAAGTAAGTACCTGATTGAAATAAATGTACTTCTAAGCACCCTCTGATATAAATGAAATTGTTGAAATTGTGTCTGGGCAAAGTGTGACATTTTCCATGTCACAGAAGGATGGGAAGGAGGACGTGACTTAAAAATATCAGATATGGAACTTCAAAAGAGGGAAGAACAGAAAGATCCTGAACCAGCGAAATTCTCTCGTCTTCCCTCTGAGAAAGTTGCTGAGAACTCAGGACCTCACTGCAGGTCCAGCAGGGCTGGGAGGGGAAGGGTGGGCTCCCCGAGGGGCTGAAGAGAAACCAGCACCGAGGTAGGGAGGACCTGCCTTTCTAATGATTGATATTTGTATTTTAAACATTCACTTGAAAATTATCCGAATATCTATTTATTTAACTTGTGCACAGAATCCTCCCAAGTATCCAAATTTAATGAGGAAACAATCAGATTTTTAACAGCTGTGTGTTCCCATAATGAATATTTAGGAATGTTAACAAATAATGTTAAGTCTTGGGAAAAAAAATGTTAATAGCACAGATTGTTCTTTGGTTTCTAGGTAAACAACAGCTACTTTAGAATTTATCTAAATAAAGAAGTTATGCCACAGGCTCTAGGATTTTCAGAGCCATATTTAGTTTTTTATTGTGTCAAATTAAAAATAAAATCCAGGGTAGCCTTTTCTTTTCTGTTTTCCAAGCTAACTTGAAAAAGAAAAGGTTAAGACTAATACTTGAAAAAAGGGTTATTTCACCCTGAAGAAGAAAACGTTTTTCTTCTATTTGCAGAAAATGATTCTTTTCCCTGTAGTTCTGTGAGCGTTGCTTGCGGTAACTGTTGATTATGGAAACATTTGTTTGCGATCTCGGTTTTTAACCCCCTGGCTGCCCTCGGTGACGGTGCCGTGTTCGGCTCCTTTGTGTGAGGCGCGGGATGCGGCAGCGGCGCCTTTGTTCCGCGAGAAAGTCGCTTTGATACCGAGAGGAGCGGGGGATGTCCCACCGGCCCCGAACCGCGGTACCGAGCGCGGGGCACCTTTGGTGCGGCAGGGTCGTTCCCCGCGGCCCGGCCGCGCTGAGGGCT
>NW_008239544.1:1611686-1663231 GCF_000691975.1 Corvus brachyrhynchos
CCCTGTGACTGAATTTTGACTCCCAGCGCCACACGAGGCCATTCCGATGCCGCTTTCCTGCCGCCGTTCTCCCGCTCTGAGGGCGGCCCAGCCTTCAGACCCCGCAGAAGCCCTGTGGGTGGGCACAAGGGACCCCAGAGGGACAGCGCCGGTGGCTCCGGAGCTGTGGGAAGGCTGTGCCTCCGCCTTGCTCCGCCTGGGAGCGTGGGGAATGCCCGGGCCGAAGCCGTTTCCGTGGTGTGGGCAGGGAGAGCCACGGGGGGTTTAGGTCAGGAAGGGGGGAGTTCCTGCGTGTGAGTGGGAGAAGCTGGGACTAGGACTGCGCCGAGGAAGAGGAGCGTGAGTGAAGCACGGAAGCGCCTCTTCAAACACCGGGATTTTTGCTGCCTCTGCCGCTGGCCGAGGGCCGGGCGAGTGGCTGAGCCCGCAGCGCCGGCTGGGCACGGCCCCAGGAGGGTGCTGAGAAATCACCGCCGTGAAAACCAGTTAGGAACGTATTAAATGCTGTGAAATGCTGCACTTCAAAGAAAAAAAAATCCAAGTCTGAGGTGGCTTAGACTGGATAGCCAAAATTAATAGACATATTTGACCTTAATCTGTCTTCCTGGACAAGTTTAATTATAGCAATTTCTTAACTTCAGCTCAAGATCTTGTTTTAGAAATGTTAGTGTTCTCTGAATGTGTGGGGTTTTGTATTTAATATCACCGTGTTTTCTAGGGAAAGGCAAAAATCTGCAACAATTGACTGGACTGGAATCACCCAGGACTTTAGAGATGCCCATGATTAATTTCTTTTTCTAAATAAATTATATAAATAATGTTTCTGAGATAAGATCGAATTGGGGGTGAGGAAGAAGAAACTAGAAATACTGTTTTGGAGCAAAATTTAAAAGGGAATTTATTTTGGAATTATTTTATTCCTTTTGTGATCACAGCCTGTCCTGGCAGGAATCTTTCAATGTAAACCATTTGGAATGAGCTGATGATTAAAACCTGATGATGTACGTGTTGATTTACACCAACTGGAGTCATAGCATTTGTCTTAGCCTTTATTTTTTTGTCTTATGTAACTTAAACAAAGATGTAAAGGTTGTGATATCACTGTGTAATTTGAAATATAAATATTTGGAAATGCAAAACGTGCTACCACACGGCCATATGTGTGTAGTAGTAGTACATCCTAATATGTACCATCAGTAGTACCCGTTCTGTAGTTACTGCAGCTTTAGCTTTCTTTTCCGTGCCTCAGTCCTGCCAGCAGCATCGTGGTGGAGTCTTACTCTGCCCCTGAAGAGCTCCAGACACTGTGACCCACAAAACTGTTCAAAACTAATGACTGGTAGGAATAGAGGCTTTGGGTCAACTCTGGTTTTTCTTATTTGTTGTATAAAAATGCATTTCTGATTTTCTAGAAGTTTTTAAGGAGATATTTTATCTCTTACACAATAGATACGATTTTACCATGTTTTACTCTTTCTCTATTTACAAGAAAAAGCTGAAAATGCAAAATTTTAGACATGAGCAGCATCTCTATTTTCATAAATTTGACGCTTTTTATATGAAATAATTTCAGGTTTTCTATTAAAATGGAAAGAAACCATCGGTGCCTGAGATTGAAGCCTCTAAGAAAGCAGTTTTGAGCCATGCTGATGGTGTAGAAAAACTCCTGGGTTAGTAAATAAAAAAAATTAAACTGTTTTCCTCTTTCTTTCCATGGGGCTGGTTTTGTGAGTGGGATTCTAACAGAGCAGAAGGACTCGTTGCTTGAGTGCACTTACTTTAGTTCCACATCTTCCCCAACTCCAGGAACTTGAACTTGTCATTATCAGCCCCAGAAGGTCAATGCATTACCCAGGGTAGCGGCTCTTTCATGTGGCCTTTCTGAGGAGGGAAAAACCAGCTTTTAATCTTGGCTTTTATAAAACACTGTGTGTACTGGATACATCCTAACTTGTCATTTCCTCGTGTGTTTTAGTGCTGGGGGAGATCTGGAGATGCTTTGTGATGCCACACAGATACACACGTCCGCAAAAGGCCTAATCTGAAGTGAATCTTCTATAAATAATAAACAACAAATAGGCTCCTTTTAGTTATATTAGCCCCAAAATAGGTCATGTACATTTGTTTTAAATGCAAACTTAACAATAAAGTAAATTCCCTAGGTGGAGAATTTGATGTGTTTGTGCAAATTTTCTGGACATAGTACAAAAAAAAAAGCCAACACCTATATTTTACCATTTAAAATATTTATACATTGTCTTTTAAAGTCCTGTGTTTGAAATACTGTTTATAATAAACTCCCTAGGAGAGAACTAATAGTCACAGGTAAACACTTGCCATTTGTTACTTGAACACAAAGTAATCTTTAACTTTTTAAACAGAAACTTAGTGTTTCCCATTGCTACCAGAGAAGTTGTCACCTTTGTCAGCCTCCTGCTCCAAATATTCTGATTTTTTCACTCGTGGTCCACATGGTATTGGGGTTCCATGGGCTTCTCAAGGAAGGCGATGAAGGAGAGCGAGCCTTGTGTCACTAGGCTTTGTCCCTCTGGGCCTCCAGTGGAAATATGTGAATATGGTTTTCAAATAAAAAAAGGCTGTAGAGGCTGCCTAGGCCATTCTGTTCATGCTCCCTCAAATATAAACCCCAATATGTTAAATTCTGTGGTAACTGATAAAGGAAGGAATATCTGAGGAACAAGTGATTTATTGTGGTTATCTATTGTAATTTTCCTACTATTTCTGCCTAGTACAGCTGTGTCTGGGTTTTAATTGGCATCTTTAAGTGCTTCGATAATACAAATAATATATATAGGGTGTCTCACAGTAGAACTAGACAAAGGTAAAATGCTAAAAATTGTAGTGCCACACTTTCCAGCTTGTGTTGTTCCACGGAGCGAGGCGGGATCTGAAGTTGTGGCATCACCCATTGTAACCCACATAATTTCTCTGTCCCTATTCATTTTCATCCCAGAGATGCATTGTAAAAGTGTAAATCCATCACTAGATAATTTTCAGTTCCATTATTTACCAAAATGAATAGTTAAGCAAGTCATTGTTATTAGTGGGATGCTATTGTTGTTTTGCAGAGATAGGGCCTGCCAAGGGCTTGAGTGATGTGCACTTGAGTGTTCTTTCAAGATCCTTGTACCTGTTTCATTTGGGAGGAGTTTCACTCATGTAAAATCAAACAGAAACAATTTTAGTAGCCTCTGAAAAGAGAAGAAGGGAAAATGGATATTAATGAACTATTTAATATTCTGCTGTGGCAGAGATGCAGTGATTTTGCTGTTGACACTTTTGCATGGAATTAAAGAGATCTGGTGGTTGTTTTACTCGTCTGTCTTTGTTCCTGAAAGACTTTTCAGTGTCATCAGATTTGGTTTTGTAACCTGGGAGAGATTTTACAGACATGCAGGCAAGAAAAAAAAAAAGCGCTTCTTTTTCATGAAATTCATTGGTATTCAAAACATGGTCCTTTGATGAATTAGAAATTTTGGCTAAAGCTTTAATGAGATTTTTATTTCCTGAACTTATGTTGGAAAACGTGTGAGCTTCACAATTCACAATTCTGAACAAGGGTGGGCTTGGTTTTTCTGTTCAAGAGTATTTCTGGCTTGTTGTTTATTTCTCAGTATTGTATTGATTGGTGAGTTGAGAAGTTCATGATGAAGGTGGAAGAGTTTAGAGCTATGGATATTTACTTTGTGATGCATAACGGGTGGGGAGCCTTTGGCTCGTGGGTGCAGGAGAACCTGTGGGACCTCTGCCAGAGGAATCTGCAGCAGTGGCCGTCTCCTGTTTTCTGCCTCACCCTCTGAACCACAGCATGGGGCAGTAGCTGTAAGTGCCCTAAAGTTCCTGGCTGCTGAGCCTGCGGGGTCTCTGGCTTGGGACTGACACTGGTGTTTTCCACATCCTGAGCTGTGAACACAGACTGGCAGATTTACATACTGGCTGCATAAATGGAACTAGATAACCGCTTGTGTTTTTTTCATGGTTAGTAGAATCTTTCACTGTGTGGGTGGTTACTGGGGACAAGTAATTTGGAAAGCTTTCCAGAAGCTGTCATTGAGTGGTCTTAGATTTTATAACGTTCCTTGTGTTCCCGTGCTGTGCTACGCACAAAAATTCTCCTGACTCAAGAACATTGGAGTGATATGACTTACCACATTTTGAAACTCACGTGTGTTCCAGCATGTTAGAAGTATTAGGAATATTCAAGTTATCATTGTACTTTGTCTTTTCATTTACTTAAAATCAAAGGTTTTTTCCCATCGCTTACAGAAATGTTTTGGTGTTAACTGAAAAGAAGGATGTATCAGTATATGGGCTTAGCTGTTATGGAAGCTTTTTGTTAGTCATATGGACAAGAAGAAATTCTGTTTGTTCACATCCAACCCTATCTAAATGTGTGTTTTCCATTTCTTTGTGCCAGCTACTTTCTGGATTTATCCTGAACAAGAAGAGGAATTACTGAATTAACGCCCAGGCAGTGAGTGTCCTGTGTTAGATGCTACAGTCCAGAAGTCCTTCATAAATGGTGAGTAAACCTCTAGTTTTGGATTTCCACAGTGAGTTTTTAGCTTTATTTCAATGAGTTTTAGGTCAAAGCTGTCCACTTTTCAGCTCTCAGTCTGGAGATGTGTGAATTGTGGCCACAGTGTGAGTTGGAGTCTTTGCATGTAGGTTATGGAATTCTGTATTTTCAGAACTTATCTCTGTATTTGAGCATTGAAGGCCTATTCCAAAAATAATAAAGATAACAATAATTGTGATCTTTATAACTTTTTCTGGGCAGCTGCAGCAGTCAGTGGTCTGTCTGCGTGAATGGCTCCAGGATACGGAGGTCTGAACAAGTAGTTTTGGGAGGAGAAGGTTTTGTCTGCACTCTTACACTGTCCTGGGAGAGGAATTTCTGAAAATGTGATGTAAATGCAAATCTGTGTTTCAAAATACTGAAATGCCTGTGTGCTAATGCTGGTTGCTTGCTATGGTATGTTTGGGGTAAGTTTGCTGATGATGTAGTCAGTGTAATTTTATTTTGATGTATTCAAATACAAGATGTAATATTATTTGAGAATATAAGATCTTTCTCTTCATTATCTAGTGCTAAGCGTTGCTGTGCTTCTCTGTTGTCAGTGTTATGGTAGTCTACTTGCATGTTCAATTTTGGCCAAAATAACCTGAATCGGGGAGGGGTGGGAAAGAAGAAGGTGCTTGTAGACAGGTTTGTGGAATCACTGCAGCAAGTTTTAAATGATGTATGAAATGAAAAATTCCTGTCTGATGCACAGGGTGAGCAGAGCCATTGATGTCTGTGAAATCGCTGCTGTGAGAGGCTATTTCAGAGACTCACAGGGTGGTTTGGGTTGGGAGGGACCTCAAAAATCATCTTGTTCCACCCCCTGCCATGGACAGGAACACCTTCCCCTAGACCAGGTCGTTCAAGTTTTTCTAATAATATTTCAGAAATTCCAAGTTTTAATTCTGTATAAAACTCTTCTGCTTTTGCAAGGCAGAAGTCTTTCACAGCAACAAAATTCATTAGAAAAATCTTTCAAGATGGTGCATCAATAAATATCCTAAGGCAGTTTTCTAGGTTTGTGTGGGTTTTTGAGCCTGAGCAGCGCTACTTTACAGAACGCCATGTGGGTGTGAGGGTGGTGGTGAGAATGCTTTGAACTGTCCTAAAGTGAGAATTTAAAAAGTTTAGTGATGGGATTCAAGATCAGGAGTCCAGTGGTTTGTTTGAGAGGTGTAGTGGGTATAGGAACTGGAGCAGAGTAAGAGTGATACCCACTGGAAAACCAGGGGAGCAGGGTTTGGGGAGAGGGATGGATTTGCATGGCTGATACAGAGCAGGAACTCCAGGGCAGCAGTGGAGACAGAACATTCTCCTTTTCCAGCTTAGTCACCCAAACTGTCCTCTTGCATTTCATGATGTGGCTCCTGTGGGGAAAAATAAGATGGTTTCAGTTATAACAGACAAGGGTCCAAAGTAACATTATCCTGGTTAGTCAAACATCTGTATTTCCTAGCAATCAAGTTTGATGCATCTGTGCCAGTCTGAAAATGTAGTTTTGAGAGTTTAAGGAATGTATGCACAGGTAACTGCATACACTTTTGCATTTTAGTTTTATAGATGTTCTAGAAGTAACCTTTCAGCACCCTTTCTGTGTAGTCTTTGCATATTTAAGTCTCCAAGTCTCTTATCAGAGAATTTTGTTATGTTTTTAAATTGCTGGTGGTTGGGATTTTTTACTTTCATCTGTTATTATTGAAAACAATACTGGAAGAGAAAATAGTTTTTATATTGCGCCATCAGGTCCTGTAGAAAGGAGAACACAGTGTCTGAAAAAATTGAGAACACTTTCATAAATCCTGCTTTGTTATTTAATTTTTCTTTTTTCTTTTTTTTTTTTTTTTGGCATGTTCACATTGTGTTTCTGCTCTCTAAAAGCATGGACTTCCAGCTCTGCTGTTGTGCTGTGCTGATGCAAGCAAGCTTTTCAGTGGTTAGAAAGAAAAAAGATAAGAGAACAGCATATAGATGGCTTTTAAAGCTAGCAGCTGATTTGTTTGTTGTCATGATGGTCAGTATTGCCCTTTTCTTAGTTCCTCAGTATTGTTTCCTTCAATGTCTGGGGCTTCTGAGTTGCCTGACTGATCCACCCAGTTTCCCAGCTGGTGAGCTTTCCTGTCAGAACAGAAGTGCAAAACCAGTGAAGTGATGAACCAAACCCCTAAATTCACTCATGCCGGTCATGCTCTCACACCACCCCAGCTCCTCATGCCCTCCTGTCTCCAGGTCTCCCAAACCAGGGTCCCAGTGTGTGCTCCAGGAATCCCAGCCTGTGTTTGGCTGGGCCATGGCACTGTCTGGTTCCAGCCGCAACTTCTGTGTCCTGTCTGCTTGGCTTGGGGTAAGCCTTGGAGAAGTGACTTCCTGGTTTAGGGATGGGGGAGCAGGAGCTGTTCCTTCCATCTCTCCAGCTCTTCCCCCTCTTTCTCTGGTGCAGTAGTTGACAACTTCTGTTGTGATAATCCTCTTCTCCTCGGACCTGCCTCTTCCCAAACTCATTTACTGTAGATTACATTTTCGTATGTGTTATTACAAATATTAATTAGACTTTGCTTTACTGGAAACGGAGGGGTTTGGAATGCATATACTATGGAAAAAAAGGAAATAAGGAGTTAAGTGATATTTGCAGGGCAATTATGTAGTAGTCTGTGATAAAATAAGAAGCAATAGCATGAATAAACCAAATAGTCAACCATTGTTTTTTACTGAAATTGTTCGACACAGTAAAGGACTCTGCTTGATTACTGCAAAGCAGTAATACTGAATCTGAACACAGGTTTTCACCAAATTTGGGTGTGGATCTTAGTCTCTGAAAAATACCTACAAAAAGGTGCCGCAAGCCTGTCCTTTCCTGAGTCCTGCAGAGCAACCAGCACTGTCAGCCCATGGAAAATGCTTTTTGCAGCAGATTGGTTGTAAGAAGTGTCGTGCAGTAAGAGTGTTTGTGTGCCTTAAGTGAATTTATCAGGTGTCTGGAAGTTACTTGTTCTTCAAAGATCAACCTTCTTTTATACGTCTTATTTGTAACTCTTCTAGATAAATTACCTGTGGTTTACTGGAACTGGGCTGAAGACCCAGTGCTGGGAGATGCTGTTAATGGAGTTAGAGTTTGGGATGTTAAATAGGAAGAACTGCATAACTTTAAAGAAGTGATGACAATAAGATGAAATCTAATAGATTCAAGTAAGAATGGCTTTTCTGCTGGCTGGAAGGATAGTGTTTTCTTGGGAGGAGGGGGCAGGAGATGACTCTGGTACGACTGTGCCACCAACACGACGTGTTTGTGAAAAAATCAAGTGCCACCCTCAGACATGTGAAGGAAAAAGTAATTCCAGAGAGGTTTGCAAAATACTGGTGCCATTGTAATAGCAAATGGCAGGAGCTTATCTATTTACAGAGGAAAAATGTGAAATCAGGACTATCTCTTAGTCAGGGAACAGTGCAGGGGGATCTCTGGATCTCATCATTACTCAGGGCTGGAACAATTAACACCGAGTCAGGACTTTGTTTTTTTCTTTAACAAGGAAAGGACAATGGGTCATTTCTCCCGATGATGCTCTTGAATGCATTTGAGATAAGTGATTTGGTAATCTGACAAATTGGAAGAATAACATGAAGATTACTTTTTTCCCCCCTACTGAAATGTGTTAGAGCCACTATGACACTGGTAGCAGGTGAAAGAAGAAAACAGTTCTTGAACTCTTTGCTAAATTGATATACTAATCAGAGTGCCTTTTCCAGAAAAGAAAGAAGAGCCCCATTTTGCCTGGACTCTATCTTTGCTATTTTCCTTTTTCAGAAATAGAAGATTAGGAGGTGTCTGCACCGATGTGATAAAACGTTCCCGTGGAATTGTATTGTATTTTCGCCTTGAGTTGCTGGTGAAATGAAGTTGTTGGCTTTCAGTGCTGCTTTGTTTTTGACCCCTTTTTGTGAATTCTCTGAGGAAAGAAACATATTCCCATCTTTTATAGTAATCAAATTTATCTGGCATCTCTCAGCCTCTTGCATTACTTATGCTACAGTTGACCAGCCTTGGGAAGGCTTTAGCGGGTTTATTTATTTATTGTTCTAAAGTGAAGGTTTTTGACTTGAGGTCCCCACATAGTCCATGGGGATTTGAAGAGAAAAAAATGAAAGTGCTTTCTGCCATTATTTTGATACAGTTATTTTCTGTGAAACTGTTTAAAAATACCCCAGACTACCCAAAACCTAAACAAAGTCCCCCATTAGTCCCAAACCCCCAAGAAACATTGAGAGAAAGAAAAATTTGATTATCTTAGTTGTGTTGGAAATTCAACTTCGTCAACTTTCTTTTGTATCTTCTGTTTCTTTTGCTGTTTTTTCATCAATTTATTTCTATGGTTGAAAAAACTAAAGTTTGATTATAAGGGAAATCTGGGGTATCATCAATTATTTTGCTTTCAAATATGATTTATTTGACTAACAACCTTAAAAGCTGGGACTGATTTAATTTTATTTTATGCTCATGAAATCCACAGAAGGCTGACCTGGCCATTTTCCTCGTCTTCTGCTTTGTAAGTCCCACATGGTATTTCCTCTCTGATTCTTTGATTTTATAGAATTTTTCTTTGAGGAGTAAACAATGATAGTGTGAAAATGTTCATATTATGTTTCAGATGTATATACCCATGTAGAAGGTTTTTTTTATTGCAGGAGAAAAATCAAATCCTTGTCACCTAAACTGCTAATTATGTTTGATAAATGTATGGTATATGTTTAATGCAAAGAGAATTTAGGAAATAATACACCTTGTGTAATTACAGCGACCGAGCTACTTCCATCAATCTAATTTTTCTGATTCAGGTTCATTTGCATTGCATTATTTTCATTAAATGAGCTTTCAGTGGAGCCCTGCTCTTTGTCAAGAAGAAGAATCAAACACTGAAATATTTCAGCGTGCATCAGTCGGGTGTGCATGTGGGGCCCGGCTGCTCCCACGTCCCCATGGCCACGCTCGGGCCCCCTGTACAGCCCTTTCTGCCCATTAATGCACCACACCCAGCTCACCCAGTGGGGCACTGCTCTGCCACTTACACCAGCCCAGGAGATCTGGTCATTCTGCTCCCTCATCCCTTCTGACACCCAATGGCTGCTGCTGATCCCAAATGACATGCCAGTGATGGTAATTAGTATCCCAGCAATGGAGTAACTGTGTAAAGATAACGATCATATATTTCCCTGTCTGTTCCTCTGTATCCTTGCACATTTTCTGTCCTTTCCATTTCTGCAGCTCTTGTGTGCTGACACTTTTTCACCATAATGCAGCGGGGGAATTCTCCAATCTGGTATTTAGTGAAAACCAGCCTCCCTCACTCCTCCCACCCAATTTCCAAGCTTCCAATTAAAAAAATAATAATTTGGAACCCCACTTCTAGTCACAATGCTGTTAACATTTAGTGTATGTAGTTGTAATTGTTATTTAAGGTGAATATAAACTTAGGTTAGTGTATATATGATTTTATGTAATAAGTTTCTTAGAGTTACCTGCCATGGATAATTTTCCATTTGTTGCTCTAGAACGGACTTGCTTTTAAAGATGGGGCATTGATATTACGTTGGTAATTTAATGTCTGAGAGTTGAAATAAGTTAGAGAGAGAAAGCAGACTTCATATTTGACAATATCTTTCTATGCAGTATCCAAACCTGTTCTCTGCTCTCCCGGTGTGTCTCTGAGGGTGGGCAGACACCCCGATCAGCCACAGAGTGCTGGAGCTTGTTTGCTGGCACCTGCCTTTTGTGCTTTTCATATGAGTGAATTTAGGATCACTTCTAAATACCTGCAATCATAATATTTAGACTATGTTAATTTGCTAATTGCATTAGGAAACATTTTTTCATCTGAAGGCAGTGTGTTTGGCGATGCCTGTGAGAGCAGCACATTTGCAGAGTGCCCTCGGATGGCGCTGGGAACGGTGCTGAGCTGGCAGGCAGGGCCCTGGGGAAAGGGCAGCTCCTCCTGGCTCATGTCTGTTCTCTGGGATCTCCTTTCAGAGTTCAGGAGCATAAAAACTTTGGAAATGGGAAAAATGTGTCCTTTGTTATAGTTGTAGCACACAGATTGAAGGAGTGCTGGGAGAGGGACAGGAAGCGAAGGTTTTGGATGATGGCAGACCCTCATCCTGGTGACCACTGTTCGACTTCAGTTTGCCCTCCTCAAGGCACAAACTTCTAAACTGATTCTCTAAATACCACCAGCTGTCTTTGTACTGCAGCAAATTTGGTCCCCAGCCCCTTCTTCAAAAGAACCCAAAAATGGCCTCTGATGGGAGAAGCAGAGAACAGGAGGTGGCCCAGTTTGCCATAGCAGAGCTTTGTGGCATTGTACAGGTGTGTGACTGGGAGGGAGGAACAAACAGGGCTCTGTTGCCCTCCTTGAAAATGAATCAGTTCATCTTTGTATCTGGAAATAACATTTTCTGAAGGTCGCCCTTAGTTACATCTCCCATATCCGTGTAGTAGGTTAACATCCTGCTTTACCCTGATTCAAAGCAGCGTTGATCATAGAGCAGATTTATGGCTTTTCCTTGTCTGGGAATCAGTGTTGCTTCTCTCAGTTAAACACGCCCCTCCCATGGGACCCTTTTGGAAGAGTCCATCAGACAAGAACGAAAAGTTGTTTTTTTCAGAATAGTCCTATTCAGTTGCAGATTAAAGTTTGGAGAGTTTCCTTTAAGGGACACTGACTGCAGCTTTCAAAGAAGCGGAGGATATTCCACATACCTTCACATGGTGTAGTGATTATTGTTAGTAAAGACTTTTTCCCCTTAAAATAGCTGGAATTTATTAAGTCCGATTCATGGGTGAGAAATCTGTGAACTGAGTGTAAATTGTTAAGTCTCAGGACTAGTTAAAAATAGTTCATCATGTGTGTTAATTCTCAGCAAAATAACAAAAAAAGTAAATAATTTCCATTAGTTTAATGGAAATGAGATAATGGCACAGTTTCTCCAGTGTGTTATAATTACACAGTTTATTTGAAGAATAATATTCTAGAGTACTCTGAAGAGCTCCATATGGTTGTTACTACTGTAAACAGTCATAATTATTAAAGTAGGTATTTTCAGGTCTGCATAGTCACTGTGAATTGTTAAAACTCCTGCACAAGACATCTGATTTTAATTTTTTTTTTTTTTTTTTTTAAGCTTAAACCAATAATTTTCAGTTGAAGAGAAAATGTGGAAAGTAATTGCTTATCCAGATCAGATAGCCTAGAATAACTTGAACTTTTCCAGTTTCTTAGTGGTGTGCAACAGCTTTGCTGATGTGTGTGTTTGGTCATGAACTCACTGCAGTTAACTCAGCAACCCACTCTGTTCTCTGGGGGTAATTAAAATGTGAGGAACTCAGTTCCCTGCTCCAGGAGCAGGGAGCAGCAGTCCGGGGGTGAAGCTTTGGCCACCCCCAATCCTTCACAAGAACATGAGAGAAACTCTCTAAAGTGCAGCTAATGGATTATTTCATTGATTATAGAGTTGAAGGCCAGGAAGGAGTGTTAACCCATCTAATCTGACATTCTAGCTAACACGTGCCATTGAAATGAGCCCGGTTAATTCTGTATTAGGCCTCAAATCTGTGTTTGAATAGTCTATATTGTGCTGGTTCAGCTTGTGTTGATATTTCCAGGAGGAGAATCTGTTCTTCCGTCACTGCTCAGTCAGACATTGCAGTGTAAATCTCTGTGTTGGAATTTCCTCAGCTTCGGCTTCTGGACTTCTCAGGCCACGACATTCTAGATTTGTCAATCATCTCATTCTCACAGAACCCCAGACTGGTTTAGGAGGGAAGGGACCTTAAAGCTCATCCAGTGCCACCCCCTGCCCTGGGCAGGGACACCTTCCACTGGCCCAGGCTGCTCCAAGCCCCTCCAGCCTGGCCTTGGACACTGCCAGGGATCCAGGGGCAGCCACAGCTGCTGTGGGCAAAGTTCTGGATAGTTTCTACCCATGGCTTATTGATAGATTATTGTGCAAACAGGTTAATTAAATCTTCTATTGTACTAAAAAATAAGGGAGCAGTTTTATCTTTCCCAACACTGTCAGCCAAACTTGTTGTCTCATCAGAAATAAAATCTGGGTGGTTATTGTCTCTCAAAATCCTGGAATTTTTCTCTTTGTGTCATTGTACCACGATGAAAGAAATTAGCTCTGTGACTACTTTGGGGGCTTTAAGTTTGCCATTAAATATATTTCAGTCTAAACAGAACAATGTATTTGTTTCTATTTTTGTATAAAACAAAATATACATGTGTTATTGTTTAGACAAAGACATTGAGGCTCTCTCTTCTGTCCTATTGTTTAATTACATCTCCAGATTTCTTGGTGTCTTTGATGCTGTTGCAGAATTAACTACCTGTGTAACAAGGAAAATATTTTGTAACATTAGAAAAACTCTGTGAGGGAAGAAAACGCTCAGTAAGCTTTTTCAATGATCTCCAGAGAAAGGCCTGGGAAATATAAATTACTTTCTAAAGTTTGGGATGCACATTTAAAATGTGATCAGGCAATATTATTGGATTATATGAATTTTCTTTTTAATTGGTTCAATTTTATTGAACTACTTGAAGTTTTAAGCTATATGGTATTTCTGCTATTTGGATGTTATTAAGCTTCCAGTTCAATTAGCTTATGGAGCAATTAACAGGGTGTTAGCAGGTGATCTAACAGATGGATTAATCGCTGCCATGGTCTGGGGTAGAGCTGGGAGGGTAAAGGCACCTCTGATCTGGGCTGTGCACGGGGCTGACCTGTTTGCTTCTGGTTATTAAATAACTGCTGTGATTGACTCTTGTATAAAATAACTTAATAATTCAATTTTGAGGCTTTATTTTAAAACAGATTGTCTTGTTGGTTTAATTGGACTTGGAAGTGTGTGTTTGGCAAAAATTGCAGCCTTTTCAATCAAATTTTTCAGGCTAATCAACTATAGTTTTTACCCAATCGATCACTAAGAAAATAGTGTTGTTTACGACATTGAATAGATTTTGCTTTAAAAAAAATATGAATCAGTAATTCAGAGAAATTAAAATCCTAAATGCCATAAAGTATATCTCTGTGGATGTAATTGATAATGCCTTCAAAATTAAAAAAGCCTTTATAACAGTTTCCTTATCTGGTATTGCAGTTTCACTGCTGTTCACCAGCAAACCTGATTTTATAACTAAAAAAATTAACTGCAAATCCCTCTGAACTGTGGTGTTGGCTTTGGTACAGGGCATGAAATAATTTTTCCATCTTACCCCGCTGCTCTCCGAAGGTCAGCCTTTCAATTGGGCTGTTACTGTCTTGCTGCAGAGTTTCCAAGCTACGTTAATTTTTGGGCTGCCATTGATGGATGGAGCAGTTGGAATTCTGACACGCAGCAGCCTGACTGGAATGACCTGCAGAGGCAGATGTCGGCCTCTTATTTCATGCCCGTTTGTCAGAAAGAAAAAACAGCTTTTTTTTTTTTTTTTTTTAAGCATTCCTGTTTTTCTCCACAGAGAGAGCCCTTGTGGGGGGGGGGTGCTCTTGATACACATACATAGAGTGGCCTATAAAAAATCACATTTATTTATCATTGCTGGAAAACCTGGTGAAGTCTCTTGAGAATTTGTCAGTGCCCAGTATCAAGGATGTGCATATTCCGGTATTTTCTGTGCTGCAAACCAGTGTGCAAGAATAGTCTTGAGAATTTATTATTTCATAAAAAGGTATTATTTTGCCCACAGATAAGCTGAGAAAATGCACATTGTTCTTTTGTGGTACCTGGGAATTTACAGTTTCAAAAGAATTTCATTTGTGATCTGCTTTTGCAGATTCATGGTACATCAGGAAGATTTTATGTTCCTTGTCAAAAATTTCTCCATGAGGATGACACAGACCCTAACTGGGTGCACCCGGCTGCTCCTTTCATGTGAGAGCCAAATCCTCATCCAGAAATTAACTCAGGGAGTTTTTCATTAAAATGTAAAAATCAATTTAAAGGACTGATGCAGAGAGAAAAAGCTGAACTTTCCCAGTTGGCTTGTACAGAGTCCTGAGGGAGAAGTAATTTATTTGGTTGATATGGGTAGAAAAAAATGGAAATACTTAAATTAAAGAATGAAAAATCACTGTAACTGTCAGGGTTAAATGTGAGCAGATCTCAGTGAAGCCTTTGAGTGCCTGTCCTGCCTTTGGACTCTGCCTGGGTCACGGAGGGAAGGAGTTCTGGGGTGATTCTGTCACCTTAATGGAGTGAATACAAGTTTTGCCACTGATTTTGATAGGATCAGAATTTTACCTAATGAGCTTTTCTTTATTTGAGATTGCTCTCCTTTCCTTAACAAACTTTAAATTCTTAGTTTTAATTTTGGAACTAACTCTTTGTTTCTAAAATTCACAGAGGACATAGAAAACACATAGGAAAAAAAAAAGAAACAACTTACATCTTGTGGTCTAGTTGGAATCACATAAGAGTCAACACATAAAGCATAAAGGTATGAAACAGTTGTGCAAATCTGCAGATAATAAACAAATCATAATGTGGGTGGGTCCAGGTCCATTTTAGTGACAAACCCAAGTAATTTTTAAGGTGATCTTTTGTCATTAATGTACATTTTAATACTTGATAATGCAAAGTTGTGCCTTCATTTAAAAAAATAAAGAACTGTAAGTTGGGAAAATAGGAAAAGAGCAGGAGCCTGATCTGTAATGTAAATAAATAAAAGATGTGTGTTTTTTGCAGCATGTGTCCTTGTCTGCTAAAACAGCATCTCTAGAGATGGTGTGATCCCTGTCACTGAATGCCTGGAATTTCAAGGCTGGATATTTTTAAGGTTTTTTTCCTGTGTAACTGGAATAGCTAAAGTAGAAATGTGGGTTTGGTGCAGAGATTATTGCACGAGTTTCTTTGTTTGCTGTTCTGTGGAAGACAATATTGTAAGGGTTGACTCTTCTCCTAGGTGCCAGCCATCTTCAATTTCTTGTGTCTTTCAAAGTGAAAGCAGAAAACAGGGAAAATGCTGCTGGTGAACACAGGGTTAGTGTAGGTGGAGAGCCTCAAAATACAGAAAAGAGAAATTTCTAGGAATGTTGCTAATAGCAGTTGGGCTTCCTAGTAAGTGCACAGAATCCCTCTTTGCAAATTATACATAGATGTTTATTGTAAAATCGGTACTGAAAAATATACAGGACTTAAAAAGTACTGATTTAATTGTTCCGTGTCTGATCAGAGAAACCTTCTCCCCATGGTCGTGTAACTTGGGATTCTTCTGAGCTCTCAGGCTGTGAAGCCTCTGGCCTCTGCTCCCAAGCAAGAGGCTATTTTACTTGGGAATTCCATCACTAACATTTAAAATGCTAAAAGTTGCTAAAATCCCAGCCTCGGAGGTGCTGCAGTGCAGTGATAAGAGCTGAGCACACAGATTTCCTTGTTGCTGGAAAATTTCTCTGAGTTGTTGGTATCCCTAATGTTTTGCCGCAGGTGGGAACCCCAGTGTTGCAAATCTCAGGTGTGTTTAAAAATCATTTTATATGGTATTAAAAAAAAAAAGTCTGTACACAAGTGTTTATTGTGGCAACTGTGCCTGGTGCAGCCCAGGGCTGTGTGGCTTTGTCCTTTGGAAGACACTTTGTCGCTGCTCCGGTGCTGTGGAACAGCGTCGGCTCCGCTTTTCTCCTGTTCTTTCATTTGCATGTAATTATCCCAAGTGATGCTGAACGCTGCAGCATGTTTCCAAGATTTGCCTCAAAGTGTTGCAGATTATCCGGACAAGTTATCATTTCTGTCTCAGAAGTCACTGATGGAGACTAACAAAGCCCCTTTCCCATGGTCTGCCACCCATTCCCACTGAGCAACTGAGGACATGGACCTTTTTACTTCGTTGATCTGTTGGGTCGATCACTTGGGTGTTAAAGGACTAAAAAAGGGTTGATGACATCTCTCTCCTCTCAATGTTTGGAATGACGGAAGGAAATGGATCAGTTTAAATTCTCTCTTTATGAGGTTATTACTATAACCAGATGTTGAGGTTTTCCAAACATGCTCCATGGTTTGTCTTTGCTCTCCAATGTGAATGTGGAAGCCAATTACTTTGGACAGTGTTTCTTAGTGCAAAGCCAGAACTAAATATGACTGTGCTACTTGAAATGCCAGTTAAAATTGCCTTGGTAGAAATAAACCTTGCTGGTTGTGTGGGGGAGTTTGCCTTCTGTTAGGGACAAATGTTCCCATCGTTGTCATCCTGCTCATTCAGAAATCCTACTGCTGCTTTGACTTGCTTTAGGTCATAAGTGCAAGTTCCTGTTGGTGTCCTGGGAGGGTGTGGAGCCCTGAGGAGAGCTGGGGACAGCACGGGTGGGTCAGGGCACTGTGCGCGCTCTCTCTCTCGTGGGGGGTCATTCCCTGTGTTACCTGCCATGTCATGACTGCAGTGAGCTGGCCCAGCCAGCACCCCTGCCCAATCCTTGGTCTCTGCCCCTGGTCACTTTTCTTCCATCACACATTGCCCTCAGAGATGTCACTTCCAGCAAGTGATACTTGAGGTATTATTTTTCACACCAATCACCAACTCGCTCTACTGAAGACCCAGTAGCACCAGGGTGGTTTGGAAAGGGGGCACAGAAGGGTTTGGTGGCACTACCTTCCTTGTAGAGGAAAAGGAATCAATTTTTTCTGTGCTCAGGAAGAGAGTGGTAGGAGAGCTTTGGGAGCTTTGGTTTGCAACATGGATGTTAAGAGATTTTAACTCGCTGGAGTCCTCAAGTGATCAGTGCTCTCAGCATATGTTATGTCAGATGCTCCCACGCATCTGCCTGTTATCTGTTCTCATCCCTTCTGTCCCTGTCTCTCCTCTCTACATACAAGGCAAGGAAGGACGTTTTTCCTATATCTTCTTGTGAATTTTTTCAGCAATGGTGACACCATGATGGTGTAACCGGTGGCTGCCTGTTTCCTGAACATAACATGCTGTATTTCTTTCCACAGTTAGTCTTTATATGAGCCCATTGCTGCTGATAAAGAAAGAATAAAATGTAATATCAAAGACCACACAGCAAAGTGGGATGATGATTTCTTTGTTAATTTTTCTTGATATAAATCTTCCTGATGAACTTCTCATTTGGCTGATGTAGTGGAGCCAGATCAGAGCTACACTGATGAGCTTTTATTGCCACCAGATTCTGTCATCCTCCCTGTCCATTTTACTGGACAGGAACTACAGACTATTCCATGTTCACATGATTCAGGACATGAAACATTCCCAGCCTTTGAAAGATACAATATTTAAGCGATAGGATCCAGAAAATCAACTTAATAACAAAGATGAGCTCTGAAAAATACCAGGCAGTGTTTGGAGGAGACCAGAAACTGACTCCTGGATCTGAGACAGGTAGTATGGGGAGGAATAATTAATTATTCAGGTGTTATCCATTACTAAAAGTATCCTTTCACCAAGACCTGAGAATTGTCTTCCAGTAGAAATTGTACAATTACCTATGGAGTAAATGGTCTAGTGTACATTCATATGTCAAAATGTGCTTCGAGATGTATGTCAGCACTTTTGTGCAGGAGAGGGAAATAAATCAGAGCCAAGCTTGACCTATCTCCCTGTGCTGGCGCTTCGATGTCCCATTTCATCTGTTGCAGCTGCTGTGAAGTCCATGGAAAACTGCTCAGTCTTCCTTCTTTTGTCAGGGCTTCCTTCTCCTTTTTCCTACTTTTGTTGTTTAACTTGGTAAATGAAGTGATCAAATGCAAAAGTTTCCCTTTAAAATCTCTTATACTTTTTTTCAGAACCAATTTTTGTAACTGTTTAGTTTGCAAATGAATGAATTTCCTTCATTCTCTTGCGGGACCGGGGTATTGAACACTCGGTGAGAAACAACTGCTCAGAGTTTTAAAATACAGCTTGTATGGACTGTTTTCATGGGAGAGCTTTCAGCTCTGCCCAGACCAGAACACCACGAGTAGCTGGGCATCAAGTGACTCTGGTGTCCAGTCTTCCCAGACACCAGAGCACCTTGGCTGGGGGCAGCCTGCCAAGCAGACATCAGTGTCAATGTAGTTTTTCCTGTGAGAATGTGAGGATCTACTGGGTCACGGCAAGACTGGTGTTCCCAAGGGCCACCTCCTATCTGTGATGTTTTCACAGTATTTAGCTTCTGTATTGCTGAAACTTTGATCTGGAGGTTGCACGTGCCCATGGCTGAATCAGGGCTGTCACCAGTCTGAGCAGACTCAGAACCCAGAGTCTTGGTTCCATGGAGAGCAGGGCTGAGCACTGGGGTCTCTGAGTGTCCCTGCATGTGTAACCCGGCTCTCAGCTTCACTTCTCAGTGGTGGCAGCTGCTGTTTGACACCGTCTGACCTCATCCAGCAGAACTCCAGAAAACTGCTGCCCCTTGGGGGCTTGGCTTTGTGGGTTGTTGGGTTGGGGTTGCTTTTTTCTTCTGGAGCAAATGGCTTTGACTATCCAGCTCCTGTTGCTCAAAGAAATCATATTATTCCTTTTTTCTTACCTCCCTTTGCCTCCCTCTGACAGATTTAAATAACAGCAAGGCTCCTATTTAAAATGATAACATCCAGGAAATTAAAAGTTAAGCTGTTCCCTGTCTGTAGCTCAGTGTCTCTGCTTTCCCCCTCTCAGCAGTGGTGTAAATGAAGGATGAAGCTCAGCCTGGACTTCCAATTTCCTGGCTGGTGTCTCTGTGTATCAAAGGCTGCTGTTGTACAATCTTCATCTCTGGGATGGGTTCATACACAAAATATTATGGAAAACTAGAGAATAGTCAGAGAAGAAATTAAATACTCTGCAAAGGTTCATATTAAACTAAATTACCTCAGTGTTTTGTTGAGTAAGCAACAAAATTTAGATCCTGAAGTATTATTAGTAAAATGCTCATCACTTACGAAAGGATTACTTAAAATTAGAGTTTATAATCTCTTCTATCTTGATAGCTTTGCCTTTGAGTAGTTGAGGAGTTGTATTGTGATGGTGTGTTCCCCTCTCAGCCTCCTGGAAGAGCAGGCCTGACTTACTCTGAATCTGGAGTGCTCACATGGCCCTGATGGCACAGGGGGATGACAGAAGAGAGATTCCAGGTGTTGGGAAGGATGTGGGCACCAGAGATGTGCTCCAGGGAGTTACTAAAAGAGAGACTGTTTAGGAGAGCAGAGAAATAGTAGAGAAAATCAGCAGGTGAAAGATACAAAGGGCAGGTCAGATTTAAGACTAATTAATCTGTTGCTGCAAGAATGTAATTAAATATTTTATGAACTCTTACAAAACACTTTGGTTTCTGATTAGATAAAGGTCCTTGGCCGAAGAGCCTTGGTAGGGCCCCTTCACACCTGAGCTGCACCTCGTTGCCTATCAAAGCTTACAAAATCCCTTCTCTGTTGCTGCTCCAGTGATTCTCCCAATCTGGAGAAGCAAAACCAACAGCTTTTTTTATTGTTTTAAATTCATCATATGACATGCATCTTTTGGTATGAAGTGATAGATGAGCTCTCTTTTTTGTATCAATACGTATTTTTTCCTGGTTTTAACTTTACCGAGTATCTTCCCAGTCTGTTCCCTGGTCAGGCTTCTGGCAGGTGCATCTTTCTTTATTGCTATGAAAAATGAGGTGCCTTTATTCTTATTAAACTCAAAATATCTGAAATGAATTTCAGATTTATACAGGGAAGTCTCACTATTTGCAGAATGAATCATAAATGCCAGTAATGCAATTTTAAAGAGACATTTTCTCACAGAGGAAGAAAAATCCTTGAATCTGGATGTCTGGCTTCCCTGCTCTCACCAAAGCAGATGGGAATTTTGTCTATATTGTTTGTTGTTTTAATACTACAAAGCTAAACAGCAGTGGAGAAGAGGAAAAAGATGGCTTTTTTCTGTCTCTTTAGAAATTTGTGGGTGTTCTGTGTTTGAGAGGTGCCGGAGTTATCCTCTCTGCTTAAAACACATGCCCAGACCAACACAACAAACAGAGTCAGTGACAGTGAATGGGAGAGAAAGATTTAAATTCATATTGATTTTCATGGCACTGATTCCTCCCTGTGCTGTGTGTGCTGTCGGGGAATCAGGGAACACATCCCTGCCTGCAGGTGCTTGGCAAGGACAGTGTGAGCCACTGCTCCTCATTCCAATGGGATTCTTACTGACCAGAACTGGCTCAGCTGAGGGATAATTTGGGACCTTTTTTGTGCTCTTTGTAATGTTGAGAAAAAGCTGCCATTTGTGGGCTTGGAGGGAATCGGGGGTTTTTGCTTGTTTTATTATCACTTTCTGTGACTATAAATCTGTTCCTTCCAATTATACTCAGATTTTATTCCAGAATTTGATTCCTCTTCAGTCATTTCATAGCAAAACTGGGAAAAAGCCAGTCTAAGCAATTCACAGCCTAATTCTTTCCTTCCTACAAACACCAAGACATGTCCTACCTTATCTTTTCCACCACTTTTTTCTGCAGTCGTATGGATGCAACTAAACACAATTCGAGCTGTCCCTTCACTGCAGAGACAACTCTGCAATCTGGGAATATTTTCAGTGGGCTTGGTAGAAGTTTGTGTAAGTGGGAATGCCACAGACTGTGGTGCTGGCTCTGTGGTTGGTTCATTGCTGGTTGGGAATTGCAGTCCAGCATTGGAAGGACCCAAAAGAACCCCCAAAGAAATGAGCTCAGCATCGTCTGGCTCCGAGTGGTTGTTTTGGGGATGCTCTGGGAAGATACAAGTGGGGTATGTTTGGGAGCTGATATTTTCCCCTCCCCTTTATCATTTCAGGAGAGTGATTTTTGTCATAAACCAACATGTCAGCCAAAGCATCTACATTTAAAAAAAATATTATTTCACAATTTTCCACAGGCACATTTGATGTAAACCCTGGAGGTGTATTCCCTGAGTACCTATTACCTCCATTTTAGGGAAATTACATTAAATTATTAGTGACAAATTTACTTGTCTGCCAATGTGTTTTTCTTGAATTTTACTACAACATCAATACTTGGCTGTTTTATATGGGCCCTCATTTACCTGTCTTTGAAGGCAGTCACCCCTCTGGGAGCTTTGCCTGTCACTAACATGCACTAGGAAGAGTCTTTAAGTTTAACATTTGCTGTTTTGAATTAGAGGAAAAAAAATATGTTGCACTTTGAAAAGATAATCTGTTTCTCCAACCTTTTAGTGTGTGCTGGCTCTTTTTTAGAGAGCAAAGCCAGTTAAGAGGGCAGAGGAGATTCTGGTTTATCAGCATAAAGGTGTTCACCAGGAGGAACTTAAACTTCCCTGCTCTGGTACGCCTTGGGTTGGGCAAATTACCAGATTTTGCTTGTGTTTGTGTCTGTTCAAGAATCCAGTCTGATGCCAAAATAAAAGCAGATGGGGAAAAAAAGTCAGACTGGGATCTAAATTCAACAAAATTCAAAGCTCTTCCAATTGCATAAGAAAATACAGCCATGAGGCATATGGAAAATAATTAAGGCTTTTTCACGCAGTCCCGGCGTGCTGGGAGTGAGGGTCACTTGCTGCCTTTTTAAAATCTTTAAAGTCTTTGTCTTCAAATGCAATTAGTGCTAATTCTAAAAAAATGAATGTTTCTGGATTTATTATGCTGCAGTAATGTTTGTGTAAGCCCACAAAAAAATTTCTGCTTTTTGAAACAGAAGCTTTTGCAGCCAGAGTTCACAGAATCCTGGAATGGTTTGGGTGGGAAGGGACCTTACAGCCCATCCAGTTCCACCCCCTGCCATGGGCAGGGGCACCTCCCACTGTCCCAGGATGCTCCAAGCCCCCTCGCTCTGGTACGCCTTGGGTTGGGCAAATTACCAGATTTTGCTTGTGTTTGTGTCTGTTCAAGAATCCAGTCTGATGCCAAAATAAAAGCAGATGGGGAAAAAAAGTCAGACTGGGATCTAAATTCAACAAAATTCAAAGCTCTTCCAATTGCATAAGAAAATACAGCCATGAGGCATATGGAAAATAATTAAGGCTTTTTCACGCAGTCCCGGCGTGCTGGGAGTGAGGGTCACTTGCTGCCTTTTTAAAATCTTTAAAGTCTTTGTCTTCAAATGCAATTAGTGCTAATTCTAAAAAAATGAATGTTTCTGGATTTATTATGCTGCAGTAATGTTTGTGTAAGCCCACAAAAAAATTTCTGCTTTTTGAAACAGAAGCTTTTGCAGCCAGAGTTCACAGAATCCTGGAATGGTTTGGGTGGGAAGGGACCTTACAGCCCATCCAGTTCCACCCCCTGCCATGGGCAGGGGCACCTCCCACTGTCCCAGGCTGCTCCAAGCCCCATCAAACTCGGCCTTGGGCACTTCCAGGGATGGGCCATTGCTCCTGTGGAGTGCAGGAAGGCAGGGTTCCTTCAGGGAAGTGGCTCTGGCTGCTTTAATCCCCTGGCACAGCTGTTGGCAGAGCAGCACTGTCCCACCTTCTGTTGGAATTGGCTCCAATCTTGAAAAGGAGCAAGATTATCGTTCTGGCCAGACGTTTCTGGGGAGTACTTTGGTGCTTCAACAAACAATACTGGCTATAGAATAGTCCAGTATTTCATTCCCTACTGGTTGCTAGTACTGGAGTCGTCTGCATTTTACTGGACACGAGGGGATGTTGCTCCTCCACATCACTAACTCAGAGTTTTAAAATCTCTAATTAACGAATGCTTCAGACTGTGTGTGAGGATTCCCAGGGACAGAGCTGTAGGAGCACCATCATTACCATGGTGTTGTTCTGGGAGAGATCCCGACCCGTAAACTGATACAAAGGGCTCTCCTGAAGCCACAGTGCTGTGAGCAGCAAATAATCTGCCCTGGGGCTTCATCTCTTTGTGCATCATTCACTGCCTCGTGACCCAGGTTCTGTGACAGCCCTTCAGGTGTCAGACATTGTAAACAAGGAGGGATTATGGTGGTAGTTGTAAATTCCACATCCACCTTCCAGCAGTTGGGATTTCTAGTGCTGGAGCATCAAGTTTCTGGGAGCTGTTCTGTTCTCCTCAAGAAAACTTGAGGAGGTGAAAATGGATTATGAAGGTACTACCACAGAGTATGTTAAAAAGCTTTAATCAAATTCCCCTCAATTTTGCAAAGCAGCTGATTAAAATCAGCATTTAAGTGGGACTTCAGTTACCCCAGAATAACTTGTGCTTTGAAAAGGGAGAGAAAGTACAAGTTTGTGGGAGGAAGATGATGGTAGTGCCAGGATAATTCACTTCCAGTACTGAACACAACAGGAGTAAGAAACGTACTAACAGGAATCATATTAATCCTTTCTCTTTTTCATTTTTGTTCATAAACTGCTGATAAATTCAATCTTTCTTTCACGTCTTCCCTTACTCTAAGTATTATTTCAGAGACTTTGCTTTGCCTCTTTGGCACTGGGACTGCTGTAGATCCATGAGAATTCCGTGGGATGAGTGTTACTTTCCCTTGTATTATATCCAAACCTTGAACAAGCAGCAAAGTGGAGCATATACTTAAGATGTACCTCATAATTCGTTTCAATTTATTCCCTCACCGAATCAAAATGATTATATAAATCAATGCAATTTTAAACTGATTAACCTCAAACCCTCTTAATAAGAAAGTGGGGGCCACAGAGTTCAGAGGATGTAAAACGTCTTTATGTTGGTTTGCTAATTTTTTATCCTACGACTGAAAATAGAAGATGCCTATTATTGCCATCAAATATAATTTGATGAGGAAATTATATTCGTCAAGGACTTTCCTCCTCCTTTTTTAGATATTGCTGTGCCAAAATACAATGTCAGTGCAATGTGTTTTGGCCTGAAAAGAGGGTGAGGAAGCAAAGGGGACCTTTCTGCTTCCTCAGGGTTCTTTAATATGCACTGAATTTTAAAAGAGCTTTACACTTTTTTTGAGAGCCTAGTAGAAATTTTGGAAGGATTGCTTAAAACTGTTTCTGACAAGTTCCTCACTGCTCTGTGAGACTGTCTGGGAAAAGGGCTCCTTCTCCTTCTCTTTTCTGTGCTTCTTTCCATGTGTGTCCATGTAGGACATGGTTAATGGTGCACACAGTGGTGCTGGGCTGAGGGTTGGACTTGAGCATCTTAAGGGTCTTTCCCATCCATAATGGTTCTGTGGCTCTGTGCAGAACTTCACAGCCCAAGCAAGCTCTAAGTAGGCAGCAACCAGCAAAGCCCCAGAGTTTGCCTTTGCTTCCTACAAAACCTGCTGAGAGAGAAAGAGAAAAGTGGGAGCCTTTCCGCCTTCTGTTTTGTTTTGGCACTCCAGCATCTGGGAGGGGAGGGACTGTTCCACTGCCTGTCCAGCTGAGCTCTCAGTACATGGAAAAGGGCAAATTAAGGCTTTTGTATGGGGACTTGGAGTAAAACATGCGTGTCCTTAAGATCAATATTTCATTTCTGTGTTCTCTTCATGTTTTGGACAGCCTCTTGTTCAAGGGGGTCAACTTGTTGGTGAGCAAGGTGAGCCCAGTGACGAAATGTGGCTGGATGTCCCTGTTTGGGAGAGGAGAGGTGATACTTGGGGTAATTACATTTTGGGAAAGGGGAGATGATACTTAGGGTAATTACATGCTGAAGTGCTACTGCTGCCAATGACTAATTGAATTGGGATCAAGCTTATCCAGGGTGGAACAGTGGCTCACGTAAGTGAAACACTTCTCAAAATACAAGCGAGACAATTCTGAATGGAACAGTCACCTTGGGTGACGTCTGTAGATCCTGCTGGGAATTGTTCCTGTTTCCATTCAGAACCTGGCTCACCTTCGGAGGACAGGTCACTTATGAAAGCTTCAGCCAGCTGTGCTTGTACAGAAGATGTGACCTCATGCTGTCTGCCAAATACTGTAAAGAAATATATTTAAATAATTGTATAGTAAATGGTTTCCTTTTTTTAGCATATAATTGTAAATTCAGATGGAAGTTTATTAAAATATGTTTTTCTTCATGTCCCCTCCATCTTAAATGTATGAGGAAACCTGGGTTGGGAGCTGTTTTTCCTGAAGTACTTCCACTAAGTGATTTGCTTGGAGAAATAGCTTAAGTATCACTGAAGAGTCCTGTTAATATGTTAAGGATTATTTTTATCTCAGGTTGGAGAACAAACAGCATAATTAGGTGTGTTTGTTCTAAACCTTAGTGCTTGCTTGTTCTAAACTTTACCTCTGTTTCTGTCTTGGGGTTTTTGTTTTGGTGTTTTTGTTTTGTTTTTTTTAATTATAGTTTGAAATACAAAATATTTCAGATTCTTAGTGCCACATTCTGTCCCTTTTGTTCCTGCTTCAGGTATTCTCTCCCTCGCTCTGTAGCAGACACACATGTATGTTTATTTCTTGCTTTAGCTCAAGATATAGAGGGTTATGATTAATCCAGTTGATGCAGAAAATGGTTGGATTCTTGGGCTCTCTGAGCCGTCTCATGCTCGGTGCACACGGGCTCTGAGCATCCCTGAGAGGGACATGACAGCAGCCCTGACCTTTCTCTCCAGATCATATGGGGGTAGGGGCAGAATTAGCACCATCCAACCACGATTCAACTTGTTGTAACTGATAACTTTCATATTTAGAGACGCTAATATGTTCTGGAAATATAAAATCCTTTCTAGCAATGTGGTCACATGTGCGTTTAAATGAGATTTTAAAATTTCACCTCTCTATGCATAACAAGATGCCTTTAAGATATTTTACTGACTTGGATAATGCTCCTGAAAGGTCAATACAAATTTTTAGCTTCTACTTTTACTTGTGCTGTTTCACAGATTAGACCAGTTTTTAATTTAGAGTCATCTCACTGAATATTTTAAGGACTCTTTAGATGGCTTGTGGGAAGGCAGGAACAATAGGTCCTACATGCAGGAAGGTGTTGGTTATAAAAGGGTTTAAATTGGCTTTAGTGTAACTGGAAACCAAATAAATGGTGCTGGAAACTCCACGAGGAGCTTGAGCAGGTTTTTCTGTAGTCCCCAATTAGTGCCATTACAAAGTCTAATGTGCCCAGCGTGGCCCGGCAGCAGCTGTGATTGATACAAAGCTCAGCCAATCGCGCCGGGGCCCTGTCAGCTCTCATTAGTCTGGGATCAATTACCAGGATTTGAGACCAATTTGAATGAAAAGTAAAAACACATTGTTACCACAAATTTCATCAAGTGAATATGCTGTATAAGGAAATAGATCAGCTATGACCTCTTTGACATTTTCAAAATGTTTAAAAGCTGAAGTTAATTCTTTGTGATGTCCTTTCATCTTGAGTTGACAACAGAGAGACCTGGAGTGGTGACAGGCCTTGTCAAGTGGCTCTGCCTTATCAAAAACAATACCCTCCAGATCTTTCAAGCCAAATATTCTAATCTAAGATAATTGCAGTTACAATTTCACGAGCTTTCCTGCCTTTCCCTGAACCATTTTTTGTGTGACGTATCAAACCTTTTTTTTCCCTCAGTGCTTTTTTCCCTATGAAAGCTGTGATGGTCACTGAGGGTGGCCGTGGTGGGCATGAAGGGGAGCCCAGGATGCTCAGCCAGGGCCAGGCACTGCCTCAGTTGGGCCTGGCCATCCCTCCACCATCCCTGCGCTGTCCTGCTCTGTCCCTGCGCCATCCCTCAGCTCCTGGGCAGTGCTGTGGGTACAGGCACTTGGATCTTGCCATTGTCTGGGTTCTTCTACCACAGCCTCTTCTTGTCCTCTGATCACTTGTCTTTCCATGTGGGACAAGTATTCCAGCAAGAATCGCTTGTTTGGCTGTACAGTTGAGAGCAGGTGAGATGACACCAGGTCCTGCTGCCAGTGCCGTGTCCTGGCACTGGCCCACTTGGTCCAGTCCCCTCCAGTAAATTGCTTTATATAACAAGTTTAAACCCACAAAGCTCATTTCAACAGCATAAAGGAAAAACATCTGAGCCAAATTTTGTTTCCCTATCATGGCAGATTTTTCCTAGTAATTTTCTCTGCGTTATCTTTCAAATCAAAATAAAAACCAGATCAAAGAGTGAGGCAGTAGCAGAAGAAGTCTGTACTATGAGATGGTGTTTTGGAGCACATCTACCATTGGACAGATCTGAAGGGAAGGAGACTCAGGGACCTGAGCTGTTAATTACCTGGTTTACTCAGGACGATGTATTTTCTTGGCTGACATTTTCCTTAGATTAATTCTTTCCTCCTTTTGGTGATCACTCCAGTCTCTTCAGGTGTGCATTTACATGCTATGTCAGTAACCCCTTGCATGAATTTTTGCTGCGTCAGTAAACATTTCTAAAAAGAAGATTTTCAAGTGTGAATTATTTATACTATATGATAAGCAAGTCAAATGTTGAAATTCAATGCTAGTTCGGAAGATTATTTTTTTGCGTGATTTCTCTGTGTCTCCTACCCTAACCCAGCTTGTGTTGGAAAGAGCACTTTCTTCTCTTCTGACACATTACTAACGGTATTGTGCACACCTAAGATGTTGTTCATTATAATCTGTTGAAAATGGAGGTGGCAGAGAGCTGAATTTCATTGTATAACTTGATCTAAGGGAAGACTCTAATGGCAAACAACAATCAGCTGAACATGTCAGCACTGGTTGCAAAGGCTGATTTTATTAGGATTATGAAAATTATTCCTACCTTTGGAAAGTTTTGGTTGCTGGGTCAATTCTGTTATTCCTATGGACCATCTCATCTTCCCTGTGTTTCCCTTTGTCACCTGTAAGTTACCTGAATATTACAAGGGGGTAGTTATTTGCTTGGGGCATATGGAAATCCAGGTTCTATTAGTTTTCAAAAACCTTTTTGAAGATAGAAATTAAGACTATATTTAGAAATATGTCAGCATTGTTTACATTTAATAAAATATAAACATGTTACTGAGTTTTTGCATGGTTTTATACCTCCTTTTATCAAAGAATGTGCATAGCTACACTCTGTACATACAATACATACATATAAATACTCAGTGTGCTGTGTCCAGAAACTCCAAAAAGGGAGTTACCATTTCAAGCTGGGAACTGGTTTGGTTTATTTTCCCCTTCAAGCTGTAGAAATCCTAAATTATTGAGACTTGCTGTTTAAGCTGTAATATAAATAAGTGTAGTCTAATGTGTTTCTTCTTCGATACCGACTGTGCGAGGGGCAAGCTTGGACTAGGGAGGAATTTTCTGGGAAATGAAACCTCAAGAGCTTTTGCCAGAGCTCAAAACCTCTTCATTCTAAGCATTGAAACACTCTGATTTCCTGTGTCCCTCTCCCACCCACCAGTATTCCTTAATAAGCCATTGGATGGTGGACAAGCCTCTCCTACAAAAATGAGTCCTGACATAAGTACCTCAAAAATAGAGTTATTTCAGGACTGTTAAGAGTTCTAACCCAGGTGCATCAAGCAGGCTGTGGTTTTATTTGGAGAACTCTTTTAATAAACTATTTCTGTAACACAGGGCTGCTTAGATCAGTGGCCCAAGAAATTCAGGGCTGCAGACCTGTGGGAATAATGATGTAGTATCCACAGATTTATTCTTTTATGAGGGATTTTGGCAAGAAGCTGAAGAGACTGAGGGTTTGTTGGGTTTTTTGTAACGGATGAAGAGAGGAATTTTATTTTGGGGAAATGTTTGCATGTTAAGTGCAGAGGAGAGAAGTACATACATGTGTATGTAAGGCTTTTTCAATAGCTGGGGTTCATGCACGTAGGCAAACGCACAGAATCCTTGAGGTTGGAAAAGACCTTTGAGATCATCGAGACCAACTGTCAATACAGGGCCACCATAATCACCCCTAAACCATATCCCCTGGTGTCATATAGATAGATACACATACACACACATATATACATATATATATATAGTCCTTAAATAATGGAATGGTTTTGATGAATGAATGATTTCCCACATGAAACTGAATGTTTATTTCTACCCTTAAAATCAGATATTATATTAAACCCACTAGGTTATTGCAGTACATTTAATTACTAACTGCAATCAGAATGCTGCCAAGCTCTGCAGGGTTTGCTCACACCAGCTCACAAAGGAGAGCTCTCTTCTCCAGCAGATTCCAGCTCTCATGATTGGTGTGGAAAGGAGCTTAATTTACCTGGAGTAGCATAAGCCCTTTGGAAAGAGGTGCCCCATTCCACAGAAGTGTCATTCTCCACATACTCTAAATACTGTACATATTTACCAAATTTAAATACATATTTACATATGTCAGAATGACCCAATTGAAGGGAATGACTCCCTTGATACCTTTTAGAGTCTATTAGGTAAATAAGCGGCTGCTCCTGGCACAGCAGGCAGGGATGCAGCTGGGATCAGGGGTGGGGGCTGGCAGCTTCCTGGGGAAAATCCTGCTTTTTCTCCATTCCAGAGCCTGGCTGGCAGCAGAGCTGTGGGAGGTGAGGGAGGCAGCACTGCTGGTGGTGACAGCCACGCGATGCCTCTCAGAGCTGGGTGGCCAAAGCCACCTCAACGCTGCCTCTGCCCTCCCTTCAGCCCCTCCCCACTATAAATCTGCACTTCCTCAGACTGACAAAATGCTGGGATATAATCCTCGACTGTGGAAGAACATGTTTTATTTAACGCATTTTGTCTTAATTAATCCTTTATAGATTTCTCACTTAGTATGAACAGATGAGATGCAAAGAGAGAAAACAGTTTCTGTTTAGCTCTTTGGGCTGCATGGTACCAGCAGTGCCAGAGCATTGCTCCACTGCAGCTGCCTTTCTGTCTGTGTTGTTGGAGCACAGTCCCAGCACACAGGAACCCACATGGCTGAAGGTTCTGGAAAACCTGGAGCTGGACCATGCCCTGTGGCTGCCCCATTCTTCAGGCTGGAGCAGTGCCAGGCTCATCTGCACACTGCTGATAGGGTTCTGGTGGCCTTGAGTTGGACAGAGGTTGGTGGTAGTGATCACACAATCATAAAATTCCAGGATGGTTTGGGTGGGAACAGACTTTAAAGCCCATCCAGTCCCACCCCATGCCGTGGGCAGGAGACATCTTCCTTTAGACCAGGTTGTTTTAAGGTCCCTTCCAACCCAAACCATTTTGAGATTCTATTCCTCTGTGAAATCAAATGCTGACCTCCAAGCAGGGTGTGGGCGCTGCCTACACACCCTGTGCTGATGATCCATCTGTTGTTCCATGTGGAGTCTGTTGCTTTTGGAGATTAGAATCAGGAATTGCAAATTCTCCTGTGAAGGCAAGTGCCTCCTGACTGTAAATACACGTAGGGTGACACGCTGACAGGGGCTGTTCAGCTTATTCCACACCGGGTCAATTCATCACCCCTTGATTTACAGAGCTGTTCTACTTTTATCTTACTGATTTGCAAATTCTAGTGACCAATTACATTTCAAACATCAGTTATTTTTATTACATAGTTTGTTTTAACAGAGCATATAGAAAAGCCAAGCCCTACTTCCAAGAGCTTATGCACTGGTTTGAGATATATATTGAAAATCATGGAGAGAAAAATGAGGCAGCCCATGGAGCAGTGACTGTTGCCTGCTCTTGGCATGTGCCCATCTTGCTGCTATTTAAGCTCCTTAATTCTGGTGGGGAAAAAAATTTAATAAATCAATTCTTTTAGACAGTGAGACAAAAACTAATTTCCAGAGGAATTTCTGACCCTAACCCCACGATGAATGTCAGTGGAGTAAAGATGAAGGGAGGCTGGGTGAAGTGAGAGCCACTGTGTGGAGGTGCCCGAGGGCAGGCTCAGAGGGCAGGATGATGCCTGTTGCAGCACTGGCATGAGGTGACTGAAGGGTAACAGTGCCAGGTGACACAGCTCCTGACTTGGGGAAGCAGGGCACTGCCAGGGTAATGCCTTCACGGCCAAATGCAAGTTGGGGGGGATGGATTTGGGAGCTTGCAAGATCCATGGCAGAAAATGGAGTAACTGGAGAGCCCCAAGGCCAGGGGACTGTTCTGTGGCTGAGGTGGGACACGGGCACGGGAGGATCAGGAGCCAACAAGAGGCATCATGATGAGAGATTGTTCTGATGCCATATAAGTCATCCTGTTCTTTGGGAGAAGCTCTGGGAAAGGCAAAATGGGGAGGGTTTCATAGTAGGAGCACACTTTGCATTGAAGCATGATGTAAAAAGCCTTTCCTCCTGGGAATGTCCATTACAAGTCGAGGCTTCAGACTTCCTTAATTTCTGTTCCTTACTATGTTGAAATATCAGTAGCAAAAGTGTTAGACTTCTGTGTGAGAGGTGATATTTCTATTAATAACCAGGGCACTTAGTACATTGATCTGTGATTTATTGTTAAAATTTGTTACATTTTAAAAACAGACTCATCCCATTGCACTTCCTTAGGGCGTATTCAGGCTGGTTTGCAGAATCACTGAAGGAATGACACCAAGGGGATGAAAGAACTTTGGATGTGTCTTAGAATAAATCCCAAATGTGCATATTTACAAACAGTTATGGATTAGATGCTGAATTAATATCCAAGGTGAAACTGAAACAGTGACACTTTCAAAAAGAGCTGTAATTTCAACGTGAAAATTTGCTACTATGACTGAGTGTTGGGTGCCTGGCTGAATGGAAACCTGTAGGATGTAAATTAGAAAGATGAATGTCTGGAAAGAACGTTCATCCCATACTTACCTACCAGCCCCTGAGTCTGGAGTTGTGGCATCTCCTCAGGGACAGCCAGGGACAGGAGTAAAAGCACTGCCCTGCATGGGGGCTGCTGAGGGACCCCCCCAGCCTGGGGAACCCATCAGAGCAATGGATGGGACCTGGAGGCATTCCACAGGGCAATTGTTCTTTCTTAAAGAACAGAAGGGATACTGTTCCCATCCCAGAATTTCCCCATCTGTAGTAAGTGGAGTGTAGAAGGAAGCTGGGCAGAGCAGTTTCGTAGGAGGAGTTCCCTTACACAGAATTTCAGCAACTCCAGCAGTGCCTGTGTGGCCCCAGTGCCTCGTCTGGAGCAGGTGCCTCTGCTGCTTTTCCCTCATCTGCTGAAAAGCTCCTCCAGTGCCAAAATTACATTTGTGGTTGTGATTTTAAAGCTGGAATTATTTTAGGATCCCTGAAACTTCAGGACTGTACCGTCACTTGGAGTCAGAATGGGAAACTGTCCCAAAATTGGCCAAGGCAGCTTCTTTGCTGGAGGGTTGTGAAGTGCAAAACAGAAGGAAATCCCAGGGGCCTGGGAAATTAAATAGGATTCCATGTATTGGTTTGTGATGCTGAGTAGTGGTAGCAATGTAGGTTAAAGAGGAGATACTTCAATCCAGGTTTTTACTCCTGCCATTTCGTGGGTGAGACATTCCTCTGGAAATAGTGACCTGCTCCTGCAGCCCCAGCTTGTTGTTGGGGCTGTCCCATGTACATGGTGGTAAGATTGGGAAAAGACTTGTGATGATTCCTTGAAATGTGTTTTTTTCAGGTGCCATTATCTGGACTCTTTCTTCACTGTCACTGTTATTGCTGCTGCTGCCTTACAGCCTGGCAGCAGCCTGGGTCAAAGCATCCTCCTAAAACCCGCTCTGGTGTAACCACGCTCTGACTGTTGTTGCACTGAAATATCAGCACAGGCTCTACAAAATGGCTTTTTAAAAATTCCTATGGGTACATAATTAGTTTTCAAGTTTTCTTAGAGTACATGCAACGTAAAAATTGGGAATACTTAAATGGTTGCTCTTAAACTTTTTGAAAACTTTGTTGCAGAAAGAAGAGAATGTATTAGTTGCATCATTGTTAATCTAAAGTCTATCCAGAGCACCACGGAATCACAGACTGGGTTGGGTTGGAAGGGACCTTAGAGTTCATCACTTCCACTGTCCCAGGTTGCTCCAAGTCCAATCCCAACTGGCTTTGGACAGTTCCAGGGATGGGGCAGCCACAGCTCCTCTGGACATGTGCCATGTACAGGAGGTCAAAGAACGCCCTCAGCTGCACACAGACACCGTGGACAGAGAGGACACGTGTGTGGGATTCCAGATCCTGCACTAACCAGCTCTGACTGCTTTACTGACTCCATTTTAAAAGAGTCAGTGGGGTTTTAGTATTGGAGGGGAACATACACAAAATGCGTCCTTCTAAGGCAAAGTTTAAAGCTGTGTAAATGAACACAGAATCACGTGGAGACGTGAGGCAGCCGTGTCTGCAGCACACACAGGCACCCTCTACGCTGGGAAAAATACCCTCTCTGCAGAGAATATCCTGCATGCTGGGCATACATTTTAAGGATATTTAAAGGAAAAAGCTGAATTCCTGTCTCATTTCTAGGAATACAGGCAGGGCAGAAGGTCTCAGTGCTTTGGACTGTTCAGTAATTTTTTGCTGCCTATGTTCTTATAATGTAATTTATTGTGAATGTTATAAGGGAGGACTAGAATCAAAGCAACTCAACTGTCTGGAGACATGCATGTTAAAAATCCCAAAATGGGAAGGATGTTGCCTGGGTCACTGCCCATTTCACAGCCCCTGAGCAGGATGTGAGAATGCTGCTTACGGCAGAGGCTTCACTTGCTTTTTTCCCCTCTCCTTTGTAATTCTTTATCCAAATACTCACAGTGAATGAAACCTGCTGCAGCGACAGTCACATTATCTATTCTTGCCCACTCTCCAGGTCCTTTGGTTGTCCTAATGTCTACTGTGGTGAGGGGTAAATATTTGACCACTCTGCTCACCATTGCCTCAGCGGCTCCGAGTGACCCTGCATTAATTAGTTGGGAATTTCAGGGCTTTGAATCTGATTGAATCAAAATATTGTTTTTACAAGTTGATGAAGGCTTGATTGATGTGGGTTCTGCTGATTCTTGAAAGGATTAAATTGTATGTACAGATTACAGAGTCCTGCCTGTCACTGCTTAAATGGGAATTGTTTTTTAACAACGCCAAGAGGAAACAGTGTTTTCCTTTAAATCAGAGAAAGAAAGAAGTCCCATGGTTTCCCAAGGTCTTGCTCTCCCAGTCCTTTTGGGCGGTGTATTTCAGTCAGTCTAAAAATAATCTTTTCAGGCTTGATCTGCGCTTCCCTTCTCCTCCAGCTCTGCTGTCCTGCACCCTGGTCGTAGGAAAGGGGATATGTGGGTGCTAGGCTCAGAGGTGACCCAGATCACAATTTGCAGGAGCATCTGCTGCTGGCCCCTGGATTCTCCTGGAAAATAGCAGGAACATCCATCTAGTCTCTTAGGCCTTCCTTTTTAGACGAGGAAGGGACCTCAGGGGACCCAGTAAATGTGCTGAGGAGAATACAGAGAGATGGAGTGACAATCACATACCAATAGTTGGCAGAGTAAAACCCTTCAACTGTTTGAGAAGGGGGAGATGCAGAGTAGCTATTCCTTAAAGGACTCTGTGGGCAATATGTCCCTTTCTGCACATAGGGGGTCTATGGGGGTTTGTCTGAGGGCTTTAGAAAGCCATAATCTCATTTTACTGTAAACCTATTATGCTGAAAAATGGCTTGTTCCTAGAGACTCTGCGATGTGATGGATCAGCCCCAATAAACACAGAACCAGGAAAACCAAAGTGATTTGATGCGGGCCCTGCTTGGAATTGCTGCTTAAAATGCAGGTGATCATTTCCTGAATTCCTGCGCTTTGGATTTGCTCCTGCCAGGGAGGCTGTGGGAGCAGAGGGGAGCGGGGCTCCTGCCCCCTGCCCACAGGCACCACGGGGACGGGGGCACACAGACCTGACAGTCAGTTCTGCCTAAATGTCACTGTGTAACCTCCGTGTAAAAATGGCAGGAAATCTTCCTGCGTGCCCATGACTTCGTAAACAAACAATAAATCTCACTCTGGTTCTGCTTGCTGGAAGAACAACATTTGTGGAACAAAAACTCTTACAAAAATCATGGAAGCTGTGAGTAAAAATTAAAGTCTAGATGAAGTGAGGATTGATACAGTGAAGTCAAACAAGAGGTTGTTTTCTAGACAGGAATGAGAGAGAGAAGGAAAAATTTTTATTTACTTTTCAAGGAAATTAAAAGCTCTGTTTTGAATGTGGGGTCAAGCATTCTTTTTGTGGCCACCATCTTCCTAGAAGTTCTCTGGGCAGCACATTGTCCCACTGTTCCTTAGTGTGTCTTATTTCTTGAGAATATGCTTTAAATCCTTTTTAATTTATTTTCACATGCTGCTGCAAAATATAGATGGATATCATGTGAACAGATTTGGGTTTTTTCAGTTTATTTTAGAGCTCTGCCTACAAAAGTGCCACTTAATATAATTTCTGGTGATGTCTGAGGAGTAGTGAGCCTTATGGATAGAACTGTACCTTCCTGCTACTTGTAAAATCCAAACCCATAAACTACTCTTGGTCTGGTTATATACTGGGCATTCTTCCTTGCTGGGGATCTTCATCTGATTGCCTTTGGGTCAAATTTGGGTGTTTTCCTGGAGAAGTGTGTGTGTGTGCAGGAGCCTCTGACGCCAGTGTTTTGTGAACATCATCCTGGAAATGACCCGGCAGCTCCTCCACAGGCATTACTGTGGGGTGGCTTTGGGGCAGTGGATTTGGGTTCCCAAGTGCAGGAAGGACAGGTTTCCTTCTCTGTCCATGGTGTCTGTAGCAGATAAATGCCAGTCTGGATTTTAGGATTGCTTAAGGAAACACTTGAGTGATGTGAAATAAAACAACCTGGGGAGCATCTTCCCAGTGGAAACTTCTGTGGGACTAAATTTCTGATAATGATGGTAAAATAGAGTTCTCAGGGTTTGTAACTTTTCCATTAAATTCACAAATACTCGTCAGTTGGCTTCCAACACCCCAAAGGAACCATTAATTAATATAGCTGCATTTAACAGAAAGCTATTTTAAAGGAGAAACTGAGGAATGGATCCAGCCCCGAGATAATGTTCACACATCAGAGTGGGACCAGCAGGGTGGTGTCACACCAGGACACGGAGCAGGGGCTGCTCCTGCCCAGGAGCCCGAGCCCCAGGCAGCTCCACTCAGGCTCTTTGTGCTCAGAGCACTAAATCATATTGAGGATTATTTTGTGAACCAACCAAAACTGCTCTGGAAAGCAGCACCAGTGTGCTTTGGCTTGGGTTTTCTCCCTCTGCCTTTAATCCTGTCTGGAGCCCTGTGTATTTCTCTGGTGTCATCCCACTCGCCAGCCAGTCACAACATCCTGAGTGGGAAAAGTATGTAGAAATCTGCTTCCATTTTAGCTTTCAGATGTGTTTCTTGCCAGGTAGAGCTGTGCAGAGGCTCTGCAGGTGGCTGCAGTGCTCTGCCTTTAACCTACATGGTGGATTCGCAGAACCCCCTCCGTGCCAGCAGTGCCAGTGCCACTATCCCTGCCCAGAGCCCAGACCCCCCCCAGCCACTGCCTTGCAATGTCCTTTCCCCTCAGGATTACATGCAGGCTTTGGGAAATAGTTTTGTTTTGTACTTATATTTGTACAAGACAGATACTGGTGGTATTTACTGATTTAAGGTATTGCCATTGATCATTGTCATTAAGTAAATTGCCATGAAAAATGAACACTGAGTGATTTTCATCCAGTTTTTATAACCTTGTCTTTATTCAGTGTATTTTCCTAATACATGTATGTGCTCAGATCTGTGTAACAAACAGTTCTGAAAGATAGCAAGGGACTTTAATAACAAATAAAAGAGCACTTCCCATTCAGCTTTGAATTGCCCACAGCTAAATTCAAGGGAACGTATCTGCAGCCGGAGTGAGCAGGCAGGGATGGGTTTAATCATTTAACCTCGGCATTACGAGCCAGGACGTTTGAAAATCCAGAGCGTGGGCTTTGCTTATTACTTATATGAATCACGTCTCTTTACTGCAAAAACCACCCCGGAAAGTGGCGTTCCCCTGCTAATGGTGGGGTCGATTTCCCTGTTTGTCAGGCTCACCCTCGGGAAAGAAAGGGAGAAGAACAGTGAAATTGTTTAAAATAGGGACATTTAATTTCTGTCAACAATTTGTTAATTATTGCTTTAAAAGAGAAGCTTCAGTGTGTCAGTAAATAGCACTACAAAAGGCTTTTTAAGAGATCCCAAATTAAGCTGCTAACATTTCCCATTCTCAGATATCTTGATTAGATTAAATTATTTCTCCTGATTTTGCTCCCGAGCGAGCTGTGTCTGGTCAGATCAGAGCAGCTCAACGAAATTACAGACAAACAGCGGCTGAGGGCAACGGTTGCACTTGGATTCAAACAGGGAAGTGTCAAGGTTCTTGTTTTATGCAATATTTACTGAATTAAAATATCCTAGAAATGTAAAGGCTTCAATATTTTCTGCCTTTCCTGTGGCAAACCACTGTGTTTAGAGTATTCTTCATTTTTGCTACTTGGAATAAAAATAAAATAACAAATGTCCAGGTTGAATATCTGCTTGTAAGCTATTCATGAAAAATAGTTCCTAAAGTTAAAAACTGAACGAAGTCTAATTAATAGCAATATCTGTCAGACCCTTTTACCATAAAGAACAGAAAAGCAAATCATTTTAACCAAGTGAAACAGAGTCCAGAATAAAGGTTTAGTCAGGGCTGCTGTTTTAAAATGGAAGTGTAGTTGATTTTATTTGTCCTCTTGTAAATACTTCAAATCCAGGATTTTAACACCATTACAGAGAATTCACATCATGGTTTCAATCCTGAAACCCCTCATGCTCTGCAGCAGGAGGCTCTGACTTTCGTTCCGAACTCAGGGCTATTATCAAAATTAGAAATGTCATTTTCTCCATTATTTTAATGGAAAGTTACCTTTGGAAGAATAAGTCCATTTTGACATGATATAAATGTTTTAAAATAAAAAAGCATTGAGGGAATCACAGAAACATTTTAATCTTAATTATTCATAAATAGCTACCTCAAGTCCATTTGAACAAAATGTCAGTTGACCAAGAAACATGCTTATTTTGCATGAGAAAAAAGGGTATTTGGGCTGTAAGAGGAGGATTTATCAATGTAGATTTAACTTAAAATGAAACCTGCAAATCAGAACCAACCATCTATCATGAAAGTGCATTAACCTTACAGCATTTGCTACTGAAAATTCAGCAATATTATGAAATTTTTAACTCTAACTAAAAAGGAAATGGCAAAGGACTTCTTTTATTTATCAAGAATTTAGCAGGAATTTTTTGATAAATTGATCTGAAATATTTGGAGGAGCTTGCTCTGAAGGAAAGAAAAAAACATTTAAAACGTTATAATGGTAAAGTTTTGAAATATAACTAACACTTTTAAATATTTGAGCAGCTCTGTATTATTTTCCCCTGCCCTGCCCTTGAGAACTGAAGTCCCCAATGGATGTTTTGATATACTGGGCACTTTGCACTTAAACATTTCCTTTCTATAAAGACATCTAGAAAAAGACATGCCATTGGATTGCTAAATGCATTTTGCAGCAATTGATTGTTTTGTTCTTTTTAACTATGCAGATTAAAGTAATAGAAAAGGACTTTTTGGAGCTAGGGGAAGAATTAATTGTTCCTTTCAGCCCCTCTAGAACCCATAATTCCTGTGTTCATGCTGCCCTGCATGGCTGCTGCTGTGTTTGTACATCCAGGTTTCATTGGCAGACCTAATTTCAGGATACATAATGCATGATTTTGAAACCAATTTGTTATTGTAATAAAATATTTTTCGGAATGCATGGTGGTACTGGAGAGGAGAATGTTAAATTATACATGTATTGTGGCCGAGCGCATTCATTTCGCTTGGTGTGCAGGTGAATCTCCCCGTGACCTTGGCACTCGTGGGGTAGCACAGAATAACAATCGAATCCAGGATCGGAAATCCGACCATTTCCAAATATTAACAACTTCTTTCAAAGGAAATGCTGATTTCAGCAGTTATGGTAATGGAACATCAGTATATCTTTCAGAGAACTTAAAAAAAAAAAAAAAAAGGCACGATCTTAATAGGATTAAAAGCCAGGCTTTTTATTTCCAAAATGCTAATTTGTTTTCTGCATTCTGTTTTCATAGCAGGTCTTGTTAGGCAGCGCGCTGGGATCTAGAGGACACTGAGAGCTGCCAGAAATGCGTGGGTAATGATAGGAAAGCTACATAAAAGGTTTCTTTCTGATAGAAATTCTCTATTCCTCACAAGCCCGTTTCCCCTCTCTGCGAGTTGGTTGGAGAAGCCAAACACGGCGAGGCTGGGGAGAGCGAGCGGAGAATGTTTTGCTCTCTGTGGCTGTTTTGTGTATTCCACATTTATTCCTTTCCCATTAAGGAACAAATGTTGGTCATTAGAGGTGCATTAATTGAAATAGCCTGTGACCCACGTTGGGGAGATGAACGGACCGTGCCGCGAAGTTGGGCTGTGAAAGCCCGAGCAGCCCGAGGCACCTGACATCCTGTAATCTGCTTATCTGGCTGCCTTTCACAAGGGCTCTCCCATCGCCATTCATGCCGAACAGTGGGGTGTAGAGAGGAGGCCAGAACACAGATAATAATTTACCATGTAATTTGTTTTGAGATTCCTTTGATAGATTTCAAAACTGAAGCATCCTGCGAGAGCACGGGGCCTTTAGAACCTTTAAGGCAAGGCAGATCCGTGCCGGGGGTGGGTTCTGTCCGTGCCCAGCGGGACGCGGCCCTAACGCGGGGACACCCAGGGCCGGAGCCCGGGCGTTGCGAGGGCTGGGAAACGACGCTGCTGCTCCTCTTCGCCTGTCACGGCTCCCGGAGCCGGGGCTGTAAATCCGGGGAGAGCAGTGCAGCTAGATGAAAACCATTTGCAGCAATCAAGAGGGGCAGGTAATTTTGGCGGCAGATTTGTTTTGTAAATGAGGTGTTCCATTTGGGCAGCAGCACACCTGGCGAGCAGGGCTGTGCTCGGGACAGCTTGCTTTAATTCCCTGCCACTTAGGGGATATTTCTTCAGCCCACAAACTGCCGTTTTAATGCCTTCGTGGAGGCATAAAACATAACAAAAATTCAGGGATTTTATATTCCCAACTTCAAAACTTCCATCCAAAAGGGAAAAGGATCAAAAGGAAAAGGTGGTGCGTTTCATGTTCTCTTGTGGTTTTAATACTTGTTAACTGACCTATAAACTGAGTTTTCCAAGTAAGGAAACGTGAGGGAATTTTATTACAGAAAAATCTACTGCGAATCATCCCCAGCTGCTTGTAGAGATAGGAGAGACTTTTCCACTCCTGCTTTCCAGGGTGATGTTTGCCGTCTCCTCACCTTTCCTTTGTTTCCATGCATCATTGTGCATCCATGGCCATACTGCTCTTTTTGTTTACTGTGTCTCTGAATATTTTTTTTCATGCAGAGGAGCTGCTTTGGGCTTTCTTTTTCAGCTAAAGGAAAGAGAATCACATCAAATCATGTTATTTTTGCCTGATTATTTCTTCAGTGCAGGCCGGTTAATATCGTCTTGATGCTTACAAGTACCTTGCATGTCCATGGATCCAAAGGACTTTTTGAATCCTGGCTGTTAAGATTTCACAGGTGATCTTGGAGCCTGTTGCTGTGTTAATTATAGGATTTATCTGGAAGTGGAAGTAGAGGTGCTGAGAAACTTCTAAATCTTTAGTTCTGTGAAAAAAAATTCTAATTATTATTAGGATGATAAAAATGATGAATGCATTGAGCAAGGCAGTGCCTAGAGAGATGTGTCTGGGACCCTTTAGGCTGAATTTTTCTGATCAGCATGTTGTGTGTTCTGTATGTGCCCAGCACAGGAACCCTGGCAGGGGCCTCGGGTACCACTGTAATGCAAAATATAATAAATCATAATAATGGACAAACCATGTTGCTGTTGGAATGCACGGCCTTCTGCCGAGCACTTTAAATGGTTGTTGGGGAACGCCAGCTCCGTCCGTAATGGCAATCACAGCAGTTGGGGAAAAAGAGCTGTAACGCTGAGAGAACTGAAGCATTCGAGAGCCCCTGTTTTGTTTTGAATAGAGAAGCAGGAGGGAAAGGAAATTACCTGAGCTGTACCCCCAGGTCCCTGTGGAACTGCAGGAGGCACCAGGAGAGATGTGCAGGAGGACTGGCTCCGTGGCACACAGGGCTGGCTGACCCGAGGATTGTCAGCATCCTGAAAGCTCTGAAATCAGAACAAAAAGAGCAAATGCAGAGCTGAGGTTCCTTCTGCAGAGAGAGGAGAGCTCTCCATGGCAGGCAGTGTCCACTGTGGGCAGTGGGGACGGGAGGCCGTGTCTGGGCCTTGGCTCCCACCAGACCCATTCCCAGGGGTTTCTCCAGCACATTCCAGTTCTCACTGTGCCACTTCAGTGATCCCACAGCAGCAAGGATTGCTAAAACACCAAACATATCTGTTACTTTTTATATCACCTGCCATTTTTCAGAAGCAGCAAATTCCTAATTTTGCAAGTAGGGGGTTTTATTTTATTTATCCTCTGGCTCAGGCAACCTGGAGGTTCATTTGGGCTATTAGCATAAAGAGTTGGGAGCTGCAGCTTACGTAATGGCGTTTGGAGTAATTACCTGAATTGGGAATTGTTCTTTTCTCATCAGTTCCACGTGTAGCAAAGTGTTCCAGGCCCATAAGTCATGTCAGTGGTTTCAGACCTCCAGGTTTATGTTGTATCAGGACAGCCACGGTGTTTGCAGGAAGGATTTTCTGCTTATCTGTCTGTGCTGGTGTGGGAGCTTTGCTACGGGGCGGATTCTCGAGTATCACTTAACATCAATCCATTTCCTTAAGATGGTTGATAACGTGGTTTGTATTTCACAACTAATAAATAGGCCACATCTCTTAGCAAGGTTTTGAAAAAAGCCAACCAAGGGTTCTGCACCCAAGTTCTTGTTACACCTGCATTTTTCCCTCAGAGTCCTGATTCTGGAGTTCTGCGGTATCTTGGGTATGGGCAGAAGAGTGTTTTCTCATTCTGCTGGGATTCTGTGGTGAGTCTGTGCCTGACCGTTGTAATTCCTGCCCATCCGGGTTTTTCTGTGCGTGCTGTGCGAGGCACCAGCAGACAGAAGCCAGGTTTGAAGCCCAGGTAGGCTGGGCCCAGAAGGGACTGGGGCACGACGGGAAGTGTTTCAGAAGCAAACAAATTCCTCAGACTGAGGAATGCTTGAATTCCGTTAATTTCTGACTGATTCCCAGAACCACGCAGAAGGATCTGCACTAAGTCTCTACTACTGATTTGACTAATGCTTAGTTTTGCAGGTCCCTGCTTTGTGGAGGTGCTCATAGGTGGTTTCCCTTAGATGTTCAAAAATAGCTGTAAGGTTGGACAGAAATTTGACTTTTCAGGTTTAATATTCTTCAGTTCTTCCTCAGTTATGTTGAACTTCAGTCTTATGTGGGGCACAGAGTATTCTCTTCTCATTTTTCAAAAGAGAGGTATAAATACATTTCAGGGTACAGAAGAGGCACTGAGAACTGTAGCTGTCATTCAGTAAGGCAGAGCAGAGAAAAAGGCCAACTCCAACATAACCAGAAAAAAGTGGAAGAAAAAAATGTTGAAATGTAGAAGCTTTCATAGTCAAATACACAATGAAGTGTCTAAGTAAAAACATGGAGATGAGTAAATTTTAATTTAGCTGTGGTGGGTTCGATCCTCATCGCTCCTGAGTTCACTGCATGGAAGTTTTATTTTGTTTTTATTTTATCTTTCTTGTTTAGAGAAAACAGAAATGCTGTAGGAGCACCCCAGGGTCACAGTGGCTGCTTACTATGGGCTGTGAAAGCTCTGCTGGTATCTCACCGCCCTTCCCAGAGGAAAGGCAAGGAAAAAGGTTTCTGACAGGCAAAACCAAATGGGTTTTTTCCTTGAGATGAAACGTAAAATGTAACAAGCACATTTAATTTCTCCCCTTCTAGGCGGTGTTTAATAAAACGGCACCCTGCAATGGGAACAGATAATGTTTGTCTTATAAAACCCAACAGCCAGTTCCCTTTTTAAACACAGATCTGCTGGCTGGGCTTTGTTGTGGGCCGGGGACTGACAAGTTTGCAGATGCTACAGCTTGTTACCTAATCAGAGCCAGATGCTGTTCCCCTGCGACTTTCTCACTGTCACCAGGCCCTCACCGCAGCGAGGGGATGGGCATGATTCACCACGGGCCTTTCTGTGCCTGGAAGTCTTGCTGTATTTTTTGTTATCTTGAGTCTCTGTTTGTTTTTAATTTAAGGGGGTTTGCACTGGCCCAGATAGAAGCGAGTGAATGGGAGAGGTAATGCAAGCGAGGCTGATGTCCACTGGACATCTGTTTAAATTCAGCAGTCAGGCACACAGAGCAGCCTCTGTGCCTTTAGTTTGTTGTTGGGAAATGGCCTGCAGCAAAATGAGAGTATTTGATTTGAGAATTCATTAGATAATTCTGTACGTTATACTTCAAATAATACATAGGCCGGAGAGAATGCTTTAAGTAAAATTAAACATTTCAGTGTGGCTGTGGCGGGTGTCAGGCAGTTCCAGCAGGGGGGCACGGGGAGGTTCCTGCCCCCTCTGAACTGCAAATCAAGTTCAATATTCTGTCTGCCTTCTTAAAAAGGTAGCAAAGGAATTTGGATTCTAAGAAGCCAGGGCTGTTTGTCTGAGATCATTATTTGGTTCAGCACCTTTTGCAGCCCTTTTCTTTCTCCCACCGACCGGAAAGCTCAGTGCTTCACGCGGCTATCAGCGGTGCCTGAGCGCTGCGGGTTTAATTGACTTGTTACCATCTGCTCTGGAAACGGGAACTTTGCAGCTCATGTGCATTGTGGTGAGTGTTTCTTGGGTTAAATACTGTGTGACAAGAAAAGGAGCTTCCCTCCCCACACCGAATGATGCCAGGAGTGTCAGGCACTGCACAGTGACAGAGATGTTTGTTCACAGAGCTGCTTTCGCGTGTGGAATTATCCTCGTGCTAAACCACTGCGATGTGAAACGTTCAGGACTTGCTCCTATTTACAGGGGGATCTGCTTTCTTTCTTTCTCTCTAGAAGAAACCTGTTATGCAGTGGGTAATAAAACTAAAAATAAAGATCAGAGCCAATGGAAATGCTGTAATGTTTCTCGGCAGAAGCATTAGAAGCTGCCCATAAACCATGAGGCATTCAGAAATTTGCACCCTATTATTGTGCCCTCCAGCCCCTCTGGAATCTCTTTTCTCCAACAGATTTGTCGTATTCCCAACACCTCTGCTCTATAGGTTGTGCTTCTGTGCCCCGAGCTCCTGACACCCCGCAGGGGAGGTTTGTCCTGGGTCCTTCACACTGCCACTGCTCCAGGGTGAGTTTGAGCGTCAGCTCCTGCCTTCCCGTGGAGCCAGGAGAGGGGCTGGAATATGCAACAGTTAATGAGCAGCTTGGGAGAAGCCTTGGTTGGATGTGTGCAGCTGAAAGTAGTGGTATCTGATTTATCTTACAGTGAGGTCATATTTAGGACTTTTAAGCTGTGCTTTCCCAGACCATGCACCATCTCGTGTTCTGCTCTTTGGGGTTCTGTTGGTTTGTTCAGGGTTTTTGGGTTTTTCCTCCCCCAACATTTTGTGCTACTATCTTTCTTAGAAAGCTGTTTCATTTCCAGGATTTATTTCCCCTTTGACATCTTAAATAGCTGTTATTTTTCTGTGTACATCTGGCTACTGGATTCAGAGAAGTCCCTAAGCCAGAACCCATCGTGAATCAGCGCGTGCCTTTCCCCCGCTTGGTTATTTCACAGCCGCTGCTCTTCACAGAGAGGCTCCACTCTTAAACAAACCCCATCTCTGGAGAGAGCTGGCAGGAGGAGTGAGGAAGGTTTGCAAACTCATCCTCCCCACACAAATCCCCCTGAAGAGTTAAATTAAGTCACCTCCCGAGTGCTGCCCTTCCCTCCGGCACCCTGAGCCCCCGGGTTTTCTCGGGAGAACAATAAACCATCTTCTCTTCTTTTGGTGCCTGTCCAGTGTGGAAAGAGAAAGATGAGGTCAAAGTGGCAGGCTGTACAGCTTGCTTTTGAGCCAAACAGATGGTGAAGGTTAAGTGACAGCTCTGTGACTGCCTCTTTTGAAGTAATTGGAGATAATTTGTATTTTGAATCAGAACTTGACCACTGTCAGAAGGGAAGAAGGTTAATATGTAAACGATTTTACATTAGCCCCTGTTTCTTGGGATTTTTGCTCCCTCCCACCCCCCCCTTGGATTCTTGTTTCTATAATCCTTGCTCCAGGCTATTGGTAAGATTGTCTTTGAGCTCGGTGTGACTCGGCCTAGGCTGCAGTTGTTACGAAAGCCAACAACAGCTTATTAAGGCCAGGGATAATCTCTGCTACTGATGCATTGTTGCTTTCCTGCAGTCCAGCGACGGCTTGGAAACAAGACTGGAAATGCAGTTCTAACTGGGGACATTGGCAGAGAAATACCCAAAATATGTCTTGTTTCTGAAGCTGGACCCATTTTGCAGATTATTCCGTGTGGGTAAGAAGCTCCCTTGAACTTCTCTCATGATCAACAATGGAAATTTGATCTGGGCTTCCTCCTCTCCCCTGGGTTGTTTTTTTTTTTTTTTTTTTTTGGCTTTGAGCAGACTCCTGTTTATTTACTCAGAGTACAGAACATACTGTATGTGTTGTGTTTGCTGATGCTTTCCTGGTGGGAAGTGGAATATTTCTAGAGCCTGATTTCAAAGTGGTAAAGAGGAGCTGCTGAGTTGCTTCTCGGTGATTCTTGTTACTACAACAGTTCCACTCTGGTCCTACAGGTTGTCCTCAAGTACCATGTGCAAGAGCAGGTGGTGGTTTTTTCTGGGGTTTCTGTACCCACTTCTGTTTTTTTTAATGTGGGAACTGAAAGGACCTTATAGGGAAAAGAACCTGTAAAGTCACCTCCATCCAGTGTCCCTGTGTAAGGAGAACAGGCAGTGGTTTCACACATATTTAAGTCCTGCCGCTTGGATTTCTGGATGAATTTAATGTAAGGTAGCAGTTGTTAGGCAGAGACACCTGAATATGCTGGTTGGGAGGTAACTCGGACCTTTCTCTGGACTATAGTCACAGAATATAGAATATTCTGGGTTGGAGGGGGATGCCCAAGGATCATCACAGTCCAACTCCTCACTGGTAGATTAGTAGCCCGATTATTTTGTCCTGGCCCAATTCTTGCATACAGAACTCAAGAGATGCTGGTGGAGAGGCCATCAGTGCAGAAAGTCTGAGGTATTTCTGTGCATTTAAGTGCTTTTTTCCTCAGAAGCAGAGAAGGCAATATTGTATTTTATTCACATACATCAGGTTGATTATGAAACACATTTTTTCACTAACTTGAAGAAGAAAAAGGAGATACTGGCTTGTTATTTCTGCCTTTTTCTTAACCAGGCAAAGTAAAGAAATGGTTGCAAAACCTTTAGAAGCATTCAAGTACCTCAGTGACTTTCATCAGATGTTCTCTGTACAAGAAAAAGAAAAAAAATCGTTCTATCTTTTTATTTTTACTTTGCTTTAATCTTATTTGATGATGTCTCAACAGGCTGGGACATGCTTTCTTGGATGGCAATTTCACTGCACCATATGTGTCTCTCACTAGATAGCAGAGTGAAATGAGTCTTGGCAGGAAGAGAACTAAACACATCGACAAAGAAAAGAAAAAAATTATTTACTTAACTCCCTGTTGCCTGCATACATTTTTCCCTGGGACTGCATCTGGTACAACAATGCAAAGTTGGCTTCTTATAAATGTGTGTCTGAGGCACAGTCCCACATTGATCCCTTTTTCTTGCCATCCATCCTGGTTGTTTGGGTTTTTCCTAGTAATCCTGATTCGAATATTTCAGTACCTAGCAGTGACCAAGCTAAGAAAAAAGAAAATGTGGTTTTACCTGTGAATTTATGTTGCTTGTGGTCTCAGGGGGAGAGCTGGTCCTTACTTGGCTCCAAAAAGGATTCAGTCATTCTCAGGAAGAAATAAAAGAAATTACCAATATTAAATTGGGTGTTTTTCTGGTGAGCTCCAGGCTTGGTGTTTAAACTCTGTGGGGAGCAGAAGCAGGATCAGGCCAGGCTCAGCCGCACGGGCTCCCAGCAATGGAGGGAGATTGCAGATATTTATCGTGGTTGAGAAAAGATTCCAGTTTGGGCTGGTAAGTTTGGAAAATTTACACTGGATATATTTCAAAGTAAGGACAGGGAATCTCTCTGGGCTGAAGTAGTGGAAGGTGTGTTTGAATGTTACGATCAATCCACCAAGCAAAATATTTTGTATTTGAACTCACCTGTGGGATAAATGACACGGTGGTGCCAGGGCTGCCCTCCCAGTCTGTGCCCCAGTGGCAGAAGCCAGAGCCGGGTCTCAGCCACAGTCCCCACTCACCCAAGAAAAGGTCAACCAGCCCTTTTTATTCCAAGGGAACCTGCACAGGTCCATTTCTGACTGCATGTTCCGAAGGCTTCCGCACTGTATCGGGTGGTGTTTACATTGGCTCTCAGGGACGACTTCTGAACCCTTGGTAAAAATCTGTATTTGTACACTTAGATATTTGGGAGGAAAATCAATATAGGTTCTGCAGTGACCTTGCTGGTTAGCACGGAAGTGTCTGGCAAAAATGAGAACAGAGGAACACACAGATGATTTGCAAAATACAGAATGGAAAAGGAACAGGCAGGTTTATGGTGTTTAAGGAAATTGGCAATTAAAAACAATGGAGTGGTCACATATGATTTTAGACACCACATGAAAAGACAGGAAAGGGGGAAAAAGAACCCTTTGGAGCATGAACCATGTAGAGATTCCCACAGAACTCCGGTGGGATTCACACCAGGTGCAGCACACAGGTAACGTGTGTGGGGCAGGCGCACAGAGCAGACCTGGCTGGAGAGTGTTTCACAGGGCTGAGTGGTGCTGTGCAGGGAAGGGCTTAACAGTCAGGTGGACATGAAAATTGACGCCATGTGGATGCAACCTTTGGGGTTTTATTATGTACTTAAAACCATTTTTCCTTTGTGCTCCTTCTAAATAAAGTGGTTGGAAAATTTTTTTTAAATCCTTCTTTTCTCACAGTATCTTTTCCCAATGTTGCAGCTGTTTTATAGAATATAAACTGACTGTCACAGGGTGATCTCAATGATTGTTGGAATGTAATTGTGTAGGTACACAGGGTTTGACCCTGTGTAGGTTCGGGGGTCAAAGTTCCATTATGTCTAGTGAAGTTTGGAGTTTTCTGCTCCTCCCCTTGTGGCCAGTGTGAGAGAGCCCCGTCAGGGCAGGGGTTTGTGCACACACAACACTGGCTTTTGGCGTTCCAGACCCTCCCTGGCCAGTGTCTGTGGGCTCCGAGCTCTGGCAGTGTGTAAATGTTGCAGTTTGCGCTGCACAGCAGGAACGGGCTCCGCTCCAGAGCCAGGTGGGCAGCAGGAACACCACTCGCTTTTCCAAAGGCCTCAGTGTCGCCACAATCCCTGTTCTGCCCCTGACATTTTCCTAATTCCACAAAATTGTAACATTCATGGTTGGCAATGGGTGCCGAGTTCAGACTTTTCCTGCTTTTTTTTTCCACGGCCCAGGTGCTCCGTGCCCTGGGTCGGCTGTGCAGGGGCAGCGTCCACAGGATTGGGCCAGGGCACAGAGAGGGCCCTGTCTGAGGTGTCACCTTCCACAAAGCCACCCTTTCGGGCACCACGACACCTCTCGGTGCCCACAGGTCACTGCCAGGGCAAGAAAGACTTCATGAAGAAGGCAGTGAACTGTGGGAATGATGCAGTCGGGAAGTTCCACAAAACCTCTGGCAATCCAAAAGGGAAGGCACCCGGAGAGTCAGTGAGGAGCTTCTGTGTCCCTCGTTTCAAAAGGCCTGTTCTGCTCCTACTAAATGAAAATATTTATATAAAATATACATTGGTTGTATTCCTAAATATTCGATGTGGAAATTGATCCGTGCAGCGATCCCTGTGCAGCTGCTTGAAATGGAAATGCAGCAGGGAAGATGTGAGGGAAGCGGAGCACAAAGAGGAGCCGTAGGTGAAGCTCCGGGCAACGGTGCCGGCTCCCCTCTGACACTGGGATCTGCATCCGCAGGCCCAGGGAAAACCGCGGCCCTCCAGCCGGAATAAACAAGAGCCCTCTCAGTTAATTGGTGGAGAAGGCTTTCTGCAAAAATAGGACTTTTTTTTCCCCTACTCTGCTTTTTCTTTTCACCTTCTGATGAACTAAATTATTCCTTATCTAGAGCCCACGTGCCCTCGTGCCCCAGGAGCATGCACTCCCAGAGAATTCCGGACTATTTGTAGTATTTTAAAGTAACAGGTCCTACAGGGAAAAAGAAAAGCTGGCATTCTTCTTAATTTTTATGCATTATTTTAATAACAATGAAAAATTATAAACTATATATAGGTACATAAATATATTAAAAAAATTCCAACTTACTGAGCAAAAGCTGTTACCTGGGGGGTAGGAAAAAACCTGCTTGTTGTTGGATTCATCCAAACGCAACGTTAACTGAGTTAGTCAGAAATGTGTCACAAAATTGTTGGAGGCTTTTTCAATGGCTTTTTATAAATATATCTTGAAATCTGAGCATGTTCTGCAGCTTAGACAATGCATTATGCCAAAAAGGATGTTTCTTTTGTTAAAAGCTTTTAAGGTTGAACTGAAATTACAAATCAGATCGGAATAATCTGGATTATACTTACATATTCTTTGGCTGTGTTGTTTTTTTTGTTGTTGAATATTAGGTTAAAAGAAAATTTCTGTCTTTAATGTGTTTTATTGATAAGGTACTTAATATTAAGAGGTAGGTTTTGTTTAAATTAATTTTAGACAAATTATTTAGCTGTTGTAAAATTGCTGCATATATATGCTCATGTATATGCGTAAATTTGGGCATACTCCTATATTATATGTAAACCCCTAAATTTTTAGGAGGAAGTTTCTTTCCAGTCAAGCTATTTAATGACCTGTCAGTTCCCCACTTGTGCGGACTGTTTAAAATTCTATATCATTTTCTTTTTTAATGCAGTATCATTTAATTCTCTAGAGAAAAAGAGGTAAGGTGTTAAAATTGGGATAAAAGCTTCCAAATACTAGAAAATTTGCTCTGTCAAACCCAGGGCCCTTTTTACTGGCAGAAACTTAAGAAAGTAAATACTAATAAGCTCACATGCAACAACAACAACAAGAAGATGTAATTCTTTAAATAATATAAATGCAGTTATCAGTACTTTATCAGAAAACAACTGAGGTTGAATTTTCTGGTAATTTTTTATTTTTGGCTGATGAATGCAGAATCAGTACTTTGAAACTTGATTTCTTCTCCCAAGAATTGGTCTCTGGATGAAGAAAAGTGGTGTATTTTGTTATATTTTTCCCTTTTGATTATTTTCTTTTCTAAGAACATGGCATGAAATAACCTGCTCCGGCACGTTGGCTGGGGTGTTTTTGGGGGACGTTGCCCATTTGTCTCTGCCCTGCTGGTGGCTGGAGCGCTCTGGTGTCCCGGTGTACCTGCTGTAGGCGTGGGCAGTACCTGCCCGTGACAGGGGCAGCACGGGCTGCTGGCGGTGGGCTCTGGAGCGGGGACCGGGGCAGGGCGGGGACAGGGAGCGGAGGATGGCCCACGGACAGACCGTGGGCCGCAGCAGAGAACAGACCGGGGCAGGGAGCGGAGGATGGCCCACGGACAGACCGTGGGCCGCAGCAGAGAACAGACCGGGGCAGGGAGCGGAGGATGGCCCACGGACAGACCGTGGGCCGCAGCAGAGAACAGACCGGGGCAGGGAGCGGAGGATGGCCCACGGACAGACCGTGGGCCGCAGCAGAGAACAGACCGGGGCAGGGAGCGGAGGATGGCCCACGGACAGACCGTGGGCCGCAGCAGAGAACAGACCGGGGCAGGGAGCGGAGGATGGCCCACGGACAGACCGTGGGCAGCAGCAGAGAACCGTCCCCTCGCTCCGTCGGCGCAGTCACGCTCGTGAGCAGTGTCCAGCCTGTCCTGTCAGGTTTATTGTCCACTCCATCAAGGGGCCTAATGGTCAGCGGAGGGGCTGAGCGTGTCCCCGGGGGCCTGACATTAACCGAGTGGACTTGTTTAAGCTCACCCAGGGTGTCTCCGGCTGATGGGGACGCCAATACCCGTTTCCCTCAATGAGCAGCCGCTCGGATCATGACTCAATACCGCTTCCCCCGGG
>NW_008239544.1:1663269-1668258 GCF_000691975.1 Corvus brachyrhynchos
ATCCACAGTAAATGGTTTGGAACCGGCAACGCCGCCGCCTTTTTATCCCGGCCGGGCACTGCCTGTGGGAGCGTCTGAGGCAGAGCGGGCTGCTGTGCTCGGCAATACGGGAATAAATGCGGGAATAAATGCGGGAAGCGGCGCGGAGCGGCCCCGAGCTGACCGCGGCCCCGCAGCCGCAGGCCCCGAGCAGGGCTGAGGGGGGGAACCGCGGGGTGTCAATTCACTGGAAAGTTTTATTCCAACTTGTAATTTCTAACAATGCAAGAAGAGCTCATTCCATCAACAAGCCGGGAACACTTAAATCCTAAAATTAGATTGCTAGCAAAACGTGCAAAAAATGCAGCTGTAGAGCTTTGGGTAGTTTGTGCACAGGGTTTTTCATACTCATCTTAAATATATCGTTTCTTTCCTGGATGATTTTAAAGTGTTTTATGTTGGAAAATAAGGAGATGTTTTTTGCATGTCAAATTGTTACTTGAAAATATGTTTTGGTTTTTTTCCTAATTGAACCAAACATGCTGCACATGAATATTTTTGGGAAATAATTATGTATTAAAATAGATATGTATTGTTCAATTTTTACTTTTTTTTTAAAAAACCACAATTTCTTCAAATATTTTGAAGAAAAAAGCAGGAAATTTTTTTTTTAATAAGAAAAAGAAAATGCCTTTGACTGGGCTTGTTCCTGCTGTACTGACAGAGAGCAGGGGAGGCTCTAAATCTGCTTTTCCAAGGCAAGCTAAAGATGGAAATTGCAAGGGAAAATGAGCCAAATAATATGATTTTTGATAGGTGTTTGTAGTTTGTCAAAGCTTTTTGTCATTCAGATGACTAATTTGTATAAATAAATCTGAAAACACTTTGTATTAACATAATTATTTACATAAAATATCGTTATTTTTCTGCTTTCATTAACAATTTTTTTGTTTAGTTTCAGATCTGCTGTAGTAAATACTTTGTGCATATTTATATGCTGCTGAGTGTTGTCTTGAAAATGTTTGATAGTATCAGTTTCCTAAAGATGATGTTTATAAAATGCACATAGTTGTGTGAATTATTTATACCAAACGAATGAGAAAGAGATCCTGCTTTCCCTAACACTAACAACGGATCCACTTTTCCTTTGGCAACACAAATATTTATTATATTGTTGTACTTAAAGAAGGCTTAAGCCTCTGAAGTGTCAAAAGTCAAGCTGAACAAATTTAAAAGCAATGAAATGAAACCCGAGTTGGGCACAAAGGATCTTTTCTGAATTTCCTGAAAGGCAGGAGCTGGAGAGAGCAGGATGGGAGCCTCGGGTGCCTGGTCATGGGGCTGAGATCGCCCTCGGAGCAGCGTCACTGTGACGCCGTGGGCGGGGGCTCGAGGGTCCCAGAGGTGTTGGGCGCTTCAGCCCTGAAGGTGAACCTTTGACTTAACCCTGGTAAACCCAACGTGGGGCTCCTTGCTCTGGGCACGGGCCACAGCAGAAGCGCTCAGTGCAGGAACAGATGTGCAAAGTGTACGTGCAAGGGTGTATTAGGGGGGAAACATCCCAAATCAGAGCAGTGCCTGTTGAGTACAGAAAGGTTCACTCCCAGATGGATTATATATTTAAAATTCTCTTTTCTATGTCCTCAGGCTCTTCCATTTTTGTTGCTGGGCAGGATTTGCAGACAGGCGTGTTCTTGCTTTGGAAAGCAGCAGTAAAAATGATCTACCTGCCCAAGAACTGCGGTGGGACGCGACCCTGCCTGGGTGGGTTTGGGAATAGCTGCACAGGGAATCATGGCACTGGGGGCAGCAGAGGAGATTTGGGACAGGGTGCAGAACTCTCAGGCAGCAGTTACAGGGTAGAGACAGTGATTCCCTTCCCTAAGATATGAAATCCCCTTTTGTGAACGTTTTGGAGACAACCAGTTGTTTGTAAAATGTAACATTAAGTTCCCCTTTTTTCAAGCTAAAACTATTTCAAAATCATCAGCTGTGTTTTCCTGAAGTTCTACAGAAGGGAAACACGATTTGGGATTTCAATTATAGTTCCAAAAGTGACAGCAAATTTGAAAAATCTCAATTCAGCAAAGGTGCTTTTCCTTTGGGTAGTGCTTCAGGAATAAATCCCAGGGAAGGAGTGTATCAAGAGAAAGGAAGATAGGAATTCTGTGTAAAACATGACCTAGAATCACAGTCCGAGTGGGTCCTGTAGGATCTTTTTCTAAAAGAAATACCACTCTCCTTTGAAAAACTAATTTTGTGGGGGGAAAAAAAAATCCTTAGTTCTAAATGCAACACTGTGGAGGGGTGGGAAGGAGGCCGGGGTGCGAGGGAACCTGCTGGAAAGGCAGCGCAAGGAACATCGCTCTCAACCACAGAGGTAGAGCCTGGCTTGACAATGCTGATATTCCAAATGGAAAAGAAGCCCTTTCCCATCCAACTGCCGTGTTTTGGAGAAGTTGGGTGTGCACCTTCTGCAGCGGGCGCTGACCACGGCGCCGGGCCGGGGGACAGGCATGGACAGGGAAATGGGATGACCGTGACTTCGAACAAATAAATAAAACATGTGGCTCGTTCCCTGCTGTCCCTCCCCCTCCCGTCCAGCCGGGATTACATTTGCCGTGGTCATTTCCCAACGTCTGCCTGGCAGAAAAGCGCTCGTGGCCCCACGCACGCCAAGGCCTCTTCCCGTGGCTGCAGGGGGCAGCCCTGCCGGCCGCCCGCCCCGCGGCTGCGCCCCCGCACCCCAATGCTCCCAGCACCACAAACGCGTCACATTGGATTGTGGCCCAAAAAAACCATCTGGAACTCCCACCCGGCCCACTTGATAAACACCCGCTCCCTCCAGGATGGGGCTTCCCGCAGCCCCACCGCTGCAAAGCCCCGGCTGCGGGGAGCAGGAATACATTTTAATAAGGCTGGGAAGGAGAAAAATGAGTTTGCTCTGTGGTTCTGTTCTTTAGGAACAGAAAAAGGTGAGCATGTTGCAAGGCAGGGAGGGGAAATTTAATATTGCGAGAGATAATGGCAACTATGTTAATATCCGGAATTTTCAATGTACCATAAGTACATTTTGTTTTTCCTTTTAGCACGATTTATAATTAAAGATTTTAATCTGGCTTCACATTGAGTTAATAAGCCCTTTGATTGATTAGGATTCATAAAATTGCCATTTCCCGCTGCTGCTTTGTGTTTCTGGGATGTTCTTTTGAAAAGCTGGGGAAAGGTGAATGGGAAGCGGCCATTGTTTGGGCTGAGCTCCGCCAACTCAGGGGGCTCGGGGCTGCTTTATGCAGAGTTTGTCCCCAGCAATATCTTCTTGTTCTGCCAAATGAATGCAGATAGAATCTGCTGAGCTACATTTTAGTGATTTTTAGGGAAAACTTGTTGTGTGTAATTTCAGCAGGTGTTGCACACAGTTGCTGCATCGTTACTGACCTGTGCTTGATGGAGGAATTTGGGATTAGAAGTAGAACAAAAAAGGTGAAGTATTAGAAAACAAATATATCTGAATACAGCACAACCCTGATATCTGGGCTCTTGTGTGGCTTTCAAAATTCAGTTTACAGTTCTGTGCCCTCACAGTGTCACCTCCTTTGTTATTAGGGGCTGGTGCTTCAGCAATCCCTGGGTAAAGCACTTGTTAGACAAGGAAATGAAATAAAAGGAAGAGGCCGTTTTGCTGCTCTTTGATCGTGTTCTACTTGTTTAAATCTTTTTAAAGTAAATTCTGATAAATTCTAAAGTCTAAGTGGAAAAAAGTGAGAGAGGCAGCTCATGATTTTTAAGCATCTGGTTGAGTGGAGGTGGGCTGCTTTCCCCAGCTGGATCATGTGCGTGTATGTGCGTGTGTGTGTGTGTGTTAGAGGGGAAAAAAAATCTTTTTTCTTTATTTTTAGCCAGGGTAAAAGTGACCCTCTTTAGCCCCAGAGGGGCCTCACTGTGTGGATTGAATCAGAGCAAATTCCCTTTGTGTTTCCTGCTCTGAGGGGACACGCTATTGTTGAGTGCGGGGCCTCTCGTACGCGGAGCAGCGCAGGACCGTGAGCAAATCCTTCCCGGATAATGCACAAGTTGTTTCACAATCGATCCGGCCTCCCCTCCCCCAGCATTCACCCCAATTTACTTGGCACAACTATCATTTCCTGGCCCTTTTATTACCATTCAGATGTCCTACAAATGCAAACATTTGGGCCAGAAGAAAGGGGCTGGGTGAGGCGAGGGCAGGTTGGGGAGCCCAGGAACGCGATGCTGCCGAGCTGCTTGGCTTCGGAGCCAGGGAGCAGATGCCTGGGTAGGGTGAGCGGCGAGCTGGATGTGTCAGCACTTCCAGGGGGCTTAATTGGCTTTATTTTTTTAATGTAAGTACCTGCTTCCTATTTCTATTTTACACAAAAATATTTTTAATCCTCCACCATTAATTTTCCAGCAGCCTTTGAGACAATTTTGCTCTTAGCTCTCATGTGCCAGCACAGGCTGACAGTGATGAAAAGATGAAAACCCGACAATAACACAGGGTTTTGCTTACAAATTGACAAAACCAGCCCTGCCAATCCCCAGTAATTTCCTGCATCTCCATAACTGACCTCATGCATCCAGCCCCGCCGGCGCTGATTGGCGAGGTTAGAATGGGAACGATGAGCAAGGTTCATCCCAAAGAGAAGCAAACAAACAAAACCCACCCCAAACCCACTTTGCCTCTCTAATGCACATTGTTATCCCGCTCAGCGTGCGGGTGTGGGGACGCCGGGCTCTGTCTCCGCAGGTGGGTCAGGGGCAGTGCCGATGGCGGGATGTTCCCGGCGCGGTGGTTTCCACGGGCTGAGGTACTGGAGTGAATGTCAGCGCCTGTCTGCCCGCGCCGGCCGATCGATGCTTCATTAGGCCGAATTGTCTTTTGCCCATGCAACCTTGAAAACAGTCCCTTAATTACCTGTGAGGCAGTCGGGGACCCTGCTCCCCCCTCGCCGCTCCCCTCCCTCGCTGGCGGCGGTACCGGGGTCACTCGCG
>NW_008239544.1:1668439-1671302 GCF_000691975.1 Corvus brachyrhynchos
GGGTGTGTTACCCCCCCCCCTCCACCCCCCCGACCTGGATTTCAGGAGCGGCGGTTGCATGTCACCATGGGCCCTGCAAGCAGAGCCAAGAAAGTGCATAAATAATCTTATTTGTTATGCATTATTAAAAATTCAGAAAGATTTTAAATTCAAGTGATAATCTGATCGTCCTGAGGGATAGGTTTATATTTAATAGCCAGGTGTTTTACCTATTCATTTGTGATGGAAAATATTATAATGAAGTAATAAACCGTAGCACAGAAATGTTAATCATATATATGTGGTCTGCAAACCCCCTGAAATCACAGACCCCTTCTGCTGTCCCAAGCTGTCTTTATTGGTAACCTCATGATTTAAGATAATTTAGGTTTTGGGACTATGCCCGTAGACCTCGGGGCACGGTGGTTAATAATGGAAAGCTTATTTGACTGCATTATTCTCCTCCTGCATCTTATCTGTTCTGCTGTGAAGTTTTTCTAATATCATGTGCTGTTTCTTTGTTTCCTATTTTAGAAGAACATGGAACAAAATCATGAAAGCTGTTGAGACTATTGCAGATCTGATATAATGGGGTGGAGGAATTACTGGGAGATGAAGAGTTGTAGAGGGGTTCAGCTTTAAAAATTCACAGAGTATTTTCATTTTAATGCAAGGTGGGGGTTTGACTCCTCAGTGATGCTGAGAAATGAGATGCCTTCCAGCGCTCCATTTCTCCCCCCACCTAAGAACCACCTCCTTCCAGCCTGTGCATACACACCCTCCCCCCCCAGTCCAGATTTAGAGGACTGTAACAGACAGGTGTCCAGCTGCTCTCCCCTGCTAGTCAAAAAGGAGGGAACTTATGGAAAGTGTCTCTCACAGGTTTCACTCCCAGTCTGGGGCGTGAGACACATCGCTGTCCCCCCCAGCTGCAGCAGGGCTGTACCAACCACTGTGAAATCCACACGGAGCTGCTCCAGGACAGAGCATCCTCTGCTGTGGAGATGAGCGCTAAATCCCAAACCTCACTGAATCCCATCGTTGGGAAGTGATCAGTGGAGCCGTGCTCTGTATTCACAGCGAGGGCTTTACTCACTGAGCGAGCTGTGATGTCACCGCATTAAGCTAAAATAACCACTGAACATGAGAACAAGAGCGATGGGGGGGAGGTTTGATGGGGGAGAGAGAGGGAAATAGCAGGCATATTACCAGTCCTGCATGTGGATCACAGAGCCAGATTGTGAGCAATCCCGGCGCTCAAAGTGTCTCCTTAGCAGAAAAGGGAGAGGGAGAAAGAGGGAGCCAGCAGCCAGCCTTCAGTCCCCACCACGAGAGCTCTCGCGGTGCACTCGGCCAGGGTGTCAGAGGGCGTGAGTGCATTTTTCATTTCTTAGCCTTTGTGTGGTCTGCCAGAGGAATTGGATTCTGTCTGTATTTCCATGTATTTGCCTAACCGTGCTGTGTATTTTTTATCCTGGATGTGAGCAGGCATTAACACATAAACTCACATGCACTTAAATAGATGCAACGTAAGTGGATACACAGGGAAGACATTAAAAATAGCCCAAGAATCAGCTTTTCACGTGAACTGCCCACCTGGCAGTGCCCAGTGCTGTTCCCATTTCCCAGATGTGCAGGAATGGGGTGTTACTGGGAGGGAAGGACTGGAATGGAAAGGGAGGAATCTTTCTTTCCTAGCCTCTCTAATTAATGTTGGCCTTTGTGTGGTGTAAGGCCAGGGAATGTTGCTCGTGGTGATGGTTCTGGTGCTGAAAAACCACTGCTCAAATGGCTGTCCTGAGCTTTGCAGGGAATGTGTCTGCAGAGCTTCAATGTCAGGCGCCTGGGAAATGAGTCCAACCCAGTTCTGATGTGTTGGATCATGTGTGAGCACATGGAGTCGCTCCGTGTGTGTGAGCTGTGTTTGCAGGCTGTGCTGGGACTGGTGGGAGCTGCACCACAACTGGGGGTCAAGCCTGTGCCCCCACCACAGTGCACACACTGCTCGGGGTGAGCAGCTCTTGGAAATCCTGCAAACTGCTCTGCCTCCACCATTACTCATCCTGCATCCAGCCTGATGTTGGCGATGGAGGACAGAAATTGAGGAGACAGTGGGATTTAACCTCAATTCTTCCCACTAGATTTCCAAGGCGGTGCAATTTGTGGACACGAAGAGGAGTCTTAGGAGAAAGGGCCAAAAATGCAGCAATTTAAGAGTAGGGAAGTATCAAACAGTGTTACCAGCTCCAAGTCATAACCCCATGTCATAAAAAGGTTATAGGGCTAATGTAGCCTTTTCGTGTTTTCTTTCTTTTTGGTTTTCTTGTTTCTAGGTGAACCAAAATTAAGTTAAAGAAATGCCAAAAAAAAAAAAAAAAAAAAAAAGAAAATCAAATTCCTAGTGGTCACTCCTGGGAAGGTGGAAAAGGCCATTGTGAAGGCCTGGAGAGTGCTTTTGTACCTGCCAAAACCACAGGCACTCCTTGAGGTGGGAAAGGCTGCCAGGCCCAGGGTAACACAGAGTTTGGCTGTTGTTTGGGTGTGCAAATGGCCTTGGTTGCCATGTGTGTCTCTGTGTGTACCTGTGTGTATGTTATGTATGTGTGTTACGTGTGTATGTGTGTGTGTTAAGTGTGTGTGCACCTGTGTGTGTGTGTGTACAGTGTGTGTGTGTGTACCTGTGTGTGTACACAGTGTGTGTACCTGTGTGTGTGTAGTGTGTGTGTTACGTGTGTGTGTGTACAGTGTGTGTGTACCTGTGTAGAGTGCGTGTGTACCTGTGTGTGTGTACAGTGTGTGTGTACAGTGTGTGTGTGTGTACCTGTGTGTGTGTGTACAGTGTGTGTGTGTGTGCAGTGTGTGTGTGTGTGCAGTGTGTGTGTGT
>NW_008239544.1:1671320-1727692 GCF_000691975.1 Corvus brachyrhynchos
ACCCGTGTGTGTGTGTGTGTACAGTGTGTGTGTGTGTACCTGTGTGTGTGTGTACTGTGTGTGTGTGTGTGCAGTGTGTGTGTGTACAGTGTGTGTGTGTACCTGTGTCTGTGTACAGTGTGTGTGTGTGTGCAGTGTGTGTGTGTACAGTGTGTGTGTGTACCTGTGTGTGTGTGTACCTGTGTGTGTGTGTACAGTGTGTGTGTGTACCTGTGTGTGTTATGTGTGTGTGTACCTGTGTGTGTGCACAGTGTGTGTACCTGTGTGTGTGTACAGTGTGTGTGTGTACCTGTGTGTGTGTGTGTGCAGTGTGTGTGTGTACAGTGTGTGTGTGTATGTGTACAGTGTGTGTGTGTGTGTGTACAGTGTGTGTGTGTACCTGTGTGTGTGTGTGTGCAGTGTGTGTGTGTGTGTGTGTGTGTGTACCTCTGTGTGTGTACCTGTGTGTGTACCTGTGTGTGTGCAGTGTGTGTGTGTGTGCAGTGTGTGTGTGTACCTGTGTGTGTGTACCTCTGTGTGTGTACCTGTGTGTGTACCTGTGTGTGTGTGTGTACCTGTGTGTGTACCTCTGTGTGTGTTAGATGTGTGTGTGCTTTTCCTGCACGGGCAGTGATCCTGTTCTTGCTGCCCTTTCCTGGCTTGCAGGTTGGGGACACTGTGGAAGCTCCACCTTTGATGGGTGACCTGTGGCTGCTCAGGACTGCCCTGAGCTTGGGAGCTTTAAAGGAAGAGAGGGAAGGAGAGAGCATTTGCCTCAGGTGATGAGCAGCAGCGCAGAACCTGCGGGTGGTGGGGAATGTTCAGATTTTATTTCTGTAGTAACCCAGGTTAATTGATAGTTATTATTTATTCCTGATACATATTCTATGCAATTATTTTTTTGCTGGATTTCACCTGCACTAATATTGGCTGGTCTTTGTTAAGGAGCTGCCCCAAGAGCCAAGCACCTGTTGGGCCCACGCCCAGCAGTGGTTCTGGAACTGATGATCCACCTGTGCCTCTGCTGCTGCCCCTGGGCGACACAAGTGGGGGCAGCTGGGCTAAAGTCTAAATTGGGGGGGATTTCTTGTTAATTGTCTTTTCAGAAGGAAGAAGGGAATCAGTCTGAATGATGCTGCTAGAAAAATAAGTTGAAACTTTGGTTTGGATTAAAAAATAAATTACTTTTGAGTCTAATTAACAACCTAGCCACAGGTGTTTGGCTGTTTGCCTCAATTCCTTTTCTCAGGTGTTGGCTCTTTTCCAAGTGCCCAACAGACATTCCCAGGGAAATGTCTTGGAATCCTTGATGGTGGATTATAAGCAGGTGACAATCAAGTTAGTGATTAGGGCAGAGTTTTGCTTTTCCTTCCTGCTGTCTTTTGCATCTGTGTAGTGAGAACATGGGGAAGCCACTGGGCGTCATTAGACCAGTGACACCCTAAAAAACTGCTGCTTAGATTTAACTTCTGTTCTTCTTTATGATTCCTTTTTGTCATAATGTATTGAACATAGAAAATGAGGGCTCTGAAAAAGTCAGCTGTGCTGAGTTAATGAGTTAATTGATGGTGATTAACAGAGAGCAGGATCACCTGTGGGGGGTGGGGGAGTGGTCTGGCTGCTCTCCACACTGGGCAGAGCTGCCAGGGGCTGGGAACGTGTCATGGGAATGGAGTTCTGGGGGTTCTTCTGCCTCAGGAATGCTGTGAGGGACTGCTGGGGCAAGATTTTATTTGAGGAGTCTGGAGGATTCCAGCCTGGAAGACATGGTTGGGTGCCAGGTGCTCTGAGCTGTCTGCAGGCCAGGTGCTGCTGTGAGGGGTGAGTGATTTGCGTAACCAAAATCTTGGCTGGGGCTAAGGAGAAGGTCCTGTCTAGAGACCATTGTAAGGTAAAACACCAGAAGGAGTCCTGGTTTCCAGTGCCTGAGCAGCTGGAAGGTGTCACGGTGTTGTGGGGGGAACAGTTGAATATTGGTAACACTGGACTGTAATTGTGCAGAGCTGTTGAGGTGGCTTCATTTAGGTCAGTTGAAGGTGTGAGTGCTGAGAATCTTGGAAAATTGGGTCCTTCTTGCTCAGGCAAATCTGGAGTACACTGTCTTTGTTGAAAGGTAATTTTCTGCTGACTCATAAACCTCAGACAGAGCTGGTGGCAGTGCCCCCAACACGATGAAAATGAAGTGGGTTTCCCTCTTTCTGTTGGAACAGCTACACCAAGCCCAGTTCAGTGTGCTGTGGGCTTGAGTGAGCAGGCTGATTTCCAGGTTTTTGGGGGAGGTGGAGGGGGAGATCTGAGATTGAGGTGGTGTCCAAAGACATTTTCCCTGAATAATAAGTCTAGATAGTCCTGAGCCGTGTCTTTGCTGAGAGCCATCTCTCCTGGTTCCATAGCATCATGTGGGTTTGGTGTGGCATAGCAGGCTCGCTGTCCCAGAGTTCTGGAGAGTGGATTATCAGAGGGTGGTGCCTTATTGCTTTGGAAAGCCTGCCCTGCTCAGAGGTTCTGGAGCCCAGTTATTGCTGATGATGAGCCAGTGTATGTTGTGCTGTTTGCTCTGTGTCTCTACAACTGCCTGGCACAAACCTGCAAGCCTTGGGACTTTTTTTTAATTTTAAATTTGCTCTGGAGATGCAAAGTTACTTGTGAACAGAAGTCTCATGTACTTCCATGCAGTGTAAGTCAGTGACCTATGGTAAGAAGGAAGAAAAGCATAAACCAAAGACTCAAGAAAAAGTTGGGGTGAGAGCCCAAGTAATTTAAACCAGGAAAGAAGCATCTTTTGTGTATGCTGCTCATGAATTGCTGGAATGGTGGCAGGTTGAAGGAGCAGGGTGGTGGTGGAGAGTTTGGGGAGGTGCACAGCCATGGAGGTGTGGGTCTGGCCCCTCCTTGCCAGGCACCGTTTATTTTTCAGCACTTCTGTCTAATTAATATAAGGCCTGCTCAGGCACAGCCGCCCTCATTGGACGTGTCACTCGTTAATCACGCGACCCTCCTAGCCTTGGGTAATGACCTTGAAAGAATATATCAGCCCATGATGGCGGGAGTGAGGAATTAAATTGTTTCTCTGAGTGCTTATGGTCATTGCTGACAATTTATATGACACAGCTGCCCTAAGCCGGCCGTGCCGGCCATTGTGCCGCAATCATTCTCCCTCTGGGAAGGGGTGGCTGGGCAGGCCCCACGGCTGCCCCGGCCTGGGGCCGCTCCTTTGTGCGAGGAGGAGAAGGGCTCTGCAACCTGGAATCCTGCCTGAGGGACTGAGTCCAAAAATCCCGGGAAGGCTTTGCTGAAGCCTTTCTCTCTGGGTGTGTTGGCGTTGCCGTAACGTTGGGAATGGCGTTAGTTCGATTGTTCCAACCTGAGGAGGGTTCCCAAGCCCAGGATTGAGCTCCCTTTCAGCAGGGCATTCGTAAGGTTTGGAATGTGAGAAATGGGCAGGACAGCTTGAATAGGCTTGAGATTTGGTAAGATTCGGGTGCAAACACATCACATAACCGTGCACGTTTGTGTGCAAAATTAGGCAGACCCTTTAATTACCATAGGAACCCACATAATACTCTGTGTGTGTCCATGGAAATTAAGAAGTAAATTTTAAGATAAATTAATGTAAGCGTTTATGGGCTAATATCTGTATTATTATATTTTTTTTCTTTTCCTAACTGTTAAATGTACTTGGGAAGGTATTTATTTTTTTGCAGATAATGAGTAAATGGCTTTCTTAGTTGTTATATATTGGTTTCTGCTTTTAGACTGATGAAATAATTTGTTACAGTTATTCAATCATATTATTTATAGAAAACATGTAGCTGAGGATCTAAACATCAGATTGTTCTGTTGTTGCCATATGGGCTGCTTTCATCTAAATATAAACAGTTGATAATTATCACTAGAACTATTGGCTAAAATCACAAAATAGACCAAGAACAAATAACAATCTCATTCTTCATTAACATTTTAAAAATGAAATAGATGTCCTTGTTTATGCCTTCAGTAAATTTGGCTCTGCTTTTACAGAACTGTAAATGAACCAGAACATTTGTTTTGTATAATCTATACAATATTTTATATGTATATTTGCATTGGGGAGCTCAGGCTGCTGGATTTTGAGAAGGCTGGTATATATCCAGCCCCACAGAACTGTTATGAAGTACCTTTATTAATATATTCATAGAATCATGGAATGGTTTGGGTGGGAAGGGACATTAAAGCCCATCTCATCCCACCCCCTGCCATGGGCACGGACACCTTCCAATATCCCAGGTTGCTCCAAGCCTCAACCTCGAACACTTCCAGGAATGGTCCAGCCAAAGCTTCTCTTGAAAAATACTAATTGCTTCCATCTCAGATTCCCTTAAAATGCTTTGCTTTCTCATTGGGTTTAGTGGCTTATTATTCTTCTACTTTTCAATTTTTTCCTGTTTCTCGTCTCTAGCAGCTCCATGTGTGGGTAGGACACAACAGAGGATGTGTTGTCACCTCAGTGTTCTGCTGGCTTGAATGCGTCAGGGAAAATTACACAAGTCAGCAGCAGCCCCATGAAACTGTCCTGTAAAATACAGACAAAAACAGACAACAAGGCAAAAGTGAAGACGGTGACTGGGAGGAAATACTGTCTTTGTATTGACGTCCTTTTTTAGTATGTGGTTAGAGCAGAGAATGAGGAGTTTATGTTCCCTTTTTAGTTACACCAGTGATTGTATGAAATGCCAATGATGGTATGAAAAAGGACAGATTAATTTGTGTTGTTGTTCCCATTTCTGTATTTAAGATTAGAGTTAAAAAATGGTAGTAGTTCAGTATCAAAATTATTATTCACCTGGGTCTGGTTTGGCTGTACTTTGCCCTTTCCAAAAACTGAAGAGGTTCCTTGCAAAGGGACTTGTCCTGGGTTGAGGGGTGGAGGGCTTTGGCTGCAGGTGCAGCCTGGCTCAGGGGTTCATCAGAGCTACGATACCCTCTGAGAAGTTGGCCGTGTTCTCTTTGAGCCTGGCCACGTTGGCTGTCTGTCCCCTCAGGTACCTCAGTGTCATGTGTCAGTGTGCGGGGGCTGTGGCCGTGCCCCCATGCCAGGTCTGTCCCACCTGCGGGAGGCCAGCGACCTTCAGGTCACCTGCACACAAAGAATCCCTCCCAAGGGCAAATCCCACTGCCGCGGGGGCTCCTCTGAGCACGATTCTGGTTTGAAGGTGAAGACCAGGTTGGTGGGAATTGCTTTAATTCCCCGTGGGAAGTGTGCGGTCTGGACATGACTCCAGGGCTCCGCATGGCAGAACTGGCTCTTGGCCGGGACTCGCGCTGGACAACAGGATCGTCCCTTCCCGTTGGGAACAGAACCCTAAATGCCTCCTCAGCTCAGGCACCCAGCAAGATGTCGCCATTCCTTATTCAAATTCCCTTTCTAATCGGCTGAAGGGCGAGCGAGCGCTGCAGCCCCGTCCTCGTGCTGCGCTCGCCACGCTGACGTCAGCCTTCTTGTGCGGCAAGGATATTTTAAATTTGTTTATCTCCGTGATATCAGGTGGTTTGGTTGCTGGCAGCCCACATTAGCATGGCAGAGCAGCAAATATGTACATATATATTTATATTTAGCATTTTTTTCTCGTATGTTCAGCTGAAAAGGCTTGGCTTGATTAATATTTTCCGCTGTCCGGTAACCATGGCAATGGGGTCAGCAGATATAATACTTAATTTAATCTTCCAACTGCCTCAGTGTGCATCACCAGTGTCCCGAATAATAGAAAGCCTTTTGCTTCTCTCTCCCTTCCTCCCTCCTTCCCTCCCCTCCCTCCCTCTTTCTCCCTCTCGTTCTCTTGCTTCATATATTATTATCTTTGCCAGTGGCTCCCTCATATGACCCAGAAGGAATAAATGGAGGTTTTGCATTCCATGTATGTAGCTTATAAAATAAAAAAATAAAATAAAAAATTTGAAGCCCCTCTCTCCAGTCAGCCAGACTCCCCCACCACCTCGCAGTTGGTCCCCCCTCCCCGGCACGCTCGGCAGCCAATCTCCACGGCGTGCCGGGGCCGTGGGCAGATGTGGAGCGCTCGGCGTGGCTCCGGCGCGGCCGCCAGACGCTCTCCAGCCACATGCGCCCGAGCGGACGTTCCTCCTGCCACAAAGCCCGGCCGACTGGCTTTGCTCTCCAGGTGGGTCCAGTCCATTGCTTTGTCTTCGCTCGGCCCAGGTTCCCCTTAGGTGTTTCATTTTGCTGTTTTGGATTGATTTTTTTAAGTTGTTTTGGTTTTTTTGTTTTTTTTTTTTTTTTTCTTTAAAGCATTGCAGTCTCATTTCACAGTGAACACTGTCACTTTTGGGTTGGTTTTGGGGAAGGAGATGACCTGTTTACAACCTCCCAGATGGATTTAGTCATACTATTTTTAAAAAGGGGGGGGAAAAGAGCATTTTTCTGCTCAGATACTTTTTCGAATTGCCCCGTGACCAGAGGAGACTGACCTGGTGCAGGTCAGGCTGCTGCTCTCCTCTTCCCAGCTGTCCCGTGTCACATCTCTAGTGAAAAGAGAGGAACGTTACCAGCAGGGATTAGAGTCGTTATTCTAGAGGTGGAAAGGACATCAGGAAAGAGAGACACTTGAAATTTCTATAACCAAAATTCTTCCTTTTATTTTTTCAGTCCGTTTACATTTTAACCCATCCTTGAATTTAATCAAAGAATAGTTTGGGGTTTTTTTTTTATATTTTTCTCTTTTCTAATGTGGTATTTGGGAAACAGAATGGCTGTGACCTCAGAATGGGTAAATGAGGGACTTCTTCCTTTTCCCCTCAGTGGGAACGAGCTTGTGGGTTTGTTTGTTGCCTCCAACACCATTTCTATGGTCACAAGGACTGAGTGAGCCTGCCAGGGTCTTGGCAGGGTTTTCATTCTTCTCTCACTCTCTGATGATGGTCAAAGCCCATTAGATGTTGTTGTGACTTGGTTCTTGCCAAGGTGTTGAGTGATGGCTGGAAGGGCTAAAATTGGGAAGGAACTGAAGTTCATCTCATCAGCCCAGATCTGAGCCAGTGATTTGCCAAATTCTTTGGTCCCAGGCAACGACTGCTGTGAGGACAAACATTCCTGCCCATTCCCAAAGGGTGTCCATCAGTTCTCTGTGAGTGCGGGATCATGACCAAGCTATGAGCGGGTGAGGACCCAGCAGTAGCAAACCCTAATAATTTCAGTAAGAAATGGCCCAAATTGATTCAGTTGCCTTTAGTTGAGGGTTTGATAGTGAACATGGTGGTCATGCTGGGTTTGAACTTGATGATCCTAAAGATCCTTTCCCACCTTAACAATTCTGGGATTCTATGCATTAAAAAAAAACCAACACCCAAGCAACCCAAATATTGGTCCTCTGTCATGTTTCTGAAATGCTCAACCATTTTGTTGGGTGACGTGTTTCCTTTACCATTTGTGTGCAGCCTGTTTTATGGTTCTTCTTCAGGACAGTCTTTGGTCATTTCATCTCCTAAAATAAATCCTGCCCGTGTTTTTGAGTGGAAAGGAGACCTGAATTAGGAAAACTGATCTGTCCTTCCCAAGAGGGAATGAGGAGGCAGGACAGTGTGTGGGTTGTCAGAGTCCAGCACAGGCAAGGATCCAACAGGTTCAAGGCTACCTAGTGATGGACTCCAGACTTGACTAAATAAATATACAGTAACCTTTGTAGTAACTACGTCTCTATTTCCTTTGTTCCAGAATATTCCATATATCCCACTTTTTCTTTCATCTTTTTCCTTTCTGTGTCATTAGCAGAAGTACTGATGCCTGCATAGGCTTCGTGAAGACAATTACTGAGATGGGCTTTCGATTTGATTTCACCTTATTTTGACTATTATAGTTCAATGGTTTTTCTTCTTTTAATATGTATTTTAAGCATTTTATAAAGTGCCTTTCTGTCCCATAAATCTGCTATATAACCTCCCATAATGCAACTCAGATAAAAAATTAGAAATGGAAATTTTTTAGTTTAAAAAGTCTTTAAAACAAATCAAAGTTTTTTGATGCTAAAACATCTCCAATCTTAAACTTATTTCTCAGGGACTTGGGAATGGAGAGAAAATACCAAATCTGTTAGAAGTACAGACTTTCTCTCTTTTCTGGTGAAAAATCCAGATTTGACTGTTGCATCTCACTGGGTAGAGCTTTCCCTGAGCCCCAAACAAGCTTGTGTTAAGTGCATTTTACCACATGTGCGTGTATCTAATCACATGGATATCAGGATCACACACACTGTAAGTGTATAAATATAAGAGCTCTCCCTCTCACGCGTATTTATGCCATAGTATTAAAATATTACATGCACTAATCTCTGGAAATGTTGGAGAAAAATGTGGGAAATCAACGAGCATCCTTTCAGATTTACAGGATTCCTGCCAATCGTTTGCTATTTGATCTAGAAAGAACAACAGAAGTGAGTATAAAACTGAAGTGAACCCCAAAAGCAATAACAAAGCACCGCTCGCTCCACAGCCCAGACCTGCAACAGTCAGATCAGTTTAAAATGTGCCCACCATAAACAAATACTGCAAGTACCTGCTCCTGAGCAAACATCTCTGCTTCTCTCCCCTTGCTCTTCTTTGAGCCTTCTGTAGGGGCTGGTCCTGCTCAGCCTGACTTGCTGCCCCACTGTGATTGATGGGAACTTCCAAAGAAAGAGGGTCAGTAATTATTCCTTTCTAAGGAAAATTATTTGTGTAAATAAATAGTATTTCTGGCCTTCCCTTTCCTCCCAAAATAACAGGCTCCTTTGTCTGCAGTTGCTGGGCGGGATCTCTCTGCTAGAAAGTGAAGCTTTCACAACCCCCTTGAATGACACTGCTCAAACCCTCTTTGCCTGTGTGGAAGAACTGAGGGTGCAGAGATTTGGTAGATTTGGGAATGTTTTCTTTGCTGTAGTTTGGCAAATCAGGTTTATCTTTTTTCTGGTGATTTTATTGTTTGTTTGAAATTAAGTTTTAGATGGTGTGACTGAGGGTCTGAAGTCGTATCTTCAATACTGGAGCAGCTTGGAAGCTTGGAGCACAGGAGCTTGTTGCAGTGCTGGTGCAGAGTAGGAATTTGTGTGCTCCGAAGGGGTGGAATGCCAGGTCTGCTCCACAGCGTTTGTGCTCTGCTCTTTTTCTTTGTAAAGTCTTGGAAAACAGGTTGGAAGAGACCTTGGGAGATCATTTATTCCATATTTTTGTTTGAGATGTGATGTATCCGAGCCAGCTCTTGCTATACAGAAAGCACTTTACTGTAATAAATTGCAATGCTTTTTGCCAAGTTCAGGTTTACTGACAGTTCCCCGATTTTACACTTCAGGCAGTGTATTTAAATGACCTACAAGGCGTAAATTGCTGTGGAGCTGCTGTGAAAGTCCTGGCATTTTTAAGCCATGTGAAGCAGAAGCAGCAAGGTGCAGGAGGAGATGTGGGGTGTGACAGGAGCTGGGTCATGTTTTCCCCATTGTCCATGGGCATCTCACAGAGAAATGGCCCTGTAAGGAAGTTCTCCCCAGAACACAACACACCTGTGGGTGTGTGCAGGTCAGTGATGCCACGAGGCCTTGCAGAGGTCAGCCTGTGTTGCTGTGCATTTCACAAACAAAGATAATCCTTTCTCGGAAGGGTTTGTGTTTTGTTTGGGACCGAAGAGACAAATATTAAAGAAAAAAGCTGTTACTGGAAACGCTTAATCGAATACTGTTTATTGCTCAGAGTTGTTTTCTGTTGTTTGTAGTTTGAACAGTAGCCACCTCCTGCTTTTTCATTAATCGTAATTTTCTCATGCTATAACATCTTTTACCTTTCTGTAATTTTCTGTTACACTTTGCTTTAGTGTGGGGTTGTTGGTTGGTTGGTTTGTTTTCTTGGCCTTCTGCTGTTTCTAATTTGTGCCCTGTATCCACCCTCTGGAGCCCAGGGAGTAAGGAAATGCAGGAGGGGGGGATCAGGACTGGTGCTGAAAAGAAAAGGGAGAAAGAATATTCGGAATGAATAGAGCAGAGCTGGATGTGGCTGGGGGCGGGGCCGAGGGACGGCGCGGGCGCTGTGCGTGGGTGAAGGATGGGCCTTTTAGCGGCGGCACTTCTGTTGTATCCGCGTGGTTCTGTTTCCAGCCACATCTCCATTAAGCCGGCAGCCCTCGGAGCAGCCCCTCCATCCTGCAGACATTTGCTTTACGTAAAGCAGCTCGCAGCTCTGTGAGTATTGATGTAGACATTACCACAAATCGCCACTTAGGGACCGGGAAGAATTGACTAACTGGTTTCAGATCCAATACACATAACCTGATCAGACGCAAACTTTAAGTACACTTGCAGTCGTGCCAACTGCACCAGCGGGGAAGTGACTCTTCTGCTGGCTCTTTAAAGAGGCCCTGAGGGGAAACCATGAAAAAATAAAGATATGGGCTGAAGGCTTGTGCTGCAGTGGTTGTAAGGTGAAGAGTTAGTCCTGGCATGAAAAATTAAAATACAACTGCTCTTTGTGAGACTTGGTTTGTAATTTTTTTTTTTTCTTATAAAACTCGCTAATTTGGGTTTTACAGCCACCACAGTCAGTGTGGAATCCTGAGGTCGTTCTGAATCTTTATATTAAATGGCCTGGATGCTCTCCTCTTCCTTGAAAAAGGACTGTTCATGCTGCCAGTTAGGCAAAACATTGACCTGGGGAAGAAATACATAAGCAAGTGAGACCATTTCCTAATTTTCATTGTAAGTGTGATGTTTTCCAAAACTCTTGAGATTTGCAGGACAGAAGAGAGGCTGGAGCATTACCTGAACCTGGCTGATGGGACATGTGGGTTGATCTCATGGCTGTGTCTCGGTGTGGGGAGTTCAGCTGGACCTCAGGCACAAGGGCTCGTGGGAACAGTGAGCTCTCCTCTGGGAGTGTTAGAGACAACAGCATTTAATGTTTTTGGTGTTGACTCGTGGTGTCACAGCTGAGAGCTCCACTCAAAAAGTTGGCAGTTGTGAATTTTTTAGTAGATCATAACAATCAAACAGGATTCTGCATGCTGGGATTGAGAACTATGGAATGATCAAAGAAGGTGGGAAGAGTGAAAGACAAATTCAAATAATTAGTGGGAAATGGAGACTCTTGTGCAGCAAAGTTGGGTGATTCAGAGAACAAATCTGTGTTTAGCTGCATGAATCTGAGATAGGGAGGAAAAGTGGCTGGTGCTCTGCGGCCTTTGTGAATGAGAGAACCAGCTCTGGGCTCTTCATCCCAATCCTGGCTCCTGGAGCTAACCCCACGCAGAGCAGCATCAGCGTTGTCTGAACACAGGGCCTGGTCAGGGGCTTCTGCTTGGGGAATTCTCAGCTGATGTTGCTGTCCCATATTTAGTATTCCCAGAACTCAATATTGCCGTGGAAAGCCCAGGAGGGTCCAGCAAGGCAGTGAGGGCTGTTTTCTTATTACTAAACAGAGAGATATTAACAACACAATGTAGGAATAAAAAAAAAAAAAAAAAAGCAAGCAAGCAAAGCCGGCTGCCTGCTCTTTTCTTCTCAGCATTATTATTTGTGACAAAGCCTTTGGTCCATTTTTCTTCATAATTTGCAGGACTCCTAATGGGAACAGCACCTCCCAATTACCATGGTTGCCAAAGGCTAATTTGGTTACCCTCAGGATCCACAATAGAGAAACTGTGTCGGCCCTTTGTAGATATTTGCATACTATACATACCGGGAATGTAAAACAGCTGCCCGGGCCCTATTCCACTATCATGGCAATTATGGGTCATTAGCTTTTTCTTTTTTCTTCCCTTTCTCCCTCTTCTTTCCTTGTTCTCATCTTCTAAACTCTGCCAGGCAGCAGAAGCAGCTGATGGGTTTGGAGGGAGCAGCAGCAGGACGAGGAGCTGCCTGGTCCCATTCAGGGGCTGGGGCTGACAAGCGCCCGTGCCTTTCTCGCCGACTGCGCTCTTTCTTCCCGTGTCTGTTCCCTCGGGTGCTCCCCGGGACATCTGCGTGTGCCCGGCCGCGCGTGTGCCCGGCCGCGCGTCTGACCCCGAAACGGCCCCGTCGCACGCACCCTGTCAACACCCTGCTCCTTGGGGACACTTCCCCACACTTCCAAAACTTTCCTGGGCTCCCAGGGGCCCAGAAATTAAGGAAGGGGACAAAAGAGAGCTGCTCTAAAATTGGTTGGGATTCAATTTGTTAATGGCCAGAGCCTTTTAATAGTTTATCTCCCTTTTGTTCTGGGCAACGTTTACAGTCTCGGTGCAGTTTACAAGGAAGTGATGGTTTTGCATATACATTAATTTTTTTATGAACTGCTAATTTTATTGACAATAAGGATAGATTGAAAGACCCAAAGCTTTTGTGTTGTTTTGTTAAAGCAAATAAGTAAAGCACAAATGTAAATTACATCTCCAGGTTCACATTAGAGGTTTGCAAATAATACTGAGCTAATGGTTATTGCTAAGGAAAATAGCACTGGGATCAATATTCTATACAGTAGAACGCAATACCTCGCTCTCTTTTAATCACCTCATTGCAGAAATGGCATTGAAATTTGAAATCTCATTTTCTCCATTTGTACAAATTGAACATAAATCATTGTGAGTGAGGGGAGGTTTCGGGCAACTTCACTCTTTGTGGGATTGCATTGCTAATTAGTGCTGGAGGGAAAGGGGGATAGAGCCAGGGCTCCACCGGACTCTGACCTGCCCGTGGATAGGTCTGTAAATAAAAAAACGGGGAATAAATGGTGAGCTCCATCTTCTCTGCACCAGGGTCTTCAGAGCAAAGGCAGCACTTGTGATAGTCATTTCTTACCACTATTAAAAATAGATAAATAATTAAAACCAAAAGGCTGACGTGGCTTTTGTTGGTGTGGAGTGTAGCTGGTGCTGTACAAAACACAAACTCAGTGTGTAGCTGCTTCCCCAGGAGCCCGGAGGGTGAATCTGGTGATGCTGGAGCGCAGGGAGTACCCAAGTGTGTGTGGTCGAGGGGTTCTGGTGCAGGTCACACTGTTGGCTGGGTGAAGGGTAGGTCTTAGTGTCATTCCTGAAAAAAGGGTCCCTAATTTGCTTTAGTGTTTGAGGGAAATACCAACAGAAGAACCTTTGTTGATAACTTTAAAACCCTTTTCCTGTGGGGTACACGGGCTGTTCTGCAGTATGCTGTCTGATGCTGGTGTGTGTGCCCCCCAGCAGCTTATCCAGAATGATCCAGGACATCACAAACATCGAGAGAAAGGTGGTAGCTATTAGGTAAGTGATTCAAGCCAAGAGATGGGAGAGATTTGGAATAAACAGGGTTTTATTTGTCTGTGTGGAGACAAATCCTATGAGTGGGATACGACTGTGAGTGTTATGGAAGGAGGAGTCGAAGTGACTGGGAAAGGTTCACACAGAGTAGGAGGGTTCCAAGCATCACCCCATGGATAAAGACTGTTTTAAATTATTCACTATCAGTCCCAGGGATTTATCACTACACCTGTATTTTCCCATCATTTTTGTGCTTTCTAAATCACTACAATAGGAGATAAATAGGGAACTTTATGGGAGAAACTGTTATTAAGGCTCATTATATAAATTTGTTCTTGCCATTTCCAACAGGTGAAAGTGAAGAAAATAAATAAAATACCCTTGAAAGTGAAGAACAAACATTGAGCTGGCAGAGCTGCTAGCAGAGAAGAAATAAATAATTTTAGAACACTGGGGGCAGAAAGCTCAGACTCAAACCAAGGGGTGGTTTGGGTCTAGAGTATTTAAGAGGATGAAAAAAAGATGAGTATTGTTAGAATTGTGGATTTTAATTCAAGATGCTATTTAAAATGCATGTTTAGTCTTGAGGAAAGAGAAGGATACATGACAGAAGTTGGCTTGTCCATGGCTTGGTCTGTGCTGTCAAATTCCGGTGCATTATGAAAACATAAAAATATATGTGTTTTAACAAAAAAACCAGTTTAAATAAAAATCTTCTGTGAAAACACTCTTAAGAGTGGGCAGGAAAAGAAATCTGGGGTAAAATACCCTCCTGATAAATTTCTTCTTTCAAAAGTGATGGACTTTGGGTTTAGGCAGTTGTCACTGCTGGAGCAATGGGGAAATGAGCTCTTTAACCAGTAAATTATACAGAGACATTTATTTATTTATTGTGTGATTGACTGAAGGGTTTGCAGTTTTGCATGTAGAACAGCTTATTTTGAAAACACAAAAATAATTCGGAAGTTGTGTAATTTGCAGACACATAGGCAGCCACAGGATCTCGCAGAGTCCCTGAGCATCAGTCATGGGCAGAGGACTGGGTAAGCTGAGCTCAGGAGGTTGGCAGAGCTGGTATGCTCAGGACTGCTGTGGAAAGCATCACGTGGAAGAGATGTGTTGAAAACTGCTCTTCCCAAGTCTGAAGTCTTTGGGATTGCTGGCAGGAAGGTCCAGGTCAGGGCACCTGGATGAGGAACAGAGCTCTCGGCTAAATGAGGCAGGGGGGTCGTGCTCTGTGAGTCGATATTTTTCTTCTGAATTTATCATCTCTTGCTCTGCAATATCAATGTTTATAAATTAAATACATTCATAACTAAGTGCTGCATAAACAATTGATAAATAACTACAGGCTGCGTGCACGGGTACACTGATGTTTGTGTGCCCGGTATGGATGAGGCACCAGCAGCTCCTGATGCTGTACAGTGCTTTGAACAGTGGCTGTGAATTATCTGCTCCTCATATTGATGGGATATTTCTGGAGCATAAAGATAATAATTAAAGTGTCACTTTTTTTTAGTTGCATTCCATATGAAGATCTGCTCAATATTTTATAAGTTGTATTTAGCTTCACTGGTGCCAGTAGAGAGAATTCATTTTGGGAGCAGACTAGATGAGGAGCTGCTATATTTTTAAAGAAGCTTCCAGTGCAGGCAGGCTCCAGGAATCCCAGCTGGCACGTGCCTGGAATGCTGCACGCCTTGGGTGTAGGCAAGTGTTATAAAGAGCACGGATTCCATGTGGAATAAAGGTCTGTCCTTCCTCTTGCCCAAGTGCAGGAGCTGGCCAAAGCATGTGGCCCCTGAGCAGGACCTCACAGCAAGGTGTTTTAGAGCCAGGCATGCTAAATAAAGGGAGTTTCTCCCTGGAGCAGTTGGAGCAAATGATGCTCTGGGTAAACAGAACAGCTCCTCAGAGTTTGTGCCTCCAGGCCAAAAAAGAGGGCGTGCGAGGAGGACAAACAGGCGGAAGGGAGGTGAAGGCCCTTGCCCCAGGGTTACCTCGTGGGAAAGGTGCTCCTCCTGCAAGGTTGTCTGTAGTGGTACTCGGGCATAAGATACAAACATGTCCTTAGGCTCCCCCAGTTCCCTGACCCAGAGCAGAGGGCAGCTGGCAGAGGTGCTGTGGTGACACAAAAGGGGCGAGGTGTCCCCCAGCAGGGGAGCAGGCATCAGGAACGCGTGGTCGGCCGTGCTCTGGAACTCTTGGTGTGCAGAATCCACCCACAGAGAGCCGTGGTTGGCCAGCCTGTGGTCCAGATCGTCTCTCCTGCCCCAAAAGAACCTCACATGCGTGATGGAAGAGGTATTTACAAACCTACAGAGCCCAGAAGGAGAGAATTATTGTATGAGTAATAATAAGCACTTAAATAGCACTTGACAACTTGATTGATACAAACATTAAAAGATTAACTCCTGCAGGACTGGTGATGGATCTGTGTTTCCCTGTATTGCAGTTGGAGAAACTTAGGTACAGAGGCAGATTAATTTCCTTTCTGACCCACAGTGTGTTGTTGGAAAAGGCAGAATTAGAATTAGAGACTTCTTAATGACCAATTAGCAAAATTATGAAACAAAAGAGCAATAGCTCCAACAGCAGCCTCCAGGATCAGCACAAGAGGACACTGCATATCCTCAGCATCCTATATCCAAGTAGCAATTTTAGTCAAGAGTTCATAATTGTATCGAGAAATTAGGACTATTTTTATCATGTGTCTTGCCTTGCATTTATCCAGTTCTCTATTTCATGTCTGCAGATTCTGGCTTTGCAGATATTTATCTATATTTAGATGCATGCAAATACGGCTTTAGCAGTACAACCATAAAATACAGCCATTCATAAACTAACTGGGATATATGACTCTCCCTACTTATTGGCACTGCACTTTTGGGTACGTACATTAAATATGTGTCTATTTTACTACCTGGAGAACACAAAATGAGTGAAATCCAGCTATTTGCCTATTACTCTTTGACTGAAAAATTGTGTATGTTTATAGTTGAGATAGATACACAGTTCCTGCTTGGCTGCGATGGAGTCAAGGTGTTATTGATGACTTTGGGATGACGGCAATACTTACAAAGAGTGGGGCCCTGTGTGACTTACGGGGCTCAGCCCAGACTAATGCCAATAAATCGTTTGTGTCGCGCCATGTCTCGGTGTATTTTGGGTGTGCTTCGTATTTTACAGGCAAACTATTTCAGAAAGATGTTAGAGACTTTAATAAATGATTTGTACCATTTCTCATAGGCTTCTCCATGGGAAGGCAGGCTGGCAGTTACCAGGCGGCTCCAAGTTCTACAAATAAGATTTTAGAAACCTTTACTTATACAAAGTATGTTTTTTGTATATATAATAAAGGAAAGATTTTAAGATCATACATATCTCAAACTTCCTAGGTGTAAAGTGCTTTCCTCATTTGGTGAAATATCAACATCCTTATTCTGTTCTTAGTGAGCTGCAATAATACTTGGTGGCCAATATCCCATCACCAGTGCCTGGGTGCTGTTCTGTGCCTCACCTCAAAATTGGTCTTTGTGGATGAAATTTTAGCAGAAGTTAGGGATATTTGAAGGGAAAAGGGATGGAGGAGGGTGAGGGTGCAAAGAATGCTGTGTCCACACATGAGCACCTGCACCCGGCCCCTCTGATGGCAGCATGGGGCACTCAGGACCTGATCAGGGGCATGGAAAACATCCTGATACATGTCAGCTAGCATTAGTTGATGAGAGAAAATCCTAAATTTCTGAGGTATCTACTTTACTTTTAGCCTGTTCGTACCCACCCTGGTGGCCTCGTGCTGCTGGGTCTGGGGCTGGGTCCTTCTCGGTTCCCCACAGAACCGGCCTGACTTGGCACGGGGCAGGGAGCTGCGTTTCAAACATGGGAGCTGATTTAGTTGTAATCTAGAAATGAAGGAATTCCCAACAAAAACACGTAGTGCTATAAGACAGGAATTCTAATACAGGCCTAGAAGCCTCTTCCGAGTGCTTTGGCGAGGGATTGGAGGGAGGCCAAGGCACAAGGAGAGATTGCCTTAAGCCCTCTGCTGACCCGCGTCCGAGGCCAGCCCCGGGTTAATCCCCTGCGCTGCTGAGCCGGGGCTTGAGTGGCTGCCCTGCCAGGCCCTGAGCACGGCCCAGGGGCAGCTTCAGGTGCTCCCGAAATAAACTCCAGAGCCCCTCTGTGTGCCCATGTCTGGCCCAGCTGGGACAGCAGCAGGCCCGCATTTGGAGCATAATAATAATTCTGCAGATCAAAGCAGCTCTTCTTCAGACAATTCCAGTAAAATTGAAGCTCTCCTCCAAGAGGAACGTGTGCCCTTGTTGTGGTTTCCCTTTTTTGCCCTCCTTTTCTTTCTTTCTCCCCCCCCCCCCCCCCCCTCTTTTTTTTTTTTTTTTTTATCCTTTATGAGCAAATTGCTTTTTCAGGGCTATAGAAAGAACCGATTGGAAGCTGAAATCCTCCCTCTCTGCCCAGGGGTGGGATTCCCAGGGTTAGACATGTAACATCTGAAGGGTGATTTTTTTTTAAAATTGATATCCGAGAATAAAAGAGAGAATAGTAGGAGAAGCTGATCAGGAATGAATAAAGTCTCCTTTTAAGCTGAAATAACCTTCCCCCCCCTCCCCAATTTTCCCTCCAGAAAAGCCGGACTGTAATTGCTTGCAATCACTCGGCACAAATTGTCTGTGCGTATTTGCTTTTTAATTTTGTATAATCTGGTCCATTTCGCTCTCTCTGCCTTTGAGCTTAACCTCTCTCTTTCTCTCCCTCCTTTTCTCCCTCGCATGCCTTCCCTTTCTCTCTTGCTTTAATTCTTCAATGCTGCTAAAAAAATTATTACTAATTCACAATGATCTTTGATGGCTTTTACTAAGGAAAAGGCACTCAGGAAAAAAAAAAGAAACTGAGTGGACATGTGCTGCAACTGGTGAGATTTCCTTGTTATCTTTGAAGTGTTTGTTAATTTGTCTATTTATTTCATTTCTGTTTCCTTAAGACTCAGCAAGCTGGTTTAATACCTCCATAGGATGCCTTTCCCCGCTCTCCGAGCAGGATTTGGGTGTCCTGGGCGAGGCTGGGATGCGACATCGCTGTGTCATTGCTGCTCATCTCTGTCAGGGAGCCCCAGGGTCCCAGCCATGATTAATGTCTCCTCCAGGTGAACCTGGGGCTTTGTAAATAATGTTTCTGAGACTCGGTGCTTAGAATTTAAGGTTCTCGTTCAGATTTTGCACTAAAATTTTCTTTAAGCAGATGCCTGTGGGAGCCGCTCTCTCAAGGTTTGGCCCAATGTTTGAGCAGAAGCCTAGTTGATGTTCTGAAAAAAATTTTGCTTGTTAGAAGATAACAGAGATCCTGGGAATGAGAAAGTGCAGAGATACCATCTGTCAGAGTAGTTTCTCATCATTAATTCTTGAAACATTTAAAGATGAGTCCATATAGCTTGGTGGTCTGTCGGCACCAGGGAGGGGATTGAAGGGCTGAAGACTTTGACCTCATTGCAGTTTTTTGATTCTATTTTTTAAGCAGCCCCTGGCTTTGGTAGCTCCCTCTCCAGCCCCTGGGCAGCTGCGTTGTCCTGCCCTGTCACTGCAGGGCTCAGCACCCAGGGCAACGCTTTGCTCCGGGGACCCTCAGCCATCGGCTCCTCTTCCTGCCCCCACTCTGGCGTCCCAAAGCATGGCACAGTGTCCTGGCTCAATGCACATGATCCTGCTGCCTGGCAGGGTCTGAGAAGCCCTGGAGTTTTTTGAGATTTCTGTGGATGATTTGCTGTAATATCATATTATATATTTTATTTGGGAATTCTTGGTTCAGTATTCAGTTGCTATGTTTTGGGGCTTTTCACTGCCTTGCTGTTCAGGGCTTGTTTGGTTGTATTTTTTTTTTCGTTCTGACAGTGAAAAATGTTTTAAAAACAAAAACCAATGAAAATTAATGTAGTAATACGTATTTTCTAGTAACTTGGGATTTTTCCTTGCTATTTCCAGAAGCAGTGTTCTCACCCCTCTCAGATTTTGGTGGTAGCTTGTTTGTTACAAATGCTCTGAATTGTTTCCTTCAAAGGATCCATTAAGACTTTGTTTTCTTTTTAAAGAACTTCTAACGAGTAGCTCTAATAACGAGCAGAGATATTTGTATGAACAGTCCCCAAGTCTCCCAGAACAATTTTGGAAAGAGCCCCATATGCTTCTCCCATGTCACAGGAGGGTGTGGGCTCCAGACCGGTCTGAAATCCTGTTGCTATTGCACCAACGGGTCCTGCTTTCTGCAGATGAGAATTTAACTTCCTATTTGGAGTCATTCTGTGGTGGGATGCTGTTCAGGATCTGGTTTCTCTTGAAATTTCTCCCACAGGTAAATATTTTTTTTTACTCATGTTGCCTTGAAAGGAAAAAGAGAGCAAGCCCATGGCTGCATAGAGAAACCTGAAAGGGTCTGGATTCCATTCTTCAAGCTCTGGAGGGATCGAGGGGGTGGCAGGCACTGGCCTTCAATCTAAACAAGAAAAGTAAATTAAACAAAAAAGAAAAAAAGGAGAGGCAGCTTTACACTCAAAACAAATAGTTGCTGATTCCCAGCAAACAAACCTGTAGGAAAAACCCGAGCAGTTTCAGAAGAAAAATTCCATGTATATTTCTCTTGATGCGTTTTAGGTTTGTTTGTAACAGATTTATAATCCTGTATTATTCAGCTTTTCATTTGAAATTCCAATGAGCTGTTTGAATGGCCTGGTGCAGGCTAGGAAGTAAAGAGCATAAAATAGTCCCATTGACTTATGATTTTCTGCTGACTTTTTCATTGTCATCCCATATCTTCATTCTCTGTCATCAGAGCGTTCCGGGAATGTCCTCTGTTGCCTGTCTGATAGCGCTTTGGAATATAGGAAATGGGATGAATTGCAGATGACTCAATAATTTATTCAGATGTGGTCTGTCATCTCTGGGCAGGCTTCAAGCGCATGTGGAGAGAGGGTGGGAGATTTTATACAAGTTTTCTTCTGACTTCCTTCCCAGACCATTTTTCCTTCGACTCGTGGTGTCTTCCTTAACAGCAGAGGAGGTTTCAAATGTAGCCAGAACAGGCTGGAAAGATGGGAATGACTGATCAAAGCAGTGCCTTGTCTGTGTTGTATCTCGGCAGCGAATGCAACAACTCCTGTTGAAACACAGGAAGCAGTTTCTGTCAGTTGAGTTATTTTTACAGATTGACCTTGTGCTTTTAAATAAGATCTTGGTGGGAAGAGTGGGAGCTCTGTGCTGGATCACAGGGTTTGAGAGTGGAGAGCCCCAGTTTTAGCTGGTGAAGGGTGAAGGTGTTGGGTTCAGTTTGAGCTGACTCTCACCCAACCCGCGTGTGAGATTTCTGATAACTGTGAGTGTTTGGACCTTTTTGTTCCCCTGAGCTGTCTCTTCACAAAAGATATTTCAGGGTCTTTCAACCAGTTAGGAAAGTTCATTATATTTTTAATACAATGTGGAAAAAAATTAAAATAATGATTTGATATACAGGCATTGATGAAAGATGTATTTTTAAAGTAGTAAATTAAAATCTCATTAATATTTCAGTGAGAATATTTTGTGCTTATCTGTTTCATCTCTATTTTTGACCTATGGCTTGGAGTTCACAGCATGAAGGAGATGGTGAAATCTGTTCACCATAAAATGTTAATTATAAGTAAATTACAGCACAAACGTTCAATCAGCCACATTAATTCTACATAAAGTGAATTATTGTAGCAGAAAATTTTAAAATGTGACTGAATTTTATAATCTGCATCCTCCATTTTCTACCTTTGCTCTTAGTGCTGTGCTGTTCCTCCCCGGCATGGCTGAACTCTGTGTGCCTACGGGAAGTGCTTTCTCCTTAGGTGATGTTAAAAATGGAAGAGCACTATTTGATCCAGTTGTTTGCAGCTACTAAATGTCTCTTAAATACAGAAAATTTTCTTTGCCCAGTGAGAAAGTGCAATAGCAGCTTCAGGGTTGGAAAGGCAGGTGGTGGAGTGGTGGGTGCAGGAGTGGTGGCAGGGTGTGGGTGGTGCAGCTGTGGGCTGGTGGTGGCTCCGGCAGCCCGAGCGCTCTGACCTGGAGCTGGAGTTACTGCAGCTCCACGAGCTTTTGCAGGACCCTGCATTTGGGTTTAATCCTGTATTTATTTTCACAACCAAAAGGCACGTGAATCGCCATGTAGTCTGAAAATGTAGCTGGAGGTCTTGCTGGCCTCCTGACCCTGAGGGGAAGAGCTTCATTTGAATCCCAGACTGGTCTGTAGTGTCGCTGCCTTTGTAAATCCAAATGTTGCATGGCATTATAAAAGAATTTCTGCCAAGATGCAGAAATTCCCTTGGAGGGAAGGGAGCAGAAGGAATTCCCAATTTGCTCATGGGAGGTGTGTGGGTGGATGCAGGAGCAGGTGATCCTGCGGCCCAGGGAGATAACCCTCAGGGTAAAGCATGCCACAGGGAAGGGTTAGAGCACTGATCCCGTGAGGTGGAAAGGAGGGAACCAGGGCAGACTGCATCTCCCAGCCGTGACACTGGCCGTGGCACAGAGTTTGTGCCTCGTGCTTTGACGTGTCCTGTCAGTGCTTGAGTTCTTGCCAATGCCATTTGGTGTCTCTGAGCTGTTGTGCCTCCACACCTGAATCATTTCCCGCCAGTGTGAGATGTGGGCTCCAAAAACACGTGTGAGTCACTGAGATCTGAGCTGTAAAGTGCTGTGAAGGTCTTGGAGACAATCTCTCACCATTTATTGGGAAATGAAGGTCTCTTTGGTGGGAAGGTGTGACAGGAAAGCAAAACAAATCTCAGACACCTAAACAAAGTAACTTGTGAAAAGATAATAATCATGAGCTGGTTTATTTGCATATATGTACAAAATATGTAAAACAGTCACTGTGATGTGTGCGTGCCCGAGTGATGGGACAGAACTTCAATAGCCGGTGACCACGCCCTTGGTTCCTGCCAGGCATAGGCTGTGTCCATCCAGGTCTGCTGGGAGGTTCTGCATCCCCTGCCTTTACCCTCAAAGCTGTGCTGGCATGACATCCTGGGCATCCTGATTTACTCCCACACCCCTGTTCCCACAGGCTGGATGGATGAGAAAGCCTCCACCTCACGCAGCCACAGTGTGATGCCGCTGCTCTCTGGGAGAGATCAGTGTCTGTGTGGGCTCTGCCAGCTTGCTGTGCTGGGTAAACAGCACCTCAGGACAGCCTTATCCAATCCAGGTGGTGCACGGGCTCCCCACAAAGGTGCAGCGTTTTGGCTGCAATGGGTACCTGTGAGGGAACGAAGCTCAAGGGACACAAAGTGTAACTGTTGGAACAGGTGTGGCTAAAGACAGGGTGAGAAATATGAATTATCACAGGGACCTGAGGGGTCACCAGTGCGTTGAACTGGACCAAGCAGATGTTTTTGAAGTACCTGAGATGTTCTCAATGTTCAGGCATTGAGAGGCACTGTGTAATGAGGAGACCAAGCTCAAATACAAAGGCTTCTTCTGGCTGCATTCCCCTTTCATGGGCTCTATCAGGGTACAGCATAGTGAAATGATTTTCATTTCATTATTTTCATTTGAAATCAAGGGTTTTGTTAGCTTTCAATCAACTGCCTTCATCAGCTTATAAGTAAACACTTATTTGTCCCTTCTTTGCTACTCTCACATTCTACACAGTGAGCTGCTGCTGGGAAAAATTGTGCCCCATGTATAAAGATGGATCTTGGTACAGCCGAAGGTACCTGGGCAAGGTGTAATCTTAAAGCTGGGTTCATCAAGGTGCTGAAAGAACGGGATGTGATCAGTTAAGCCCCTCAAAATGCACCAGCACAGAGGGGAAGTGTGAGGCAGGCTGGAAGCTCCAAGCCCTTGTTTTCCAGTAAGCAGCATGATTGGCAACAGGAATAAACACGAGCTGGAAGCTTGTGTATCAATCTAATTGTATAATTGCAGGTTGCTTTCTGCCTGGTTTGATGTGCAGATTGTAGTAATGTGGAGTGTCTCTTTGGTAATTTGCTATTAAATCCAACACTAGGAAGTAGTTCAGTGGCTTCCTGGATGGATACCTGGTGTTTGTGTTCTTTACCTACTGGAGCAGTGCCTATGCCTGCTTTTTCCTTTTCCTCTTATTTTTGCTTATATAGTGGTCGAAGTTTTTTCCGCAAGTTGCCAAGGTGAGTTAGACATAAAGGTCAAAATGTGGTAACTCATTACCCAGTGTTGTAAAAGTCACTTCCAAGAGCTGAGAGCAATATTTAATTATTCCCTCTGAACTTGTACAAAGTATTATTTTATATATGTTGTAATCAGTACACTGGGAACACTGTCTGCTCAAACCTCAGGGATGGCTCTGCTTGGAGCTCCAAGTCAGTCACCAGGCAGGAGGGGAAGGGTGGTGTTCAGTGAGATCCACGCAGGAAAAAATCCTTAGGATAAGAAAAATGTCAAATAGTATCTTTGATGGATGTAGAACAAAGCCACAAAGAGAGGAAGCTCCTTCTTACTGGGAGAACAGGAGAAGGCTCCAGCCCTGCAGGGTGCCATGTCCATCTGGCCCATTCCCCTTACCCTTGGTTACAGTTAATCAGCTGCTTTTCCAGTGCAAATATCCCTTTCCTGTTCCTCAGAGATGAACTGATTTCTGGCTGACAGTGCTGTAATTCCACACCAGAAGTTCATAGCTTTATCTCGGAGCACTGAGGTCTGTTACAGAGCGACAAAGATATACTTGTCTGAATTCTTGAAGGATCTTCCCAACTGTTCTGCTTCTTACCTGCTGCTGGGTTTTTGTATGATGGTGGTTACATCCTTTTCTGGCTTTGTTGTCATTGGCAAACTGCTTAATTAAAAAAAAAAAGCTAAAAGCCATCATGGCTTGCAGAGACATGGTTTTTAATAAATTCTGCTAAAAACATTAGTTGAAAGGTAATTCCAAGTAGATATTGCCAGGTTAGGAGCTTTTCCTGTCAGGCAAGTGTCTCCTTGTGCATTATTTCTGCCCTTGTATACGCCCCAGTGTTGGTGACAGGATCATTTTTTGGTATGTTGTGTTGCAGATTCATAGTGGACCAACAGGTAACCAGAAATGATGGTTAAAAATCTACAGTATTTCCCTGAATAAAGAGAGTTGGCATCTATTGACCTTTGGTCTTGCTGGAGTTGGCAGAGGCTTGGTGAGGCACTGGTGAGACCTTCTGTTCTTGGTGCAACATCTGGGAATTGGTGGGTAATATAAATAAAATAACAGACACCTGTAGGAGTCTGGGTATTCTTCCTCTCCAGCAGTGTTTTGCCATGACCTTGGTGCAGCTCCATCCTGCCTGGCTCAGACACTGGTTGCATCCCCAAAACTTAACCTCTGAACTCCCCGGGGTTACGCTCAAGCCAAAGATCACTGAGCTTTTAGAGATCAAGAGGATGTCAGTGAGGAGGGACGGCGCGATGAGCCTCAGACACTCATTAGTCCTTGCTGAACGCCTGAAAATAACGAATTTCAGCTTAGTCAACAGCAGTGAAAGACACTTATTGTGTTCAGATTGCCTTGGGATGGCTTCTGCTTGTTGGGGCTGGCAAATGGCATTTTCCAAAGGGAAAAGCCCTCTGTGTGGTGTTCCCATGAGGGCAGCTGGGTCCTTACTCCTGCAAATACAAAGCATTCTTGGCAAGCAGAGTTTAATTAAGAGCCTCCCTGAGACCAGCCAGGCTGGGCGTTAGTAGCCGAGAGGGGCCCTGGCACCGGTGTTAGGGAACATGCTGGGAAAAGGGCTGGATTTCTGGCAAATGTCATCGCTGCTGCCTCACTTTGTGCGTCCTCACACACGTTTTTAATATGGCTGTGCTTTGTCTACCTGGAATATGCAAATAGTATTCAAATTAGAGCTCAGCTTTGTGACTGTCAGCACATACCCCCCAGCCTCCCTCTAGCAAGTGACTAATGGGAACATGTGTTCTTTCTATTTTTGTAACGTGGAGGGAAGGAGGGCTGGAGCCGGCAGGACGGACCCACTGTCTCTTTCTCCCCAGAGGGAGCAGAGCCCGCAGCAGAGGGGTGGGGACGGCAGGATGGGGCCTGGGGCTGCTCTCCGGACCCCCTGCCCGGGGCAGTGGTGGTGCAGGGCTGTGAGAGGCCCCCAGCCCACTCCCCACACTGCGCCTGCCCCGGGTCTCTGCGGCTCCCGGCCCTCAGACGAGCAGCACAGAGTCCAAACTTTGTCCTTGACATAGGCCATTTTCTTCCTTCTCCCCATCCCTTTTATTCCCAATTATACCCATCCCTATATTTGTTAGTGTTCCTATGGCAACAGCTCTAACTGCTTACACAGAATTGTAATGTCAGGAAACTCTTTAATGTTTCTGTGGATGACTTAATGTGATTTAGGAGAAATCCACCTCATCCAGTGCTGGGCACTGGCTCTGGGCCCTGGCTCTGGGCCCTGGGGGCTTCCCACCACTCAAGATCTCTGAACCTGCCTCCCGTGTGGAGCAGGACTTTTGCCTTCTATTGATTCTGGAAGTTGGTCAGCAACAAAAATTAAAATAATAGCACACACTCAGCACACAGTTGCTGTTCCCAGAGGACTGTAAACCAAAGGCTCAGATACTGCTGAAGCTCCTGGTGGCTCCAGGCTTTTCCAGTCACTTATAACGAGTACTTGAGGTAGGGACATCTCATGTCTTGCAGAAACTGCGCTTCACTGTGACGTAGGAGCCAGGGTGGGTGGCACAGGCTGGTCTCCAGATGCACTGGAGCCAGGGCCACACTGCTGCTGGAGTCAGCGTGATGGGACGCCAGCAAGACACCCCAGTCTGTCCTGTGCAGCCAGCATGGCCAAGGAAGAATAATTCCAGGAGATTATAAGTATCTGAATGTACCTGCAATAAGGATCCGATACTGAGACAATCAGAATTGGTACCTTGCAAATACTGGTGGCTCCATAAAACTGTCCTTCCAGGCTGCTCAGGATCTGTGTGCTGATGGAGAGGCACATTGCCACTCTGCCAACAGGGCTGTGTTGTAAATATGCTCATTTTGGCTGTTCTGCTTTCAAGTAGGAGATGTTTCCAAAGCAGGATGCTCTCCCCACCTCTCCCTGAGGTACCGACCTCCAAGTCCCAGGGCATGTGTCATTTCTCCCTCCCTTCCCTCCTGCCCCATGCAGCTTCACTGTCCCCATAGAAGGACAGAGCTGGTTGGCCCCATTTGCCAGCTCAAAGCATGACTGAGGTGTTGCCTTCTGTTTTCAGTAAGATTGTCAGCACTCCTTTCTGCTCTGGGTGAGGAGAGGAGGGTGATTTAAGCAGCCAGGATAGGAAAGTCACTCTTCTTAATTAGCGCTAATGCAGTGAAGGTTGTTTTCTGGCCCTGGCAGAGGAAATGGTAATTAATATGGCAGGGAGACAGCCGAGAGACAGACGGAGAGTTCAAGGCCGGTGTGTGAGCCTCCGACCCCAGCAGTGCCCTCAGAGGCAGTGGGACACGAAACCTGTCCCTGTGGGATGGATGGAGTGCTGGCCATGTCCCCTGGACCCCTGCCCAGCTCTGCACTACCAGCCATGGGGGTCCTTCCCCTGCTGTAGCCTGACCAGCCTTTCCCACTCACAGTTAACTGGATTTGTGTTCTAATGAAAAACATCCTCTGCACCTCTCAGCGCAGCCTTGGGGTTGACCCTTGCTGCTGTTGTCTGCACCCTTGGGCCACGTCAGCAAAGCCAAGACCAGAGGAGAGCAGGGCTCCCATATTCCCACCAGGAAGATCAGTGTCTCTGCAGGGCACCATGCAGAAACAACAGGTGGGCCAAGGACAAGCAAACCCAAAATGTCTGTGTGGTCATGGTGACCTCTGCCATGGATTCGTGTGTGGTTGTAGGTTTTTGGACACTGTGTTCACCTGTAGCTCAATGTTTAGGCAGAATTGAGGGTATCTGAGGTAAGGGAGAGGTGAGCAAGGACGCATTATCGTGGGTGGAGTTGTGATGGACAGAAGATGATTACACAAAGCAGGATCTCCTGTAGTTGCATTGAGTCCCCCTTTGTGCTGCTCCAAAAGTCCTGCACATCACTGTTGGTGAGGAGTTTGTCTGCTCAGGACCATGAGCAGGAAGGTGCTGTGCTGTGCTGTGCTAATTCTCTGTCTTGGTGAAGTAATATGTTGTCTTCAGAATATTTATTCCTCAACAGGGTTTTTTTTTGGCATGTTATGTACCCACAAGCTTCTAGCATGTTTGCTTGGCACTGCAACGTGGATACCTAATGTTATTCCCAGGAGCAAAGGAGCAGGTTTCCTTAATTTGATGTTCCCAGTTTTGTTGGGAAGTAAAACCTGGGTGCTGCCTGGTGAAAGGGTCGGGAGTTACTTGTACAGTTTGTAAAGATATTGAGACTTGTCATTTTAGCTGGGAGAGAAGTCAACCAAACCCCTAATATGAGATTTTCCTGGAAGCTTGACTAACCAGATAAACATGTGTGCTACAGGATTCACTCCTTAAATATTCTAATAAAAATTGTTTAGCTGAGGAATTGACTTCTTCATTAACTGGCCTTGGAATCACCTTTTGAAAAGCCAGGAGATATTCAAGAATAGTAAAGAAAAAGCAGTGAGTGGAGTGGCCAAGGTGTTCGTGTACCTGGAGCAGCATTCCTTTAAAGCAGCTTGGGAAACTCTCGCAGGGAAGTGCGATCCTGGTCAGTGCACCTGTCTGCGTCCAGTGACTGGAGGGGACTCTAACACCAAAAACCAATGCCCAGGTCTGGAGGTGATTTTTCCACCTCAGAAGTGGCACCAAGGAGGCAACGCTGCTCACGTTCCTCAGCTGAGGCACGGAAGACTTGGGCTCGGAGCTGCTCTCTCTGCTCCTCCTCTTCCCCATGGTGACAACCCAGACGGAATAAAGCAAATAATTGCATTTTGGGTAACAGTAACCTGTGTAATGTTCACCATGGCTGGGAGCAGCATTCTCTCTGAAGTGAGCAGCAAATGCTTCTTTCCGACAAGAAAAAACAAACACTGGCTCCTATGTCACCCCTCCTCTTCAGGCTTTAGGTGGTTGGTTTTTTAGGGGAATTTTCTGGTTTTCTTCATTGTGGATTTAGGGGTTTCTCCTTCTGTATTCCAGGGGATTTGTTGGCATCTTTTCTGTGCCTGTTCTGGGAGCCAAAGTCTTTCTTCCTAGAAGAGAAAATTAAGGCAAGTGTTTCCTGTGGGGGGCTGGGGCTGGCAGGAGGCAGCTGCCCCCCTGCCTGGGCAGCCCCTGCTTGCAGCCCTGCAAGAAAGGCCCTGGTGTCCTCTCTGCCACAGCCCATCAAGGACTGTGGGGAGACCAGGAGACTCGTGTCACCTCAGACTGAAGTTGAAGTGAGGTCAGAAAGGTGAAAAAGCAGCACTTTATCCAACAAGAAACCCAAGGATTTGGATTTGTGCCAGAGCAGCAAGTGCTAAATCATCATATCCCAACCAGGGGATTTATGGCAGAGTTACAAAGATGATAATTTATTTAAGGACTTGTGCTAAGAATTTTTTTTTTTCCCCTGTTGATTCTTATTAGCATGGAATGTTTTATACTTCTTAAAGGGTATCATAGTGAAAGAGGGAACATTTTCAGGGAAATGTTATCCAGAATACATACATTGTTTAAATGAGCTGCTCTCCAGCTTCCAGACACGTCGACGTTTAAAGCAAGAGGCAGCGCCTGATGTTTTATTAATTGTACGCACATCGGCAAACTTTCAATATCTCGTATTTGTAAATACAAATAGCAGTTTAGAATCTCTTTTAAGATAAAGCATAGCGAAATACGGATTTTCTCTACAAAGCTGACTTCAGGAACAGGTCATGGTGTGCCAGAGGGATGCTTCCTGGTGCCATCCATACTCTGCCCCTGCATGCTGGGTGGGATCTGTTCCATGCGCCATTCCATCTTGCACTGGTACCACAGATACTTTTTAAAATGAAAAGTGTTTTCATTGTTGTTTCTTCAGCTAAATTAGTGAGGGAAGGTGTGCTGGCTTGCTCTCAAGGGTTTGCTGTGATCAGAGTGTGTGTTGGGATGATGCTTACAGGCAAATGGGCAATGAGGAAGGGCAGTGGAGCTATGCAAAATGCTGCACTCATATGAGAAATCACAGAATCCCAGGGTGGTTTGTGTTGGAAGGCACTGTAAAGCTCAGCTAGTTCCAATGCCCAGCCATGGGCAGGGACACTTTGCACCAGATTTCTCACTTCTGTGAGTTATACTCTGGCCTTAGTCCATTCACAAATAGATGTTAACGTGTTGGTTATGTGCCGACCTGTGACCATGGGTTATGTTTGTAAAATGCAGAAGCCAAAATTTAAAATAGATGTATCCCAGAGCTAAGCAAATTCCTTCAGGTGAGGAAGGCTGCAGTGAGATGCCAAGTGCTTCTTCTTGCTGCAGGTAGGACATAGGTCCCTGCAGATGGCAGCCAGGGCTGAGGATTGCAAGCAGCACTTACTGGTTCTTCCAAGGAGTGATGATCCAGCACAACAATAATGGCAGTGGAGGAGATTTCCCATTTAGACTGAGTCTACCCAATAGATTGATGTGTTGAATATGAACTTGTACCAATGAGGCTTCAGGGTTTGTGTACAGATTTAATCCAGTGGCTAAACATTCCTTCTGGCAGCAAACACAACTCATCAGTTGTTACCATGAGCCAGAGCTGTGGGTTTAGTTGTTTCAAGCTGAATCAGCATGTAGGTAGCACTTCAGTCCTACTGTGAAAGCATCTGATTTTGAGTAAATTATTACAGATTTAATCTTTATTCAGGTCTTTGTGTGTGAGTCAGTGACATATTAAGATTGAAAGGTGGCAGGAAAATGTTGGTTGGTTCCTCATCAGTTTGTATGTCTTTCTCTGCCAATTACAGATTCTTCATTGTCTGCCATCAAAAACTACATGAGCAAGAGCATCAGCAGTCTAAAGTGGGCACTCTTGAAATCAATCTTAATTTCATTTTGCAACAGCTAGATTTTGTTTTATTCTAAAAGAACTTCACCTGAAACTGGTCTGGTGCTTGTGACCCTGCTCTGGAGTCGCTGGGCTGGGCTGGGCTCTGGCCCCTTCTCTGGGAGTGGGCAAGTCACTCTGCTGTTATTGTTGGGACACCATGGGTGCTCCCTGGCCTTCAGGGTCCTGCTTTGAACCCCTGAGAACCCTGGGTTTCCATGGCTGAAGCCGTTGCTTGTTCAGGGTCCTCTCCCTGAAAGACTCTTGCTCAGGATCATTTTCTCTCTGCTTCTATTTTTGATGGTGTCTCCAACAATAGACTCGTGTTCCTCCTCTGTCTGTTCCAGCCTGACACAGTTCAATGCTGCGGTGCCTACAGGGGCTTGAAAAGAGCAGCCTCCCCCCCCCCCCCCCCCCTTTTTTTTTGGCTGAGGCCAAATTCCTTCACCCAGGCAGAAAGATCGGCTGCTCTTACCGGCTTTTACTTTTCGAGAGCATTTTCCACCCGGCTGTGGCTTCCCTGCGGAGGGAGGCTCCCGCTCCATTCAGGGGAGAAGGGTGCACTTTGCGCATCTGCCTTTTGTTTGGCCTGAGCCTCTGGGACTTGGAGAAGGGGGAGGAATTGATAAAAGCAAAGCCTTTTGCCATAAAAAGAACCGAAGAGGGCAATGGAAGGCCATTTGTGTAATTCCCCAGGCTGTGTCTCTCTGAAAGCGAAGGTCTGGCGCAGTCTGCGTAACCCGCTGACTTCGGATCTGCCTTTATCCTTTACCACGTGCAATCCGTTCTTGTACAGGAATTAGAGATTAAAGGCAACTTAACCTGTGTTTTTCTTTTTGGTTTTTTTCAGCATTCTTTGGCAGTGAAATAGTGGAGTTGCATTTCAGATCAAGCAAGGGGGGTGGGTGTGAGCAGGTAGGGAAAACCCCCAGCAGTTTCTCACCTCCCAGCCCAGAGCTGCTGTTTCACTGTGTCTGGGCACTGGGGAAAGGCCTTGCAGGCCTAAGGGAATTACTAGGATTTAGTCAGGGCTCCCTTTCTCATGGGTGTAACAGTGGTTTGTGGTGCCCAGGGGTTTTCACATGGGGAGTGGGTGTCTGACAGAGCAGGTGGCTCCGTGGGGGACGTGTCCTACGGGGCTGGGCAGCTCTGGCTCCATCACAGGACAGCTCAGGGACCTTTGCACCTGAATACATCAAATTGTCATGTTCTGCATTAAAAAAAATAAAATCACTGTTTTGGAGGGGCTGCCCGTATTCTGCCACTGCTGAGAAATGAAAGCAGAGGCACCTTCTTGGGGTGTGGTGAGAAATACCCCATTTGTGCTATCGTGACAAAGCAACCGAGTCAGTGTGTCATTATGGAGAAAATCACTTCCCAGTGGAAGAACGTATTCTGGAAGCTTCTCTGTTGACATGGGGCTCCCTGCATGTGGAGCATCACATTCTGTTCTGGGCACCGAGGCTGAGAGGTATCGACAAAGCACGAGGAGATTAGAGAAGAGCAACAAAAAGGATTAAGGGGCTGAGGGATTGATCTCTGAGGAAAGATTAAAGGAGCTGACTATGTGTAGCCTGGCAGAGAGAGAAATACAAGGCAGCTTGATAACGCTGTACAAATGTTTGAAGATCTAAATGTGAAGGGGTTGATCCTGCAGACCTCACTTCCATAATATCCCTGCAAACTCAATGGGCATTGGGTGTTACACTTGCAGGCCTGAACCCCAATACCAAACCAAACCTGGTTATGATAATGTATGTATTTATATAGGGAGGCTGGTGAAGTAATGTGAATAGCAACAAGAAATTTGCAACACTGATATGCTGAAATTTTTGATTTCTCCTAAAATGGAAGGTACCAAATCCTTCAGCCTGGACATTTAATCTGCAGAGCTCACTCGGCAGTGAGGGAAGAGTGGTCCCGACTGTGGAGGGTCTGCATGGGCTCCTCCACTGGGCTCTGCTTTCTTTCACTGCTCTGAATCTGCACAATGGGAGTTCAGGCTCTGCATGAACCAAGGGCAGAAGTGTGCTGCCAGGCTTCCCCTGAGGGTGTCTCTGCTGGGGGAGTGAGGGGTGCAAGGGATGGTTTGGTTTGGGGTTTTTTTCTTAATACATGGCAGGAGTGGCTTTATGGTGGTAATACAACACTGGGTGAAAAGCCAAGTTTCTGCCAGGGATTATGTGATGTTGGAGCACCAGGATTAGTTTCCCTTTTCGTACTTTGAACTGTGACTCTGTTTGCAGGTGCAGAAAATGAATGTGACACCTCTCAATCAGGTAGTAAAATGTCATGTTTCTCCTTTTCCTTTCTTTCTTTTTCAAGATTGTATTTACCTGGCAAAATTCCCAACTGTCACTCTAAAATTAATATTCCCAACTGGGGCAGCTTCCAAGCTACTGCTCACCCTTTTCTGAGCTGGCAGAAAGAATTATATCTCTTCCATGTGCTCAGTAAGTCCAGCTATTTCCCTTCATTTCCAAAAGACTCCAACTAAACATAAATCTGTCTGTAGTCCTGACAGCCCCTAGTCATCTGTTTACCAAAATAAACTTTAAGCATATATTGAAAAATAATTTCTATTGAAATATGCATCCCTATGGCATTTGAGCTCGGTATTTAATGCCTTTTTTATGGTTAATAATGCATCAAAAGCATTTCGAGTCTCAAGCTGTCATTACATCACATACATGATGTGCCGGATGCGTTTAATTGACTAAAAAACTTGGAGTCAGTTTTTATTTTAAAACATACTAATATATGATTACCAAGTCCTACTTCTCCTGATCTGTGTCTTCCAGTACATTGTCAGCTGGTGAGGAGCAGCTGGTGACGGTGCTCACGGAGCTCAGAGAGGGAGGCAGGTCACAGGAACAGGAAAAGCTGTTTGTTCAGAGCCTTTTCCTGAAGCAGAGTTTGCTGGGGTTTGATTTCTGCAATGGAGAAGCAAGTTAGTGCAGTAAAATAACATTGGACCTGGCACATGCTTAAATTAGAGGACTCTTGCCTGAGAGCAGAGTCGATGGTTCTGCCCCATGGGAGTGTTTTGCCCCCGGAGTCCCCAGGCGTTGGTGGCCAGGCCCTCGGCATTTGCAGCCACCCGTGCACTGGAGTCATTGTCACCTGTCCTGGTTCCAGGTTGGGCAGCCTGGGGCCTTTTATCTATGGCCTTGTGGACAAATCTAATGCATGGGAAGGTTCTCTTTGTTTTTGGGGGGTTTTCATCCCTCAAAAAAACCTAAATCCTTGTGGAAGACCCTGCTGCAGTCAAAATCTCCCCATATGACTGTGATGTTGTAAGTAAACAGATGATAAGTACTCTTGGAGAAGGACAGACCTGTTTCCTTCATGCTGTGTTTGTGCCTTATTTCAGTTCACTTTTTAATGTGATTGACTGTTCTGTTTTGTAACATTGTCTTCCTTCTCCCTTAGGTCAGTTGTTTTCGCTTATTTTTACTTTTGTCTTTTAAGTTTCTGTTAAGCATTTTAAAATACTTTTTGATTGATTGTTAGGGCTTAAAATCCTGTGATTATATTTCAGTGGAGGCGCAGGAAGGAGGAGAGAAGACTCATGTTTTAGAAGGGCTGAGGTGGTCACGTTTGTAAGGGTGGTGTGAACATGATTTTGGAGAGGTGACTTGGTCGTAAATTGGAATTATTCTGTTAGTGCAGGTTAAACTGAGTGCTCTGGGGACATCTTTGTCCTCTTCTCAAGTGTAATGTGACTTGGGTTTGAGGCAGATAAGTTGGATTCCCCGATACTTGGTTCCCACTCTCACATCTCCCACTGGCCAGTGCAAGTGCCGATCTCTGCCAGCTCGGACCCTCAGTGCAGACTGGAACATATGGTTCCTTGGGATAGCTCTGTTAGGTAGGTGATATGACACCTTTCAGCTCTATTTCTAAACTCCATATTCCATGTTTTTTAAATCCTCAGATTTTAAATGACAAATGGGATAATTCCCTAAGCTTTCTTTTGGTTTTCCATATTCCTCCTCTACCTGCTTATCTGGGTCCCAGCAGCTGCCTCATTACCCGGTAAATATTTGTCATCTGTCACAGCAGGTCGTTTTCTGTCATCCCTGCTCTGCCATTGTTCTCCTGTGGTCCCATGTCCCATCTCAGTTCTCCCATCCTGGTTCTGCAGTGCTGCTGTGAGTGCCAGGACAGTTCCCCCCGCAGCAGCAGGGACAGGTTTGGCAGCCCCAGTGCTGGGGGTGCAGCCACCTTGGGGTGTTGTCCCCACGGGACAGACACGTGTGCTGTGCCCAGGACCGGCCCACTCTCGTGTGCAGCCCAAGCTTGCTGCCCTCCCTTGCCCCTGTGTTGTAACTCTGGCCTCATCTTAATGTTTCCAGGTCAGCTCTGGCAGGGGACTGTGAAGGGCCAGTCACTTAATGAACCCCTCTGGGACCTCCCTCAGTTGCTCACAATTTCTCTCCCCCTTGTCAGGCAGGGAAGCACAGCCCATGCTGTTTCACTCCATCACTTTTTTCTGATGCCTTTTCCGCCTGCTTGCTCCACACAAACAAACCAATTATCAATGAAGACACAGACTGGGGCCTTTTTCCTTGAAAGCTCCTCCAGCCTTGCCCTTGCCCGAGTTTCACAGGTACATATCAACTTGCATTTCTTTCTGCCCCTTCTCTCTCTGTCTCTGCCTTGCAGGTGCTGAGTTGCCTGTTCCCAGTTGCACACAATTAATATTTCAGATCCAGACCTGGTATTGACTTGTGCAAAGCCAATCAGTATCCACATGCACATCCTTGTGTGCATGGCCTCTTACAGAAGCCCAGGAAAGAGAGCTGGGGTCATTCATTAACTAGAGAATTTCTTTGTTTCCTTTGCATGGAGGTGACCTTACCTGCACGTGTTTCAGACAAAAATACCCCCAGAATCATCTGTTCATCCCCAGTTTCCATCAGTGAGGCTTCCGTGTACCATAAAATGGGATTAATTCCACTGGACAGAGCTGGTCTGTGTGTGCTGCATGCAGGCAAGTGTGTTTTCTGAGGGTGCATGTGTGTCTCTGTCTTCTTGTAACACTAAATATTTCACACAGAGTGTGAGATGACAGCTGGGACCATCCAGAGTCTATGTCCAGTTCTGGAGTCATGCCCTGATGTTGGATCTGTACTTTGTGTGTGGAAATTTGGCATCATGCATATTTAATATAAGGAAGTAAAATTGATCAAATCTTCCCAAAGTGTGTCTGTAGCTGAGCTTCCTTTTACCTTGCACTGGCTACCTCTGGCATTCCAGCTTCTCTCTGCCCCTCAGTGCAGGGGCAGATCAACCCCCTGGAACCTTTGTGAGGCTGTGAAATCACCTTGGAAAGCTTTAGATGGTGAAAGTGGGAGGTGACCTGCAGCGAACCAGTAACTTCTTTAAAACAAAAAGCTAAAAGAAAGGGCTCTAAACTGTGCAGTGTTTTATCAAGGTATCCAATGTTTGAGGGAAATGTGCTTCCAGCCCCAGCCTTGTGGCACGTGCTCCAAGTGCTTCTGTGGCACTGGTGTCTCTCATCCTCTTGTGCCCTGTGTGAAAGAATTGATTCCTGCACTCAGGCAAACCGTGTTTCCCACGCCAGTGTCCGTTCCTTTGAGGAAAGGCTCTTTTGGGCTGCCCTGCTGGTTCTTCCCTTGCTCCCACCGCTGACCGTGGGGCGGCTCTGACCGTGGGGTGGCTCTGCAAGGGCTTTCTCGATCCACCCACAGCTCCCCTGCATGGGGAAGGCTGAGTTCGTGCTGCTGGAAGGGACTCTTGGCAGGTGGAGTTGGTCCCTGGTTGGAATGAGATGAGCTTTAAGGTCCCCTCCCCACCCAGCCCAGTCTGTCTCTGTGCCTTGTGCTGGTGCCTTCTCCTCAATGCAGACGCGAGGGCTGGCGGGTACCAGCCCCATCTCCAGTAACCACACGCTCCAGAAACCTCCTTCAGAACGGGCTGCCTAGATAAGAGTCATTCTATCAGTAGTGAAATTCCTATTTTAATGTAATTTTACAGACCCTGATTCACTGTTCCTTAACTGCAGCTTGTTATTTCTGGCATTAGAGGGTAAAAAAAAAAAAATAGCTTCTGGGCATGTGACACTATTCACAGGCCTTTAATGTCAGAAATAATGATCATGTTAAATTGGAGCTCATTACGACGAAATGAGACCTCATTGAGCCCTCTTTTTGGGGGGTTGTTTAATGATTTTCCTTTTTCTCTCCTTTTTTTCCTTCTAAGTAGCCCTGAATTGGTACACTGGGGGAGAAGCTGGGAGGTTTGGTGGTAAATTTAAATCGCAAGAACTGTATACCTTTAAAATATATTAAAAAAAAAAAAAAAAAAAAGAAGGCCTGATTTTTCTACTGTTCTCCCCAAGTACTCTGGTCCTTTGTTAGGTTTTTAGTTATAGAAATTTCTCACACCTCTTAAGGCCACTAATAATGGTGATATCTAAGGCAACTACAAAACATATTTGGGACTTTATTTCAAGCACTACTTTTCTTATAATGAACATGAGGATCCCATTTTCTAGTCTTTTCTCTAATCACATTCAGAAGTGCGGAAGCTCCTCCTGTGAGAACTGCACTGAAGCAGCTCTGCAGTGAGGATGGAGCAGTGTGAGATCAGGCAGGTGCCCACACACTCCACCCTTCTCAGGGGCCCCGTGGCCACCAGCATTGCCAGCTCTGGAGCATTTCTGAACATCTGGCACAGTTGTGTGTCCTACCATCCCCATGTCCTGTTGGTGGCCTCTCCACCCCTTATGGATTTTCTGTTTCTCAGTCTAGATGTGCTGTAGGAGAAAGAGGCTGTAGTTCAGAGGAAAAGTAGTTTCGATAAATTTGTTGGGATAAAACCAGTCTCTGCCTAAGGGGTTTTCTTGTAAAGTCTGAGATGAGCGACAAGTGTTGCCGAAATCAAGAAGTGACACAAAAACTGTGGGGATATGGGATGGTGTGATCAGCTGTGGGCTCCAGACACAGTCAGCATAACTGCAGCCAACACAGAAAAGGAGAGCTTTAATAAACAATTCAAAAATAGTGGGTTTATTTATGGATCTTAGAGAAGGCCCAGTTAAAAGAGCAGCACAGGAGAGAACATGGAGACAGAAGATAATTGTGATGGAGGCTGATGGAAAGAAAAGTACAAGGATGGAATTAGCTGTTGGATACTGAAGGAGAAGTGGTAAAGAATGGATCATAAGGGATTATAAAGGAGGGAGATAATATATATGCACTAAAAAGGAAGAGCCTGTAGATGGTTGCAATGCCACAGTGATAAACGTGGAAGATTTTTTTTTTTGCCCTGGCTCTTGGAGGAATAAGAAGCTGTTAAGACTGGAGAAAGGATGTTTCCATTCTGTGTGTGACAAGCAATGGGTGTCTAGGCAAGTATTTAAGCAATAAAGATGTTTAGTAAAAGATTTTTAGGGGTGTTAGGGAGAAAGAAAGTCAGAAGAAGACAAAAATCTGAGAATGATAGCAGAGAAAAGCTGAAATGAAATCTGATGGCTGAGAAAAGGGACTTCAGTGTCAAGGTATTTGAGAAAGCTGGGTGTGAAATAGGCTCTGCAGGGCAGATTAGGACCTCTGCTCCAGCTGAGTGGGTTCTTGATGTGATGGACAAGATTTTGAATTATGCCTTTAGTTAAAGGGATAGACCTTTGGATGCTCACTGAGAGTCAACTGCATCTGTATTTGTGGTTGAGAACATCCATCTCCTCCTGTTCCGTAACACGTGTGTATATATATGTATAGCTATATGGGATGTCCAGTGGGTTTTCTTGCAAGGAATTTTAGATCATGGAGGACAGAAAAAGTGACTACTGTTGATGTTTTCCTCCTGGGAAAGGGGTGGAGAAGCTCACCTTCTGCCCAGTGCCAAGGTTCTGGGGAGCCAAGGGGCAGCTTCTCGTTGGACTTCCTGATAGAGAATCCCTCGTGTTCAGGCAATCCTGCAGGCTGACAATTTGAAGCTGTAGGGAACCGTCTGTCTCTCTGCACATGCTCTAAAATGACTCAGAAATGGGTACATTTAGGAAAATGAGTCCCAGTTCCTGCTCCACTTTGCCTCGGCATTGCTGGTGACACCGTGACACTTATTTAGCTCAAGGAAAACAACATTTGAATTGTGTTTAGCATCTTTCAGTGTAAAGAAAAATTCCTGAAGATAATTATTTGTATCCAAATTATTTTCCATTCTTTAGCAGATGTTTTCAGACTTCAAATATGTTGTTTTCTGCAAGTGCTGCATAATAAATTAATTGTTTAATTAGTAATAGATGTGTCACTCCTGGGAGCAAATCCCTTACTTTGAACAAGTAAACCAGACACCCCTTTCATGTTTAATATGTTGGGTTTAAGACTTTTACCTCTTTTTAAATACATGCACTTCCATAGATCAGATAATACCTTAAACTATTGTCAGTGATTATGTGAGATCTCATAACACAGAATGGAGCAAAGTACAGACATTTCTTCACTTTAATCAGCAATAAAAGCAGGAAGAAATTAGAATTTGCTTCCCATCAGTAAATCTCCTGCACATGTTCCATCTACACTAAGGGGTCCTCATTACCATAGATGTGAAAATCTAAGCTCTGAAAATCTTTGTAACGTAATCTAGCATGAAAACAACATCTTGTTGTGGAAGGAAATTGAGGCACAGAGAGTCTCATGGAACTGGAAAACTTTTGACCCAAGACTGGCTTTCTTACTGGGGAAACACTGACCCAAGACACTGGCCTTCCTGGTAGGAAACTTTCTTCTTGAGCCTAAAAATAAAAGGAGCCATGATGACCACCAATTGCTTCAGCTCCATTGTATAGGAGCTTTTTTATGAGGACGGTTTTGTCTCAAAAATATTTCTATATTCATATATTTAGCTCTTTATAACTACAAAATCCTCAGTATGAGTATCTAGTGATTTTGCAGAATCAACTCAGACAGTATTGACCTTATTTTGAATGGATGCCTTGCTTCTGCCTTGCCAATAGTTACCAGTGTCTTCAGAACCGTTTTCCTTATATCATGGGGTATGGTCCTGGAGAGCAGGGGCTTTCAGAAGAGCTAGGTTAGTTTTAGGGATTGCCTCCAGCACGATTGCAGAAATAATATCCAAGCGTGCTCTGGTCTGGATCGTCACAGGCTGGGCTCTGGTCTGGGAGCGCTTTTCCAGCCGCAGTGACTCCGGGATTCTGATACGGGTGTATGGGCGGCAAGAGGAACGGGTGACACAATCTGGGGCTGCTCTTGGATGTGTCTGCATGTACTGAGGAACGTGTGGCTGTGTCCACAGCAGCACTGGAGCATATCTGAGACTTGAAATGTGCTTGAGGTTTGGGGAGCACCGGCCTCAAGAGAAGGCTGTGGTGAGAGTGTGCAGATGATAACTCACAGCATAAAGGTTCAGCCTGGCAATGTACTGGTTGAAGGACAGGGTTTGTGACATGGCATGTTTTAATAGTCAGACATGTTGGTAAAAGGAGGAGGAGAATAAGGAAAATTGCCAAATTTTAAGGGGCAGTTCAGAATTTACCAAGTGTAAAGGAATCCAGAGAATCCTAAGTTCCTCCTGTGGTGTCAGCTTTGCACTGCTGTCTCTAGTTCTTGGTGACCCAGCCCAGGACAGCACTGCTTCTTTGCCCAGCTCTACAGGGACACTTGGCTGTGGTGGGGTTTGCAAGATGTACAGCTACCTGCTGCAAGGAGGTAGGAGACCTAAAGGTTATTGAACCAAAGCTGAGTTCTCATGAAACATCCCCTTGATTGGTGCTACCTTGGGCTGGGCGCTTGCAGGTGACCAGGGCGTGGAAGCTCTTTGTTCCAGCACTCTCCCCTGGCACACCCCTCTCCCTGAGCTTTGTTATCTATCCAAATTGTTAGCAGAAAAGATAGATGTATGCAAAGTGCTTTCACTGAGTCCAAGCTGGAACAGCTGTCAGAGATGCAATCCCACTTAGTTGGTCTTCATAAAATGTATGCGGCATTTTTAAGAGTCTGGATAAAGGGTAAAGGCAAACTGCGCCCATTTAGCAGGAGGCAGCATGTGACAGCTGAGAAAGTGAAGCCCTGAAATGCCCATTTTAATTTAAATGTTATTTTCAAATAAAATTGCCACTTTGGGATAATTGCTTCGTACTGTGTAACTTTGAGAACACCGTACCGAGCAAAGTGGGTGCAGCTTTCCTTATTGTTGTTCTTATTTGTTATTGTGTGGCACCATATGGGGCTGCAGCCCTGTGCTCTAGGTGGTCCCCAGCTCTGCCTGCTGCACAAATCAGCCTTTTGTTCTGGGAGCCATTGTTTTAAAAAACAGAACAACCCCCCCCCCCCCCAACCTCCGCGCAAGGTAAGGGCCGGGAATTGGGGTGATCTCAGCCACGAGCATTGTTTGGGGGCTGTTGGCGCGGTTTGCTGGTAACCACATCCACATCGATGGGCACGACAGAAACGCTCGTTTTCCTTTGTGCAGAATGACTTGGGAGTCTTTTCATCTGAAAGCTCCACTAACTATTCACTTGCCCTTTTCTTTCTGGCCTCTAGAGCCTCCTGGTATGGCACAGACAAAAAAGCAAAGTCCATTTCTAGCCATTCTGCAAATGAAATCGGTGTGTTTACAAATTCTGGTTATTTAAATCTTCCCCTCATTTGGAGAGGAAAGTGTCACTGATGGTTGCAATGGGTGTGTAGGGTTCTTTTCCTTGTGTTTTGGTTTTTGCTACCCTGAGGCTTGGGATGTCCTAGTAATGGAGTGGAGAGGTCAGGAGAGTGGCACTGAGAGCCTCCATCTAATTCACACCTTGGCACCAGCACGCTGGGGCTGACATGTCCAATTTGCGGTGGCACTGTGTGACAGGTGTCAGCACTCGGCAGCCGCACAGGAGCGCACACGGCTGCGGAGTCAGGAGAGAGGGGATGATTGAACAGTCTGCAAATGAGACACCCAGGGAAAGGAAAACACCCGCACACCCGCACACAACAATTCAGGAGGAAATCTGGGCTAATTAACGCCTGCTGTTGCCTGATGCGTGGCACGGCCCCTCAAGGACTCTTTGCCATTCGAGAGTTGAAAACGTGTCAGGAGGCTCTTCTTTTCTCTTGCACGAAGAATATTATGACATTTTAGTGCTAAAAAAAGTTATGATAACTTTCTGAGTTTTCATAGCAAGTTGTGAAACTTCTTGAAGTTCAGCCTTACCAGCTCCATCCTTTCCCTCCCACTTTTGTGTCTTAATCAGGTCACCTGGCAAGATACACCTCCTGAAATTTGACCTTCTCCTGGATACATGGCTGTGTACTGTGCTTTCCTGTTGGCCTGAAGAACAGGGTCTTTGCCTTCCATGCTGATGGCAGAAATTACCCTTTCAAATTTGCTGTTGCTACCATTGGCTGTGGAAGCATCATTGGCTTTTTGGGACTGGCTTCCCCAGATCACCAGTGGCCAAATGCCATAGGTGTTACCTTCTCCAGCCAGGGAGAAAAAGGCTGCAGAAATCTGGGGCACTCTGCATGCCTGGTGCTGGGTTCAACCCTTGTTGCTGCATCTGGGAATGTGTGCTGGGAGCAGCACCATTTGCAGCTGAGAAAAATTTGTTGGAGAAGAGCAGGGGTGTTTCCATGGCTCTCCTAAAATTCTGGTGGTGATGGGGAAGAAGCAATTTCTGAGTACGTGTTGATACAGCACAGCCCTGGCCTGGCTGCCCAGGGCTCTGGAGAGGCTTGGGATGCATCTGGTGTGTCCGTGGCTGTGAGGGGCACAGCCCATGCCAGCCACCCCAATGAGCTTCGCATTAGTGTCATGAGAGGAAGATTCCCAGACCTTAAATTTGTCTGGAATGTGAGAAATGCAGCTCGATCCTTATTCTCCATCCTATGACCTGCCCATCACAGCTTCTGTTGCAGTGCAGCTCGGTGACTTTGTGCTTTCCTGGGACTGAATTCTAGAGTGGGTTAGCAGTGGGGGACTGCGATACTTGAAATTTGTCTGAAGTGGGAGGGTCCCATCATTTGGGGAAACAGCTCTGTACAATGCTGCAAATCAACGGGACACAGGCTTGTCCTGCTGAGAAAGTCAGCAGAGCCAAAACTGAATTTTAAGGAAGCCTTTATTATTGTTATTATTATTCATGTCAGGGCTCCATTGGGAAAATCTTTATCTGCATTAAAACGTACATAAGAAGAGGAAAGAAGAAAAGGCCAAGACAAGGGTGTACTACAAAGCATCCCTTTGAGCTCAGCTCCACGTCTCTGTAAAGTTCATTGCCAGGCTCTTTGCACGGAGAGATTTTGGGTTCAAGGTTGAGCTGGAGACATTTCCTGGCAGAATGTATATCCCCTGATCACACCTTTAGGAGATTATCCCGTCATTAAATATTTGTAGGATAACAGGGGAAGCCTAATTTAGTTTTTGTTTCTTTTTCTCTGTGGTTTAATCACAGATGAAAGAGACTAATAGCACTACAGAGCTTTCTGGTGATCAAAGGCCAATCAATCCTCTTTGTGGAGTAATTAACTATTTGCTAAACTTGCAGAATTGATTTCCATTTAGGGCTAAGAGAGAGGGTTTTAAATGAAGACCGATTTACCAGGCGTGAGGAGGGAATCTCAGCACTGATGCCAGGAGATACTCAGAGTGATGAATTGGAGCCTGCTAATTGGAGGATGAAAAATACAGCTGGAATCTGGCCCCGTTTGCTCCTACTTTGGTGGAAGACAGGAAAAGGGAAATCAGGCTGAGAACCTGACAGATGGCTTTGTGCAACAGCAGCAGGGAGAGCACTGTGTGGTTGGAGCAGTGTCCAACTGGCTGGAGGAAACATGGATGGAGCCAGCACAGGACTGGTTTGCAGTGAATCCATCATCCAGGTAGATGTTCTGTCAAGGAACAATTCTGGCTGCTCAGGCACAGCTTTTGGCTGGCTGCAACTGCTCTACTTCCCTCAATACAAAGTCAGTCAGGCAGCTTCGTATGGCTGCAGCTTTAGTTTGCCAAGAAATTTTTAGCACCATGGATTAAATCATGGCTTTTTGAAAACCCGAGGGAATGAACATCCTTTGGCACTCCAGAATGGAGATATGGGGGGTGCTCTGTGTTCATAAGTGCTGCAGCCTTGGAAGGATGATCAGGATGCTGGCCCTTACCTGAGAGTGTCCAAATGGACAGCTGAGTTATCAGGCAGTCAGACTGTTTATGGATGTGGGGCATCTTCTACAAGCAGAGGAACTAAAAAGTTTGGAATTCATAATCCATGGTAGTAAATGGGATGGAGAAATGCAGTAGCATCTTGTAAACTGTGAGTGGCACAGGAAAAATGGTTGGGGAACAATTACAAGAAGCAAGTGGGTTATTTGCCAAACAGAGAAAGTTTAAACCAAAGACAAGTTAGTACCTTTTTGTAGAGCACCGAATTAACTCGTGGAATCTATTGCACAAGATACTGTGGAAGACAGAAGAATGAATGAGTTCAAGATAGATGAAATTTGTGGAGAAGAGGTTCATTGGTGGGTACTGAACACAGGAGCTGGATGAAATATCAGCTGGGGAGTCCCTGAGCAACTGCCCATGTGCCCATGTTCTCTGGCCATGGCTGGAGACAGGACCCTGGCTTTCAGCTGGACCCAGCGTGGTGGTTCTCAGTCCTCATCCAGTGGTGTGTGGAGCCTTGCATTGCCAGGGCACGAGATAGCAGCACTGGGAAGTCCCGTGCACATAACTTCTGGGGTTTGGGGCTTTTTTGTACAGCTCTCAGAACTTCAGACCTTCCAGGGTCACTTCCTGGCTCTCAGAGTAAGTCCAAACCTTCCCTGAGAAAAAAAACCAAATTAGAGGAAACACTGTAAACCTAACCTTGCTCCATCCAGTTGGTGCACAAATCTGATGTTACTGTATCATGGAGAAATTTGGCTCTTCTCTGTCAGAAGATCTATAGGAACCCGTGTGCAGCAGCAGCTGGGCAGGCATTGTTGCCTCACGTCGAGAGGATTGTATTTGCTTGTCATAAATTGAATTTGCCTATTAGAGAGCTAAGACTTGATTTTTTTTCATTAACACACAAAGCTGGAAGGGAAAGTTTCTTCTGAGGTCCCTCCAGACCTCTTTAAGCAGGGGTATAATTATTCTCTGTTGAGAAAGAGCAAAAGGAATTCCAGAGCTGTTTAAACAATTAGGAGTGGAGCTGTGCTGGCGCGGCCGAGCGCGGCACCTCCTCGCACTGCCCGGCGGCCTGGGCTGCCTCGCTGCAGGGTAATTGCGTTAGGGACCCATGCACTGCCTGAAAATCAATTCTGTTGGGCCAGCGTGTTTGTTGGGAAATCCACTCAGGCAATTGAGGAGTCCATTAGGCTGCGGGCCCTGCGCGTGACCTCCCCAGGATTGGGGTTGACACTTGAACGGAGGCGTTTGTCCAGCTAAAGGACAGTGCTACCAGCAGACTCTTATCTCCCCTAAATTGGATTACTCAGCTCTGCTTGTTCTCTTTAAAGATAGCTGCTTCAGGTTTTTTGCCCCTCTCTTCCTGTCTGAGACAGTTACCTGTGATTACCGCTAGCATTCCCTGCTTAGCTGTTCCCAGGCCATTACTGTCTGGTAGTGCCCTGCAGCTCCTTTGCTCAGCTGGGGTGGCTTGGACCAGGGAGTCGGTTCTTCCAGCCCTTCTCCAGCAACAGTCTCTTCACAGAATCCCAGACTGGTCTGGGTTGGAAGGGACCTTAAAGCCCATCCTGTTCCACCCCCTGCCATGGGCAGGGACACCTCCCACTATCCCAGGTTGCTCCAAGCCCCGTCCAACCTGGCCTTGGGCACTTCCAGGAATGGGGCAGCCACAGCTGCTCTGGGCACCCTGTGCCAGGGCCTCACCACTCTGTGAGTAAAGAAAATAATGGGTGATAACACAAGACTTACCTTAAAATGCTCAACCCATAACATACACAGAAAATCCCAGTATTCTTGAACAGTTTTACATGGGTAACTTCCAGTTTGTGTTTTTAACTCCAGGAACAGCTGTTAGTGGACTCTTACAGTGATTAAACTCAAACATCTCCTCCTAGAGCAGGTTATCAGCTTATTCTGTTTTCCAGTGCAGAAGATATCGTACGAGGACATGAAACAGAAATGTTTTCTTGCTTTTCTCCAAAAGTTTGGTGGGAAAAATGGAAAATAAGGTTGAGGAAGAAATAACTAGTTTGAAAGAAGAATTTTTTTGTGTGCATTTTGTAAATTATGTCTGAGAAAAGGGAAGGAGGACAGAGGCAGGAAAGGGGTTGGGGTGAGTGTTGTGTTAGTACATTTTGGCAGTAAGCAAAGATCCTTAACAATGCTCTTCCAGTGGGCAGGGGCCAGTGGGATGGGTATATGGATACTAACTGGAGAGAACACCATTACAATGGGAAAACCTGTTTGAACAAGTGTGTGGAGGAGCTGAGATGAAAATGCACTGGACATCATGATTCAGTTGAACTTTTTTGGTGCTGATAAAGTGTTTCAAAATCAGTTTGATAATATCTCTGTTTGTGAAAGATGCACTGAGATAGCAAAAAAAAAAAAATCCAAGTCTTCTCTGTGTATGCAGATTCTCTGTTGCAGCTCCCATGGGGAGTCAAAGTTCTTGCTTAGCATACAAAGGCTTAGGAGTTTTATAGTGTTCAGACTCTTAATCTACAGAGCGTAATTTAATCCTCTTTTATCTGGCTGCACCACAAAGCCCCAGTTGTAAATAAATCCTATGGTGATGTGGATGCAGCTGCAGCTTCTGCACCCAGTAAATATTTCTGCAAAACAGATGAAATTAGGTGGTAAACCTGATACATAAAGAGTGAGGTGTGCAGAGGGGAAGGTTGGACGCAGCAGACCTTAAACACAAGTGATGGCTCTGAGTGGCTGCTCAGCCGCCTGCCGATAGCAATGATTTTCTGTTTTCCTGAGACCCAGCGCTTTGCCCTCCGCTCCTCAGGGCTGTGCAAGATTGGGAAGGCACAGGAGTCGTCCAGACTGGCTTTACAAATGTTACCAGCTGGGAGATGGGGTCAAATGGAAGGTGAATTAATTTCTGCTGTAAAAAGGATGGCCCCTGTGTAACGCCCATCCCGCCGTGTCCAGGTTAGATGCCAGACCCCATTATGGGTCTGTGTTGTCACCTCTGGGTCGAGCAGTGGTCATAGCTGACCTCTGTGGGAAAGGTTTATTTGCATATTAAAATGATCAGCATGCTTGACTAGGGAATACTTTTTTTCATCCTTTTTTTGGCACTATTGTCATGGCAATGGCAGTGTTCCATAGCACCGAGATACATGCAATTAGGATAACTCTGTAGTTCCTAAAATAACTCTTCCCAGCTACAGAGAAGAAACTTCCATTCAACAGGTAGTAAATTGCCTTTCTTGGATGAGGGTCGTGGCTGAAGTAGATTGGAAATCAGAGTCCAGACTGGAGCCAGTGTTTAGGAGTGAACTGGAGGTACTGGGCGGGAGAATGTGCAGCTGCACACGCAAGTGGAAGTTTTCACGCCAGGAAACTTTGCTCCCAAATCGCTGCTACTATACCTGGGCAGGTTTCTACTGAGCTCAGTAGAGCCCTGGAAACTGCTGAGGTAGGATGTGTTGCCTGGTGGGCTGGAGGTGGGCCTTGGGTGAGACTAAGTCTGATTATGTGTGATGATCACACACATCATCTTTGTTCCCTCCAAGTGGGAAGCCAGCTCAAGTAACTTCAGATTCACATCTCATCAAGGCTTCAGAAAGCAAATGTTAAAAAAAAATCAATTAGAAAAATGGCATTTTCTTTCAAAACTGTTCCAAGGAGGTTATATCCATCATTGGGGAAGAAAGGGGACTTGGGGCAGGGAGAGGGAGATTCAAACAACAGTGTTGATGCATGAATATTTTCATGAGCACTTGATCTGCAGAAGCTTCTGTTGTGGGTGCATTACATCATGCCTTTGTCTGCTGTCCTTGATTTACCTCCCTGTCCTTGCCTGATTTTACAGCCGTGGCCCACGGTGACCCCGGCTCCGTTGCTGCTCCGGCCTCGGGAAGGATAAGCTATTCCTCCCCAGACAGTGATCCCCTCTCTGCCCGCGTGCCGTGCAGCTCTTCTAATGACATCCTCAATACCAGCAAAAGATGAATAATAAAAACTGCTGCCATTGGTCCCAGAAGAGCCTTTCGAGGAGGTTTGTTTCAGAATAATGAGTATGGAAATTCTGCATCCATAATGAACTGCAAGCAGTCTTCCAACTCACTCGTGCCGAAAATTCACACTTGCCTTTCCCATAACTTGTCACTTTTCTTTTATTATTATTGTTCAATATGTAAACAAGGCCAAGAAACTCTTTGTTCCTTTGTGCCTCCTTACCCAGTCTCCCTCCCCTCCCCCCAGCACAGGCAGGATTACACAAAGCAAAAGTCATTAATTTTTATCTCTGACTATCTGTGGGCTTTTTAATGTGGCCTGGCTTGCTTATGCACCAGCAATTACATGTCATAAGTGCTTGTAGATGCTGAAGCAGTATCACGGGCTGATGAATCACTGCCTTCCCCTCTGATTAGTATGCGAGGGGCTGTGTTCTTCTTTGAGCAGCTGGCATGCCAATGAGGATCTGGCTCTGCTGGTCAAGGCATCTGGACATGAATTCAATATGGATTGCTTTAATTAAATGGCTAAGCACACAAGGAGCTGAGGAACAACTCCATCATTGAGTGAAACTTGAAAATAAAGTCGACGTGAGAGCATAGGTAGTAGGAATTGTTTAAACACCTGTTGGCTCCCTGGTGAACCTGTGGGTTCCTGTTTCCTTAATGAAGTTCCTGCAAGTGGCTGAAATTTCTTCCTGATTTATTCCTCAGATAAATCTTATTTCTAAAATTAGGTTTATCCTTCAAAGTTTAGGAATAGGTGAACTTGGTTTCATTTCTGTGCTCTTTATAGAATTGTTTTTCTTTTTTAAAAATAAGATTATTGCAATTTGTAGAAGCAGCTGTTTTAAGGAGGGATTGGGCAGCTGTATGTGGTGTCAGTGGGATATGGAAAGTAGCAAAGCATTTCTGAATATGCCAGGGTGGAGCAGTAAGAGATGAGAGAGAAAAGCACTGCAAAAGACTTCTTGTGCCCACTTCAAAAGTCTGTGAACTTTTGTTTTTGTTTGTGATTGAAATAAATACTGAGGGTGTATTTCCTCCAGCTCGGTATCAGTCTTTACAAAAGGGAACTGTGAAGCCTGTTCATTGCTTTTAGATTTTTATGGTCAGTTATAGTCTTAATTTCTGCTCTACAACTTCCTGTATTGGACATCAAATTGCAGGTCTGGTTAAAGCAGAGTCACACTGAAAGATTCCAAGTTCATTTGAACTGTTGAGTTTATCAACTAAAGTGTTATCAATAAAAATGGAACCTCATCTCCAGTATATAAAGTTAGATTCCCAGACCGCTTCCAGACCAGCCCCTTATCCTCTGTGTTCCTGCCAGCACTGTCATATTGACTCGCGCAAAATACGATATTTACCTTAAATCAACAGAATCCCTTGGTTGCTGGAAAAGCTCCTACAAACCAAACGTGGAGCTATGGCTGTGCAGATGTACAGATGCACTCCAAAGGCTTTTTGTGCCAACATGGCCTTCCCAGCTGCTGCCATCCTCTCTCCTGCCTGGCTGCCCATGGATGGATAGGGAACCTCTGGGTGGGAAGGGGGTAGGATGCTCTGTGCTTCCCAAGCACAGACAAACTTCACGGGTACAGGTGTGTGCAGAGAAAAAGGAAACAGCAAATGAATGGTGAGGGATTGGTCTCTGATGCCTTTTGGAAAGCATGTAGTTTAGCCCAAGCCCACCTCTGGGGTTTTCATTTTCTTAATGATTTTGGGCACTTTGTAGGTGTGTGTGGCTGTTGTGATGGCTTGATGGACACCAGAAGGTTGCTTTTCTTTCCTTCTACATGCAGTTTACCATCCTTGTTTGGTCATTATTGTTCACTGTGTTTTGGGGAGTGGGACAAAGCTGTTGTTTCATCAGTGATGGAGATGAAATGCATCTTCCTCTGCTCTCACATCTGCTAAGATCTGGGGCCTCCAGGCCCTCCATGCTGGGGACTCACAGCATGGCCTCCAAAGCCACCTCCTCACCCATGGCGAGCCTCGCTGCATCCTCGTTCTGCAAATTAAATTAAAATAGAATCTGTATTAAGGGTATTTTTTCCCATGTTTTATATTTTAAGAGACTTTCTCATGTCTGTTGTATGATGCACATGCTTCATAAACCAAAGAGATTCATCCTGTCCTTCATCTAAATGAGGGACAAGTGGATGATGAGCTCCCCAGCAGTATCACAATTTTCTGTGCTCTCAGGAAGAGGTGTAAATCTGTTAAAATTAAAAGAATTGCAGAAAACACACCAATAACGTGTCAACAGGGATATCTTTTTGATGATCTGGGTATTCATTGTGACTAAATAGATGTTGCACAATTTCCCACTTGCTAGTTGTTTGGGATTTTAATGTAAATTACAAACTACATGATTGCAGTTCACTGCTGCAGCATCTATTTCTTAAGTTTTATCTTTACCACAGTTGTTTTTGTGTTGATGGGGTCTCCAGTGATTCCCTTACTTTCCCAATTCATTTTTATGCCATGGCTTCTCGAGGTCACTTCCTAAAGAATTTCAGTGCCCTCTGGATGATGCCACTCACATATGGAAAATATCCTTTGGCTTCTAAAGGCAGATTTTATATCCAAACAAAATTTTGTTTATTGTCTCTGTAGCTGTTACTAATCTCTGAAACACATCTAGAACTCAGTTTATCCCCCTTGGTTTCCGCTGCCCCCGAAACTGCCCTCTCCACCTTTGTTCTCTGGGTCCCTCCTCCAGCGCCGGCGTTGGTCGCAGCTCGCACCGAGCGGCTGCTCCAGCACGCAGGATACTATACTTAGTGCAACCCAGTTTACTCTCATCATTTTAATAGTGGACCGAAGGTATGTTGCCATGTGAACAAGTCATCATGTCACCATGGCAACCGGCTGGATTGCAGCACCGCTCCGAGGACTGGACTTTTTTTTTTTTTTCCCCCTTTTTTTTTCTGACTCGGTTCTCTTCCTATTGTTAAATCTGATGAAGGGCTCACAATGGGAGGATTCAGGCTGCTTTGGGAAGCAGCTTTTCATTTAAACCTGGAAGTTGTTGTATAAACAGCAAGGCCAGCGTGCCACGGGATTCACTTTCAAGGCAGACTTGAGGAGGGCTTTGAACCAGGACCCCGGTGTGTTCTGCAGCTTGATCAGGACTGAGACAATTACACATCTTGGCACCTTTCAGACTCCTCTCCACACTCCCCTCTGCTGCCCACAGTGGGGTCCCAGACGCTCGGCCGCGGATTGGGTGACCCCCGGACAGCCCTTTGCTGCTGCTGTGAGCCTTTTTTGCTTTTGGAGATATCAGTAGGCCAAAATTAGACACACTGAGAGGTTTCATTTTATTTAGGGTTTTTTTTCCAGCTCCTCCATCCCACATCACATAGGCAGCTTCCAACACCAAGCAGTGGGGGCAGAGGAGCAACATGAAAAGATAAATGATTCAGGCACTCAGACATGAGAGCAGTGAGAGCCTTGCGTGTGCATCCCTACGCACAGGAGCGGTGACGGAATATGTAGGACTCTTAAGAAGACTGAGGAAAAAATATGCAAATAAAATACAGCTATTAAGCCTGAACAGTGAAACATTATTTTATACATTTAATTCCAGTAATTCAACATTTTTTTTCCCCTGAAACTACATGAGAACATATAGGCTGGGATGGTGGGGATCATTCCCAGCGTCTTCCCAGGTGTGGGTTGTTCTATCCGCAGTCCTGGTGTGGCATAAAGAGCTCTTAGGAAAAGGGCGTCTCCTGAATTTCCAGAGCTCAAGTAGCAGCCTGTGGGATGGCAGCAGATTCTGATCCACTGCAAATGCAACTGTGTAACATCAAGGGACCCCTCAGCCTGCCTGGATCCACTTCCGGCACAGCCCTCCTGTGTGATTCTCTCCTCTGGCAGCAGATGAGTAAGATCAGGAATGAAGCAGGAGAAAGAGCAACCCCAAATATGGTTGCAGACAGTCACTGGGCCAGGAACTGCTGCTGGTGGCTGGTCTTCACCAAATCATCAAGTCCAACCATCACCCCACCACCACCACAACCACCCCGAGACCACATTCCAAGTGCCACATCCAGACGTCTCTTGAACACTTCCAGAGAGGGTGACTCCAACCCCTACCTGGGCAACTTCTTCCAATGCCCAACCACTCTTTCAGGAAAAATATTTTTTAAAATATCTAATCTCTCTTGGTGCGCTATTGCAAACTAGGGATTAGATCTGAACACACAGGGCAGTTTCACTGTGGGTGAAGAAGAGGGAGAGGCAGGTGGAGGTGCTGTTTGGATGGTTCTTGGGATAGTGAACAAAAATGCAACAATGTGCAGCTTTGGACACAGGACAGCCATGCTCATCACTGGTGCTGGCCTGACACACATCACCACCACCAACAGGAGGATCATGGTGCCATCCTACCATTACCACATGTCATCAAATCCCAGAGTGGTTGGGGTGGGAAGGGACCTTAAACCTCATCCCATGCCACCCTCTGCCATGAGCAGGGACACCTTCCACTATCCCAGGTTGCTCCAGGCCCCGTCCAACCTGGCCTTGGACACTTCCAGGGACGGGGCAGCCTCTGGGCAGCCTGTGCCAGGGCCTCACCATTCTCACAGTGAAGAATTTCTTCCCACTGTCCCATGCCTGCACATGTGTGTTTGTGGTGCTGACAGCCAGGCCAGGCTCGTTTGCACACACACCTCGCCCCGCCGGCTCTGGCAGCAGCCCCTGCCCTTCAGCACTCACACTCATTTAGGCAGGCAATTGGTGAGGTGAATCGCCCTCCGTAGGCAGCAGGGATCATCTCTTCTTTGTGCATAAAATTACAGCAAACAAGCCTCAAATAACACAGGACACTTTCATAATTGATTTATGCGAGGACTCTGAAAGTTCTATTACCTTTTGTTTAGCTCAGGGGGCCTGACTCTGTGCAATCCATTGCTGAAACTAATTACAAGATATAATTAAACTGTGACACGAAGATATTATACCGTTAGTTTACTAATGACACCGCGAAGCTGTACCACCAGCGCAGGACAGTGATTATGCTTCATTCATTATTTATCCCTTTGCTAAATGAGACGCTGACATTTTCAAAAATTACTTTGAGGTTTCTTAATTGTCAGCAGCAGAATGGACTAGAAGGAGCTCTCCTTCCTCTTAGTTACTTATCTGAACCTCAGATGTATTATTAGCAAAAAGAAAACCAAACCAAAAAACCCAGCCCCCTCCCCCACTGGGGCTCTCTGGGCATTGCTGGGCTGATCCGGGGGCTGTTGCTGCCGGATGCTGATGGCAGGTGATGGACACGCAGAGTCTGCAGGGGAAAGGTCTCCTCTGGCATTTCCTGCCACAACCTGGGTAACCTGTGCTGCTTTAGCCAAGGTGAGTTTTAGGTGATTTGGTGCCAGCTGGAGGAGTCTATCCCACTGCTTTCTCTGAGCATCTTCTTGCATTGCTGTTGCTGTAATACCTTTTCGGACTTTATCGATCGGTAAAGGCTTTGTCCATTAGTATTACTAAAATAGAATTATTTACCTTAAAAAAAACCCCTTGTTAGAAGTGCTGTAATTGGCATAAAGCAGAACAGGGACTGCCATATTTAAAAAAAAAAAAAAAGATGCACTTATTGACTTCCTCATGAGAAGTTCTGGTTGGTTGTCCATAGAGGCTTCTCTCCTCCTCCCTCTGCACCTCCCCACCCTCTGTATTTCATGAGTCTGGAGAACCTAAAAGCACATCTGGCATTAACCTCTGGGTCTCCTTCCCACCACACAGCCTGTTTTCCTCAGGGCACCACTGGACAGCTTAAGATGAGGTTTAATTTCTTCTCAGTGTAATGGCATCCAGCATCTATAATTACACTGTTTTCTGTGCTGTGCTGATTAAATACGATTTACCCAGAGAACCAAATGATGAATATTTGAGTGGAGTGTGTTGAACCAATAGCTGGTTAAATAGTCATAATAAATAAACTTGAAAGAGGAGAAGGAATAGGGGCTCATGAGTTATGGGACATTAGCAGGTGTGAGAAAAAAGAAAGTGAGATTAACACTAAAGGCAGAAGAATATTTCTAGTGCTTCATCTAAAGAAGAGGCCAAAAGACCCAGTTTAATGGCTTCCCAGTGCCAGAGGGCAGGGTTAGGTGGGATACTGGGACAGAATCCTTCCCTGTGAGGGTGGGCAGGCCCTGGCACAGGGTGCCCAGAGGAGCTGTGGTTGCCCCTGGATCCCTGGAAGTGTCCAAGGCCAGGTTGGACAGGGCTTGGAGCAGCCTGGGAGAGTGAAAGGTGTCCCATGGCAGGGGGTGGCACTGGGTGAATTTTCAGGTCCCTTCCCACCCAAACCATTCTGGGATTCTGTGAAGTCCCACATTTGGATTTCTGTCATTGTCTTCCAAAGAAGAAGGATTTTTTTCCTTCTTTTTGCCCCCTCTGAATTAGTTTAGGAGTTGCTCTGATTTGATCGGGTCTGAGGGTGATTAACTCCTGTTTGTTGCATGTTTTAACCCCGGAAAGTGCAACGGGCCGTGAAAGGTGAGGGCTGTGTCTTCTCCAGACATCCATTGATGCTGGGTTCCCAGCTCCCCTCAAAATCACGAATGGCTGCAGCTCTGTGCCCCCTGGCACTGGCCAGGAAGGAATAGTGTGCAGTGTTAGCAGAATTCCAGAATATTTGTATATTTTACGCCAGTCCTTGGTGTCTGTTAGTAGAAAGTTTGAGAGCGAGATGCTGGTGGGGTCACAGTTTAGTTCTTGGCTTTTTCCAACCTGGAAACAAACAGCAGCTCAGAAATGGGTGAGTTGGAAGGAAATAGTTTCCTGGAGCCTTATTTACCTAATAAGCAGTAAATGTTTAACGACCTTGAAGTGTGCTTCAGAGAAACCAAGTGATTGCAATTGCTTAAAGACACTGGTAGAAAAGGGATTAAGAAGACATTAGATAAGTACCTGGTGCTTCATGGGCTCCAAAACCCCCAGAATATGTCAATCTGATCTCTTCCGAAAGTGGCATTTCAAGCAGAATGTTTCCCTCCCGCATCCAGGTGAGCGATAAGCGCTGGCTTGTTTTAGGACAACTCACACGTAGCTGTAGGAACTGCTGGCAGCCCAATCTTCCTGTTGGTGACCTCAGCTCAGGTGGGATTTAGGCTGTTTTGGTGGGCACTAAGAGCTGGCACAGGGACACCAGGACTGCCAGCTGCAGGCTGAGCATCCTCAGCACCAGCTGGGGTTTCTCCCTCTGCTGAAGTTACTCCCAGGATTAACCAAGAGGGGCTTGGAGAGTTTGTTTAAATACAGAGTGTGGAGCCCCTCACAGAGCCAGAGCCTCTCCCACAAGGCCATTTCCATTCAGTGCCTCTGAAGTTCTCCTGGGTTTTCGTGCCATTGTAGGAATAAGGTGCTATACCATTTTTCCTAGTTCTCTCCTCCCTCTCTATCCTCCCAGTGAACTGCAAGGCTCTAAATATAGGTCACCCCAGGCAATTAGGGAAGAGTTGCTGGTTTTGAAAGATTGAGCAGGCAGGAAGCCCAGTTTCCAAATGAGTTATCAGGTGAGATGATGTTTGGCCCCAGCCAGAGTGATTGACAGGGGGTCTGCATGTTCACAGATACATTATTTAAACATGGGGAGATATAAGACATCTTCTGCACTAATTACTTCGAAGGCTGTATTAATCACAAGACACTTTAATACTCAATCAATACTTGCATTTGTCAATGACCTTGTAAATCTCCTCACTTTAACTCTGCTCTGTGGCAAAAGCGTCATTTGACATCTTCAGGGGGCTGGTTTTGTGCAGCTGTTGCTCAGTAAAATATATATTTTGCAAAGTCTCAGTTCCAGTGTTTAAAGTTCAGTTTCAGAAGTGGAAATAGGGAGAGGATAGATGTTAAGGCAGCTGTGTAGCTGTGGTCTAACCACTGGGTCATCATTTTTGATGTGAACTGGGCTCACGCCAGCTGAAGGGGACATTTCATATGGCATCCATGGATTCTGGCTTCACCTGAAGACTGGGCCATGGTAATTTGATGGCAGAACAATGAGGTCTTTCCCATACGGTATGTTATAACTGGATGTGTGTATTAATGGGAGGGTACTGGAGTGCTGGCCCTAATATCTTCTAGATGTCAGGGACATGAAACTTGGTAATTTCATTAGAGTAAAGGAAGAAAGTAATATGTTCAAATTCAGAAAAGATTGCACTGCAGCCCAGATATTCAAAGTGGAAAAGAGCCATGATGTTGGTTTTCTATATGACAGTGAACTAGAAGAGGGAAACTGAGAGGAAAAAAGCCCTGTGCACAATTAACTCCTGGCTAGTTGGAGCTGTTTACCTTTTTTAGAGTTCTTCCAGTTGTTATCCTGTTGTTTGAGCAGGTATTTCTCATAGTCCCAATGGAATTGTACAACTAATAATATTTTACCTGCCTGCGTTTGGGATTTTTTTAAATGAGTCCTGTGGGTGGTTTGCTCAGTTGCTTATATGTGGCAACCAGAGAGCAAAGCCTGGTCCTTGGCTAGGTGCCAGACTCGCTGAGGTTGGAATGCACCTCTGGATGTTGTCCTGTCCAGCCTGAATGTCTGCGTCTGTCCTGCACTGGGGAGCCCAGAACTGGGCCCAGTTCTGTGCAGACACAGCCTCAGCAGTGCTGAGCAGAGGAGAAAGATCAGCTCCCTCCAGCCGCTGGCCGTGTCCCTCCCAGCGCATCCCAGGGCGCTGCTGGCTCGTGGTCAGCCCAGTGTCCTCCTCTGCAGGAGTCCATGCGTCTGCTGCTGCCTGGGCTTGCTCCTGCCTGGGTGTGGGTCTGGGCTTTGGCGTCTCTTGGATTCCAGGATTCCTCTTGTCCCCGTTGAGGTCCCCCTGTGGGGCAGCACAGCTCCAGCTGTGTGTCACCGCTGCGTCCACGGCCTGGCTGGAGAGGAGCTCTGTGCGTGTCCAGCTGCTTAATGGGGCTCTGCCCCCCTCCAGCCCTGCTCTGCACGGCAGGGTGCCCTGCACCCTGGCTCTCAGCAATCCCAATGATCCTAGCAGCATTCTCATGACAGTTCCTTGCATTTTTTCCAGGGATTCTTGTTGGTAATTGTTACGGCA